>NC_092232.1:53774981-54004981 GCF_036320965.1 Panulirus ornatus
CTGAAACAAAGATGGGGAAAAAGTGAAATGTTGGTGTTTGGTGAAGGAAATATTTCAGTCAGCGAAAAGTTGTGAGCCTCTTCTTCACCCCAGAGGTGGTACCTCCAGTATAGATAGACAGATAGATATATAGATGAACATTTACTGAATTTCCAAGATCTCTTTCTTTAAGAAACTTCATTATGGGACATGAAAAATCCCACAAAGTCTGCGAGCTGGAGACGTTCAAATCATCTATGATATACCTGACATCCCCGTCAATAAAAGTCTGAGGCAGACATTAATTTATTCAAGTGGTCGGTTATAATCCCAGGACCAGGAAACACCGTAATGGAAACACAAATTACAACATAGATGACTCCTTTTTTTTTTTCTTCTCTCATCCGGTTCTTTTGTGTGGGAGGTTCATTAAATTAATTAGCTATGTGTTGTGAAATTATGGACTACATGGGTTTAAGCTACATGTAGCAATGTAGGATAAGCATCGCACAAAGTGAAATAGACTTGGTATTTATCTACGAGGAGATTGAATCCATAAGGGAAGGAGCCCTTCACACACACACACACACAGACACTCACACAGACACACACACACACACAAGCACACACACACATACACACACACGTATGGAAAAGATGACACTTGTTTACCAAATGGAGTCCTAGCTACGTCTCTTCGTTGTATATCAACTGACGGTTATATTTCTCTCTTGTGTCTCCCCTGATGATGTGATTATTACACGAAAGTGCACTTGGGAACTTTTCGTGATTCATTTCCCCGTGGACTCATAGGAATATATATAATATATATATAATATATGATATATAATAGATATGATAAAGGTGTTTTTGAATGTGTATAATCGTAGATCATTACCATTCTGACCATCGGTATTGTGTAAGTTGAGATAACCTATCACTGACGAGTCACTGGAACACGGTTTAATGCCGGTATCTGGAAGGGGGCGAGAGGTATCAACGCTTGACCTATACCTGGGAGGCTGGAGGTAAGGGGTAACCTGAGCCAGCCAGGCAGCCAGCCAGCTGGACGAGAGAGAGAGAGAGAGAGAGAGAGAGAGAGAGAGAGAGAGAGAGAGAGAGAGAGAGAAGAGAGAGAGAGAGGTTGATACCCATTAGAGTGTTCTGCCGCCTTGACTTTTGAGAAAATTATGTTCAAACGTTGTGATTGTTGTCTGCGAGTTACGGGTTGAGTGTGTTATGCTTATGTTGCACCGTCTTTTAACCTCATATATATATATATATATATATATATATATATATATATATATATATATATATATATATATATTGGAAAGGATCACAATTTTGCGCGTGATCAAGATATTTCTATGAGTCCAAGGGGAAAATGAAACACGAAAAGTTCCCAAGTGCACTTTCGTGTAATAAGCACATCATCAGGGGAGACACAAGAGAGAAATATAACAGTCAGTTGATATACATCGAAGAGACGAAGCTAGGACGCCATTTGGTAAACATATATCATACTTGATCACCGTTTTCCGCGATGGCAAGTTAGCACCAGGAATAGAAGATGAAAGGCCACATCCACTCACATCCATACACGAGCTGTCATGTGCAATTCACCGAAACCGCAGCTCCCTTTCCACAACCAAGCCCCCACAAAACTTCCCCTGGTTTACCCCCATACGCTTGACATACTCTGGTTCAGTCCATTGACAACGCGTCGACCCTAGTACACCACATTGTTCCAATTAACTCTTTCCCGTGCACGCCTTTCACCCTCCTGGCTGTTCAGACCCCGATCGCATGTTGTTGATGACGTTGACAGTTACTATCATTGATTACTTCTATGAGCAACTTGCAGCTGAATATGGCATTTGTTTATGATAAATCCATACGGATTGTCATTCTTGGGTTAAGTCATGGAATTATTCTCAAGTGTCATTGGGATATCTTGAAATTCCCCCCCCCCCCCTCTCTCTCTCTCTCTCTCTCTCTCTCTCTCTCTCTCTCTCTCTCTCTCTCTCTCTCTCTCTCTCTCTCTCTCCCCTTTAATTGTGCATAGTCTGCTTGTTTCCCCACTTTCTCCAGCTGTTCTCCTCATTTTCAATCCACAGCTTCTTTCGTCTTAGATCTGGGCTTATTACATGAGTCCACCTCCGTCTGGTTGGCCTCTACTTCTCTTCTCCAAACCTCTTCCCTCGTAAATTTTCTCCGTTTTCTTTGCCATTTCTTGTTGCTAGTATACCAGTCATCCACCCTCTCCAGGTGTCGTTTTCATCATTCTCTTCATCTTCCGACCCTTCCAGATCCCCTGTTCCTTCCTCCCGGCTCTCCTCTTCCATATCTCTCTCTCTCTCACCTGATCCTTTATTTCCTCCCTTCTATCTTTCCCCGTCGTTTCTGATCCCCCATACGGCACAGTGCGCTGACCATCTGCCTCGTTAGCAGAGACAGACACACCCATGTCAGGCAAGCACTGTCCGCAGAGAGTGGCGATCAAGACTCCCCCTCAACCCCCCTGGACGAATTAAGGTGGAATCCAGAGGATATATACAGCATAATCGTGATGCTCGACTCTCTGCCTCTCTCTCCCGTACATTTTAGCCCACCAAAAGTGAGGGTATTGACCCATGTCAGTATGGGAAGAACGCGAAATGTAATCTGTCCTGCTGTATACTGTATTTTCATAATGTATCCTATGTTTGCCCAGTGGTAATGATATTTCGTACCGTGATGCACGTATGTACATAAGCTTTTACATTACGTGCCTGTTTAAGTATTTAGCTCCTCGGATTGACTTCTTTATCTCCCTCACGTCGCGATACCCTGGGCGCTGGTGGCTGAAACAGGTCAGCGCTACAACCGTTAACTCTTGTTTGTTCCAATCATATTCGCAGTGTTTGCTGGCATTTCATAATCAAAGCAAGATCACTTTTTATTCTTCCCATTTCTTTTTAAAGTCTAGTACGCATTGCCGAATTGCATCTGCCATTTTTGTTTCTGTTTCCCATTCGTTTTCGTAACTTTGCTTTTTCACAGTGTCTACCTGGCTGGATGTTCTTTCTACTTCAGCAATTGAGCGAGGCGGAGTGAGAACTGATATTGCTGAAACGTGCCTGAGCTTGCTTGAATGGGTTTGAATCTGACGCATCTTTGGACTTGCTGACTTCACTCTCCGAAGCAAGACAGTATTGAGTATCATTTCAATTGGATGAGAATAGGATCCTCCCACTGGTCTTTAATGACATAAATGGCATCCAGGGGTACCTGCATTTGGTCCATAAGAGGTAGTTAAAGGCTCCTTGATACCTTAAGATGCAGTGTGAGAAGAGGTTAAGGTTATCTGCTCAAGAATTTTGACACTGTTAGGTAGTCTTCGTCGAATATCTGTCGCTAAGGTAGTCACACAATGTCACCTGATCCTTTAATGCCCGTGGATTCCCCTCACAAAAGGTTTTAATGGTTGTTCAAAATGCCTTTCTTAATATCATCTATAAAATGAGGATACAGGATCATCTTAACCATAATACCAAGTACACTTTGATCGCAGGATCTGAATTAGAGTTGGAATCTTAAGAAACAGTTCTTTGTGCGTTGATTGTTCAGATGGCCACGAGTTATAACCGACGTGTGTTCAGCAGTGTATATATATATATATATATATATATATATATATATATATATATATATATATATATATATATATATATATAATCCCTGGGGATAGGGGAGAAAGAATACTTCCCACGTATTCCCTGCGTGTCGTAGAAGGCGACTAAAAGGGGAGGGAGCGGGGGGCTGGAAATCCTCCCCTCTCGTTTTTTTTAATTTTCCAAAAGAAGGAACAGAGAACGAGGCCAGATGAGGATATTCCCTCAAAGGCCTAGTCCTCTGTTCTTAACGCTACCTTGCTAACGCGGGAAATGGCGAATAGTATGAAAGAAAGAAAGATATAGAATGCCATGCGTATGTCTGGCTTTTGTGACCCGTACAGATGTTATTGCCGGGTTGAAAAGAGTAGCATTGGCTGTCCGGCGGTAGATAAAGATAATAATTCGTCTCTCAGTTGTTTTGTGTTTTCATAGTCAGGATCTATACTCTCACATCACTGAACTTAGAATTTAGAACATATGGGCTAAACTAGCATTGAGATACGCTCTCGCCATGGCCTTTATTGCCTGTAATATGTCCTTTTCTTTATGTGTAGGGTTAATACAACCACTTGTTGCTGAACTTTTTTGTATGTACTGAGGTTTAAGGATCGTGAACGTGTAAGGATCGTGACGTGTCCTTCAGTTAAGATCACCCTGACGTCATCCACAATTTAATTGAACTGTCTGTGAACCCAGAGCACAGACCCTCTGTGTTCTGTGAGCAAACAACGATTAGACCTGACGCTGTGCTGAGTGTCAGGGTTAGACACGAATGGTATGTGCGGGTGAATAACATAGATGGTGAGAGGAGAGACCGCTCAATTCAAACGTGTATTTGATCGCGTTTAATACAGTTGATGCTAAGAAATGCCATTGTTTCTGTTCTACGTATATGTCAGTCAAGTTGATTTATAGTAATCAAGTATCCCTATTAGGCAAAAATCGCTAGAAATTCGTTAACAGAGTAAATACCACAGTAAGGAAAAACGGTACCCGTTAGATGGGAAATATCTCCCAACAGACATTACTTCAAAACTGCTAGATTCAGCGAGGGTAGAGAGAGAGAGAGAGAGAGAGAGAGAGAGAGAGAGAGAGAGAGAGAGAGAGAGAGAGAGAGAGAGAGAGCAAAAGCTAAAATTGCAACACTACAGAATTGTTTATGACGTAAAAATCTACAAAGGAGTGTAACTGCGAATGAAAAATAATGGTATTCCTAATAGGCAACTCTGCCATCTGACATAAATGCTTGATTGCCTATTAAGATTTTTCTAGGATAGGCTTTTTTTTCCCCCCCTGCTCTCATCATGTGCTTTTATTTGAACATGTACAAGCATTTTGTGAGTGAACAGGGTCGATTTGAACATTGCAGGCGAGGATATTTATCAATGCAAGACTGACACTAAAATGTTTAGGGCGTATGTAATATATGCTCAGAGGCCAAGCGAGGTTCAAATACAGAATTTTGCATTAGAAAATGGTCTGGTAAGGTTATTAGCGCCTCAGTAGTCCTTCCCGTTTCAGCCAACATAGACAAAATATATACGTAATAATAGTTGAGTAGCTGGAACGCATTGCCTTACAGAGACAGGAGAGTTCGACTCTCCTAATCAGGATTCATCGTGGCTCATTTTTCCGGACATAACGTAGAGTGTATGAACGACAGGATGGGTCATCCCGCGTCTTACGCAACATCTCCGGCGTGATGTATCTTTTCCGTAACGGGGTTAAGCAGTTTTGTTCTGTTGATCATTAGTGAGCGTCCTTTGCTTCGTTGACCATTTACAACTCTTCCTACTTACTCACAGCTGCAACCGTAGGTTCGTTGAACATACACTACCCTTCCTACTTACTTACATTTACACCTTGAGTTCGTTGAACACTCACGATCCTTCTTACATTAGTATATTTACAACTACATCTTTACATAAAGACAGACCCATACACATGCCTTTGTACTGACCCATGCAAGAACCCAGCCACCATGATATGCATCCATAATATACACAGATATACATGTGTAATACACTTGTTCACATTCGCAGTGTCACACCTCTACACTGTGCGATCTACGTACATTTATGCTTAGAAAACGTACAAAGGCAACCTCACACACACACACACACACACACACACACACACACACACACACACACACACACACAAACTCGTGGAGCTTTAACGATAGCAGATATATCCTCCCCGTAGAAACAGGTAGTTATACACATCCAAATGCATTGTTACGGTCAAGATACACATCCTCCACACAAACTACTCTTTCTTTTTCGTCTGGAAGAGAGCTCACTCACTCGCTCGCACAAACGAAAGAGATTCGTCCCACATGCACTTACCCTGAAACCTTGATGGTTCCTGAAATGGGTAAGTTCACCTCTGTAGCAAGTCATCTATTTGCTTCTTGATTCTCTTTTCCAGCACCATATACAGACCACACCTCCGCCAGGGGGACCGATCATTGATGTAAGCTTATCTGTTTCCCTTAGCATTTCCTCCTCTAGTTTCCTCTTTCTCTAGAGGCATCTTAATGTGTGTGTGTGTGTGTGTGTGTGTGTGACCCCCAATCCTGGCGACGTACCGTAACAGCAACAACGACAAAAAACAGAAGCTAAAGTTTGTTGGGTGAGAATGTTCTTGTTGTTATTTGTGATGGCTAGTGTGTTTAGCACTCGGTGGCAGCTCCGCCCACTATATCAGGGTGGCGCGCCGCCCCCCCTCCGCTATTTGTAGCGTTCCTGTCCTCCTCTGTATTTGCTGCGGTGTTCCTCCAGGGGATAATATTTTGCTTGTGTAAATACCTGCCGTCGTAGGGGAGCGGGTGCTGTGTTAGTTTCAATTTTTGGGTTTTATCCCCTTCCTCCCTCCCACCCGCGTGTGCGCGCGCGCGACGTGAATTTATTTACGCCCGCGACAAATTTTTTCTTTTTTTTTTTTTCTTTTCGTTATCTCTCGTATCTTCTTTCGTTGTATTTACGAAGGGTTGTAATGTGTGATATCGTATATAGTACCGTCGCACGGGTACGGGAGAGGAGTTGAAGTTGTGTTATCCCTACGTTGTTTCGCGTGGAGGTCGGATGAGTAACGTCGTAACGTAATACGAATCGGATGGAGGTTATCGGAGAGGAGTGAGCAGGTCTTGATAATATCTCTTTCTCCCACTTGAGATTAAGAAAATGGGAAGGGGTATTGGAGTTTTTTTTTTTTTTTTTTGTTCATTGGTTCAGTTCCTGATCCCGCATTACAACATCAGTCGAGGTCGGAGGTCATGAAATCCCTCGTGGCTTACTACAGTGGTGAAGTGTAAGTAATAAGTAACAGACTTATGGAAGTAGGGAGGAACGTGGAGGAGTTTTAAGTTGGGCTTTTGGAGTAGGACGGTTAGCGACATATTCATTATGCAGGCAGTAAATATGTAAGACAAACTGATAAATAATCTCTTACAGTATTTGCTTTGGTAGTTGATTTAATGATATTAGAAATCGTCAAGTTTGACTTCCTGAAGTTAAAGAAAGAAGTTCAGCTCGTCTTCTGCATTCACTAGATGCGAACGAAAGGTGAGAATGCATTCGTGTGCGTTGCACGCATAGACTTGGCCATCCGACAGGTCATACCTAAGCGGAGCCCAATTACGTCTTAAGACGTCCTTTGCTTTGAACTCCACAGATCTGAACAGAGCCATGAACACCATGGGATCTTCTCAGGAGTCAGTGGGAAAAGATGAACATGAGAGAACAGCGACGAACGGAATAGCAAAAAAGGGTATGAGAGGAGGTGGGAAGACGTATATGTTCATGTCATACGCATTGCGCGGGAACTAGTGGGGTTACGACACGTCAGAATGCCGGGACCAGTAAGGTCACGACACGTCACGACGCGGGGACCAGTGAGGTCACGACACGTCACGATGCGGGAACCAGTAAGGTCACGACACGTCACGGCGCGGGATCCAGTAAGGTCACGACACGTCACGGCTTCCAGAGTGTTGACCTTTGTTCTAATCTGTTGTCCACACACTAAAGAAGGTTATCTGTGGAGGAATAAAGTGCTCTAGTTTTCTCCAAAGTGTCTTCGTCTTCCACCCTTGTCCACTCTTCGTCTGTTTCCTGGCGCTACCTCGCTGACGTAGGAAGCGGCGATCATGTGTGGGGGGAAGAGAAGAAAATGTAAATGTTACCTTTTTTCTTATTTTCTTTCGTGCATTTGTGCTGTTTCCTGTAGGGTAGGGTGGCGTCGGGAATGGATGAAGGTGTGCGTAAATGTTTAAGTACTTATATGGGAGTGGATGTGTCTTTTTCTTCGTCTGTTTCCTGGCGCTACTTCGCTCACGCGGGAAACAGCGATCAAGTATGAATATATGTATAGTAGTAGCCAAACATACGTTACGAGCCAGTGACGAGTGTAGCGGTCAGAAGGCGGACTGTGTGTGTATGTGGGTGTGTGGGTGTAATATCATCCCTGGAAATAAGCGATCCCGTTTCGTAATCCCATAAAACCTGGGACTGTCCCGAGGGAGTGGGACGGGTGGTGGGGAAAAAGACGGCGAATTTCCCTTCCAGCGAAGAATTTCGGGAACGTTCATTGCCGATATTGGATCCGTATGCGTCTGATTCTTTCTACTGTAAAGAATTTACCATCATTTGGTATGAAATAAACGTCCAGGCGAATTCCTTGCCAAAAGTGGGGGAAAGCGATAAAGATGTGTGTGTGTGTGTGTGTGTGTGTGTGTGTGTGTGTGAGAGAGAGAGAGAGAGAGAGAGAGAGAGAGAGAGAGAGAGAGAGAGAGAGAGAGAGAGAGAGGCCTTTCTTTTTCCCGTCCCAAGAGCTTGGCTGTGTCCAGATGTGTCCTCATTGTAGCACAGTCTACGAGGTCGATGCACCGGGCTATAACTCTTGCTCGACGATATTGGTGAACGAATATATTCTCTCTGTCTCTCTCTGTCTCTCTCTCTCTCTCTCTCTCTCTCTCTCTCTCTCTCTCTCTCTCTCTCTCTCTCTCTCTCTCTCTCTCTCTCTCTCTCCTTCCTGTGTGTCATTATGACCTGAGAGTGGTTGACGTTTCATCCCACACATGGCGTGACGCTGAATGATTAAGATGCCTGGATGCCTCCCCTTTGTATCTGACTCGTTACGTTTCGTGGTTCGTAGAACGGCCATTTGTATCGTGCGCTACGTGCCGATGAACCTTGTGTCCCGTGGAAAGACTTTTTGAGGTACGGTGACTTGTCCATCGTTTTAAGAGATCTACTTTTCAGTCTTAAGATTGAAGTATTTTGAGTGTTCGAGAGTGGCGTGTGGAGACTATTTGTGATTCATTGAGAGCATAGGTCTTGGGGCCAAACCTAACCCATTACAGAACAGCGTCATTAGCAGCGTCGCTTATCGGTGAACGATAATTGCCCTACAGCTAATTATCGATTAGTTATCATTCCTTCTGTGTTGATTTACTAGTGGTACACTGACCAGACATTGTCCCTACGTACGTTCTTATGATATATAATGGGTCTGCAACATGCAACATACCGGTAAAGTACTCTTTATGCAACAAAGCGATTCTCTGCAATGGCATTACACTCACATAAGTACATGTCAGTCTTCAGGAATCGAAGAGGTTGCTACATCCAGCAAATAAAAAGTTCTCCCCCTTTTTTTTTTTAACACACAACCCAACATTTTACTATATAGATTTGACTACATTATAACTTCAACGTAAAAATTGCGTTCTTCACTACGCTATATTACCTCATTCAAAATAAGCCTTTTTTATATGGGCTGTTCGACTGTTTCTCTGACACCTGGTAGATCATGATGGTAATTGCTTTTAAACTCACCAGGCAAAACTTCAGAAATGTGTAGATTGTTGGTTGTAAACTCAGCTGGGAACGGATGAGTTAGGATTAATGATGACGGTGTCTCACATAAGCGAATCGATGATGATTATTATTAATCCATCTGGATAATCAGAAGTTCAGTGAAGGATATTTTGATCATTACTCTCTGGGGGCTCAGCAAGTAACCATATCTCCTGCGGTGCTACCGGGCTCCGCCTGCCCAAGCCACCCTTGACAAGTACGTCTCGTTCAAAGAACCTCTCAGCTTTAAAGGAGTCTACTCATCTCAAAGGAGTCCTCATTTCCCTGCCGCTGCAAGTAGCGCAGGCTGTGAGGGATCGTGAACACCGACTAGGTAAGAGTAAACGAGATGGGAGAGACGTTTTCGTAATCACGTCTTCCACAGTGGATGAGAACATTGGTGGAGAGGAGGAGCGAGTGTGGAGGTCTGCAGGAGGATGGAGGAATAATGAGTAGGCTCCGAGTGAGGTGGAGTTCGAGACCTCATTAGATGATGCAACTGGTGGTCATTCACGTGCAGAGGAGGAGGTAATGAATAATATTAATCAGAACTGAAAGAAGGAATGAGATATTTGAAGAAGTGAAACCAGTATGTAGATGAGGATAAATGAATTACATTAGTGAATGAGTTTGACGAATTATGGACGATTAAGGACGAGGTGGGACACTACAGTGAAGAGAAAGAGTGATATGTATACCATGATGTTTTCAAAGCCCCAAGGTGCATCTGAAACTGGAGGAGAGAGTATCGTAAACGTTTAATCAAGTATTATAAATGTATATGGCGTTCAGATATCTGTATTTTCTTTTCTTTTATAAGGACGGAGAAAGGGATTGGCTATGCCACTACGTAAGGAAGATTAGATCGTATACAAAGGTGGTGAAATGCGACACGTAGTTCGGCCGAGCTGTCGAGGACGAGATTATTAGATGTAGATGTTAAAGACAGAAATAGACGCACCGTTTGTGTGACGAGGGTGAGACAAGACCACCCCCAGGAAACACGATGAGACGGTTGAGTTACAGACGTAGAAAATGATAATCCATGAGATGGTATAGGGTGAAGCTATGTAGTTATTAGGTGACGTACTGGTGGGGAGAAAGGAAGCGAGCAAAGACATAGGGGGAATAGATAGGAGAGAGATGAAGACGATAACGCTTGCTATTCGTTAACAATACTCGTGTTTCAACTTGGCACAGAACTCTCTGTCACACTTCTGCTTGGTTGTCATATTCGCTTGAGATCAGAAATAAGGAAAAATGCATCTTTGCGCTGTAGGGTCGACCTTATTTTCAATACGAGTGTTCACAAAATAAAAGATTCATTAAGTAAAAGTAATGCTAGACGATCGGTTGCCGTCATTAGATGCCTTAATCATTTTTCTTCATTTTTTGAACTTCAGTTTCACTGTACAATACGACGACTGAAAGAAAAAGAAAAAGAGAGAGACTACACTGCTCTTGTTTGACTGAAGAAAATGAGTTGAGGTTGTTGACAGAGGCGTTCTATTCTGTAATACATTATTTCAGATGTTGTAAATAGTTCTCACTAATGGGTAAACGATTACATATATATATATATATATATATATATATATATATATATATATATATATATATATATATTTTTTTTTTTTTTTTCAAACTATTCGCCATTTCCTGCGTTAGCAAGGTAGCGTTAAGAACAGAGGACTAGGCCTCTGAGGGAATATCCTCACCTGGCCCCCTCTGTTCCTTCTTTTAGAAAATTAAAAAAAAAAAACGAGGGGAGGATTTCCAGCCCCCCGCTCCCTCCCCTTTTAGTCGCCTTCTACGACACGCAGGGAATACGTGGGAAGTATTCTTAATCCCCTATCCCCAGGGATATATATATATATATATATATATATATATATATATATATATATATATATATATATATATATATATATATATATATATAGATAGATAGATAGGTAGCGAGTATTTGCCGAGATTATGTATAGATAATCAGAGGTCTTGCTGGTGTATAAGGGACGTTGATTGGTTCTCACCCTGATCCAAGGATGGGACAAGTAATGTCCCATGACTCGGTCGGATCACTGATCTTAGGAGGAGAGGACAAGCACTGTTCCCGTAACCCGGATTTACGATATAAGGAGAGGACGAGAGATGTCCTCAGCTCGGCTCCTTGTACTTCAAAATCGACGAAATTTTTATCATTAACAACATTTTGTGTCTGTGATAGATTGTGTGTGTGTGCGTGTGTGTGTGTGTGTGTGTGTGTGTGTGTGTGTGTGTGTGTGTTTCAGGAACTGATGTATTTCTGCCACGACGATTGTGATATGCTCAGGTGGCGGACGAGATCATAAACACATCCCAGGTGAGGATGTGTTGACCTGAAGTCTTCAGGAAACATCAGTCCTGAAGCCTCGCTGCCTCTCCCTACACTGATGCTCCGTGTTTGGTCACCACTCGTTACACAATTTTCCAGGTGCACTCGACAAATATATTCCCCTCGAATACGTAACACGAAGACTCATTTTTCCCCTCATTTGCCTTTATACAGGAGCACTGTACACAGGCGTTCCTCCAATCCTGAGGCATCTTGAGCCTCAGTAACCAGTCAACCTCGCTGTCATCCCGTTTTCTTGAGAAAAAGTCAAGTGCTTCGCCACACTTCGTCTTACGTAAAGTTCTCACTACATCTTCTCGTTTTATCTTGAGCACTTGCCATGAGTCGTGCTCCCTCCACGTCCCGTACACCCCACACCTGTAACCCTGTCATGCATGTGGTACGTTGAACAGTCCTTCACAGTTATCACTTCCTTCTCCAGTTCGCTTCCTCTTTCCCTGTTACCTCCTCTCCCATCTACTCCCTTCGCTGATTGTTCCTATCTGTTCTTTTGGTGCTCCTCCTCACTCTGTTCACATTCTATCATAATGTTTTCTTATCCTCACAGGAGTTTTGGTGGTATTATCTCTCATTCCAGTTCCCTTTATCTTTCTCAACCCCTTGATCGCCCCCTTGATGTCGTGTTGCTCTGTTTTGTGCGTCTAATACTCACTCGTTCTCCTCTCCTGCATGATGTAATGGGCACGAAGCCTACTTGTCTCCTTCACAGACAACTTTAACTTTCTCATCTCCTCCTCCCCACTTCCTGCATACTCTCACACGCCCGCGTATCACCCTTCGCATACCACACACGTTTTTTCCACGCACAAGTAAACACCGCCTCCCGAAATACCACCCATCTCTCTCTCCCACTCTAATAGTTTCGTTTTACTGTCGCCTTTTGCCATTCTTCATTCAGTCTCCCCTTCACACAGACTTCTTTTCCAAGCTCACTTACTTTCTCTCCACCTTTCCTCCTACCCATATCGTTTCCTCTTTTCCCTAAAACCTCTGCAGACTTTCGCGCTCTCCTCCATCAAGAAGCGATCAGACATCCCACCAGCTGTCCTTCTTGGTACCTTTACCTCCAAAAGTCTCTCTTTAATCTTCCTGTCAATTAGGACGTAATCCAATAATACCCTCATGTTATATATATATATATATATATATATATATATATATATATATATATATATATATATATATATATATATATATATATATGACCAGAGAAAGCGATAGAATAACACTAACACTGGAAACACAAAAGGCTTTTACAGAACTTAAGTAATCGTATTTTTTCGTTCAGTAAAACCTGAACTGTGGGAGACACACACACACACACACACACAAGGATAGTAGCACGATCCATCTAGCCAGACACATGCGACCCACACCCGGGATATAGAGAACGGGTGTCCGGTAACCTCGTGAACTGGTCACAATTCAATTTACGGGGGGTCCGTCTCGCGCTCAGGATCACGCCGGCCGACCACTGGAAGTTATAGCAGAGTGGAGTGTGTGTGGCTGTGGTAGTGGACCACTTCAGGTGTGAAGTTAGGCCAGAACTTCGTTTTTAATCTAGTCTCCTTTTTCTTTTGAGTTTTTTTTTAAGTGAAAATAGTAATTATCTAAAAGATCCAGAGACGAGATTACAGTACAAAGATAGGATTTGAGGATTTTTAATGTTATTTGGAACATAATTAGCGGGAATGGTTATTCAGTTGCGATAAAGATGATGCATCCAAACTTCGTCGCGATTCAGTAAAAGAATCGTGGAATCAGACTCCATTAATCGTGGTGGGGAACCAGAGTGAGGACGACTGGCAGTGATTGGCTCCGCCAGTAGGATTAGGTTAGGGATTAGGTCAGTAGATGGCGGGGGAGGATAGACGAATTGTGGTAGACGATGGTAGTCAAGGGAGGGGATAATATCAAGCATTAGTTTGATATTCCCTCAAAGGCCCAGTCCTCTGTTCTTAACGCTACCTCGCTAACGCGGGAAATGGCTAATAGTATGAAAGAAAAGAAACACCTTAATTTGAAGAATTTATCCATAGCTCCACAGCGTCAGTGCTGCAGGACGTGAGAACAGAAGCAGCGACTGTTATGACAGCGACGGAGACCAGTGGAGCACACATCAGCTGGCGGCCATCATCACCTTGTGAGTTGTGAGGCGAATAATTCCGCCTCGCTGCCTCATCTGGGACGCATCTCATACCTTCCACAACGACGGACTACCACCACCACCTCCCAACTCCTCTCTCTCTCTCTCTCTCTCTCTCTCTCCCCCGTTGACGAGAACTGCCCATCTCATCTGCTGGTTTAGGGAACACGACGAGGTGTGGTGCTCCGGCTCGACGCTGTGGATGGACGAGGGTGGGCGAGGAGAGGATGGAGTCCGGCCCAGCTGTCTCCCGCCATCACGGCCAATTACCATCCAATGACAAAGACGCATAATCTTCTCTCTCTCTCTCTCTCTCTCTCTCTCTCTCTCTCTCTCTCTCTCTCTCTCTCTCTCTCTCTCTCTATATATATATATATATATATATATATATATATATATATAATTTCATGTTTATCATACTTAGTCGTTGTCTCCCGAAAGAATGGCCCAACCCACCCACATGTACACATGCATATACATAAACTTCCACACACGCACATATACATACCTATACATTTCAACATATACATACACGGACATATACATACATATACATACACGGACATATACATATATACACATGTACATATTCATACTTGCTACCTTCATCCATTCTCGTCGCCACCCCGCCACACATGAAACAGCACTCCCCCTCCCCCACGCCTGAGCCAGGTACCCATTTTATCGACTAACCCTTAGGGCGGATGAATAGCTGGGTTGACTGTGGACGGGCTGCCGCATCCACTTAGATTAGTTTCCTTTGTACTTTGCTGGATAGGGGAATTTCCATGATCTTGCTGGAGGTCTCATATTGATGCTGTACCTGATTTCCCAAGAATGGCATCTGAACCCGTTGATGAATGGCACCTTAACCCTTTAATAAATGGCATCTTAACCCTTTAATAAATGGCATCTTAACCCTTTAATAAATGGCATCTTAACCCTTTAATAAATGGCATCTGAACCTTTTGATAAACGGCATCTGAACCCTTCAATGTCATCCATCTTGCAAAATCTTCATTGATAGCTACTCAGTGTAAACGAAAATGTTCCTTAGCATTCCCCTTATATATTTTGTTCCTCAACATTTCATTAGAGAAAGAAAAGCACAAAGACTACGTGGAGAGGGGAGTCCACTCTCACGTTATTCGAAGCCAATATTTGTAAGCCTATGCGTGAGACCTGAGGATGAAGCTGGCTCAACCAGGATGTGCGACACAGAAAACATTTTGAAATTTGATTTACTTCCTTCAGCGCGGAATGATAACATACGAACACATAGATATATTACTCTAGTAATTAGAGACGAGAATTATATGTGTGTGTGTGTGTGTGTGTGTGTGTGTGTGTGTGTGTGTGTGTGTTAAGACGACTGTATTCTAAAGATCTTTCTGTAATCCTTCTGAAATTTGGTGTAAAAATCTACGGCATTCTACGTCTGTGTTTAGGTTCATGATAGATGCATGTAGGTCGGGTCATGTGTAGCTAAATGAAACCAGTTGTGTATGGCTGGGGAAGCCAGTAGAACGGTCACTTCATGCCAGACTATTTTCATCTGTTTTAAACATTAGTGACACAATTCAATTATACATCCATTACGTGCATTTTTGATGGGCGATTAAGCAAAAAGCTAATCAGAACAAAAAGCTAAAATTATGTAGAGTTAGTGATGGAATCCCATTAAGTTTACATTCTCCTCTCCCCATGAAAAAATGTATTTATATACTAGGTTGGTAAATATGTACTTATGGATGACATCCCTGAGGGAACTCATGAATTTTGATACATATGAAGGATGTGTATCTGAAATTCCCTCTTTGCCTGAATGATGAATGGCGTACAGTTTGCTTTTGACAGTCAGGGAACAGTGTTTGTACCTTCGTGTATCTACTTTTGTATATCAGTCTCTCTACCTATCTATCTATCTGTCTGTCTGTGTATGTATCTATCTATCTGTCTATATATACTTTATCTATGTATCTATCTATCTATATATACTGTACTGATTTTTTACGGTGACTGAATTCCCCAGTAGGTGTGACCAGCTGGTCACTGTAACCCTCCCTCTACGTTTTCCTCTTATGAAGCGAAATATTGGGACGTGTAGGTTGTTCATGGTCCCCAGGCCCGGCTATCCATTTTCTGTGTGCGTGTAAAGCACAGCAGACAACCCAACTGTTTTCCAGGACCAATTAACGAGTCCACGTGGGCCAAAATGTTGCAATTAAATTTTTCTCATTAATTCATTAATGATATGCGGAAGCTGATTAAAAGCGCGGGCGGGGGAGGGATGATAATGTCATACATTGTAGCCATTAGACTCAGGATTATGTAAGGTTCTGGTGAGTTTTGACTCGTCAGGATGTAGAGAATCCTTTGCAGGGAGCGTGACGTGGGCGGCAAGCGTCCTACGTACGTGGTTATCCTGTTATCCTTCACGTCTTCAGTCCAACCGGAGAGGTTACCGTGTGTGTGTGTGTGTGTGTGTGTGTGTGTGTGTAAACAATACGTAGTGTCAGTTACTGTCATTATTTCTCCGAGGTCCGTTACCGGCGTCATTTATTGATAATGGATATTATGGTAAGTAACCATCACGCAAGGACTCATCTTTCTACGGGTCCTGATCTGTTCGAAGGATCCCTCCCTCTCTGTAAAGTGTCCTGGTGTGACTCCCCAGGACTTCTTTATATTTTCCTTGCGATCCTGCACCTCCTAGGCTGCGCTACGCTCAGTAGCAGGGACTGGATGGGATTCTTTTAAAGCGGGAGATCCATTGTCTCGCCTACTGACGATGGATGATACAACCTCGCTCAAGATGGTGACCCTTTCGCTCGTCGATGCGCTCCAATCAGGAGGAGAGAAGCGAGGGACTCCTTTCGAAGGAGAAGCTCCCTCGGAAGACTGTACTCCCTTTCTGTCACCACAGACAGACGGGCCTAAGCCACAGACAGATGTACGTAGACCATTATTCAACCCCGTCCGAAGTGACGTAATTTTTTCGACCTGTTTCGGCAGCTCAATGGCTTTCCGATATCCCCCCCCCCCCCACCTCCCCCCTCCCTCCCCTCCCCCCCGCGCGAAATGAAAATGCCTGGCCCATAAATGATCGTAAATTTGTTTTCACATCAAGCGATCTTTTAACTTGTGTCACTCCGGTGGAAGCTGCGAGTCGTGTCATTATTATCATCATCGCTCTACCTAGCGAATGGTCGCTCATGATGTCAAAAGTCGAGAGCTTGATCGTTGACGAAATACAGTCGTTTGTTGTGATTTTTTTTTGGGGGGGTTGTATTTTATTTTTTTTTTCTGTCTTTTTCATTTCACGCGCGAAATGTCTAAAGCAGAGGCGGGAAATCGAACAGTCCAGTAAGTCGCCGATGTAGATCAAGGAAACTTCATTTCTGTGTGAAAAAAAGATATATATATATATATATATATATATATATATATATATATATATATATATATATATATAGAGAGAGAGAGAGAGAGAGAGAGAGAGAAAGGTCCTCCGCCCAACCCGTGCCCCTCATTGGCTCCATCTTTATGTAGTAAGACGTTGGTGTCTTCGCTCTTATCGCCGTTCCGTAGTAGATGTTATCTCGTCCCCCCGGTCGCCCTAGCTGTGAGAGGAACCACCCAGTAATGATCGATTCTGAGCAGGAGAGACGCCTGGCGGAGGGTCGGCTCTTGACGGGGGAGGTTATCGAAGACCTGATGGTCTTCGGTGTGTCAGTGTGTCAGTGGGATTCTTCAAGAGGGCACACAAGGGTCGTACCACTGGGTTCAAGGCTCTCACCGTCGCGCACACAAGGGTCGTGCCACCGTACCTGTGTTTTTCTCTAATTAATTTTTCTCCCCGACCCTCTCTCTCTCTCTTCCTTTTGTAAACACACACACACATATATACAAATACTCACTTGCGCCCCTGTTGGTGGCGGGGAGGATTGCAGGTCGCTTACTAGAGCCGTGGCCAGAATGATACCTGTAGAAGAGGGAAGAGGGGAAGAACATAACAGTGGACAGATTAGGATGATTGAAGAGAAGTGATGGATTGTGCATTTGATTACACGAAAACCTTTTTGAATCCATTCTTCGTAATATATTCCCATCTTCATTCTCGTTTCAGTTCAGGGAGGTACAAGGAGGCTGCGTAAACTTCTCCATATAACTTCAGCATTTTGTTCTGAGGGCGTCGTAGTGCGTCAAAATAAGATGTTAAGATCTGTAAACCCCATCTGTTAGAGTAGTCCCACCTAAAAATATTCTAAGGCCTTGAGAATGAAACATTAGTTCTACAATTTGAATCTCCCCAACACACACACACACACACACACACACACACACACACACACACACACATACACATACACACACGCACACAAAACCTTCCTAGAGATGTTAAAAGGAATTCAAAGCTTTGGAAAAAGAAGGATTAAGAAACATAGCTTTGGTAAATACGTAAGATGAAATGTGTATGATTATGCTCAGGTGTTTTGTTATCAGGTGCAGAGCAGAGCCGAAACTTGAAAGTGTATCCTGAAACCATTTTTAATGACTGATGGACAGATGTATACATGTATACATGCCCAGACTTACAGACAATCGCACAAATGAACACACAAACAAGACCCCATCCAGTTGCCCTCCATTTTCCATCGCATCAGACCAAGTTGACTGAAGTCTTCATCAACCATTATTTTCTGCCAGGTGGCCTCTCTCTCTCACTCGAAACTTTCTTCTTCACAGAGAAGCCCATACAAGAGTGATTGGTCTCGCTGTTCTTTTAGGATTTGTACGCCTCCTGTGGCCGAGGTGCGCCATTATTCACTGTGTGGTCGCATCAGAATTACCCGACAAGACCCTAAATCATTTTTCTTCCTTAGAAATTAATTACGTTCTTGAAAAAAAAAAAAAAATAAGAGGAGAATCGATCAGAGTGATGTGGAAACTAATTTCATTTAATATCTTGGGGAATTTTTTTTTTCTTTTTTTTTTTCTTTGCGATGGCCTGGCTTTTCGCTCTTTTGAGGGATGGGTCGAGCACAAGGGTATGTAATCATACCCACCAGTCCTACTGTCATAGTTAAGTAGTTAAGTGGTTGATGAGTGTCAGGCGTCTAATGTTAACCCTTCGAAAAGCACACAGACAGACAGACAGACAGACAGACACACACACACACACACACACACACACACACACACACAGTTCACACAGTCGGTCATCAAAAAGAATTGCCCAGTTCTGACAGTCGCTCCAAACAGATGAACTGCACCACTGGACTAATTTCCCACCGAAATATGCGAGGTAGAAAGATGTATCTCCTTAGCATTTTACCACTGAAATATCTTACACGAGGAGACGATAGCAGGTCGTGGTTCTGTAGATAACACTAGATACAACAAGGGGCCACACATTGCCTGAGTTTTCTACATGATCTCCTAACATAGCAGAGAACATATGCCATTTGCCCTGTAAGTGATCCCTGATCACATCATTGAACATATGAACGTCTAGATTATCTCCTATCACGGTATTGAACATACGTCATTTCTCTCCACATAATCCCTTATCATAGCGGTGAACATATGCTTGTGCCATGTAGATAATGTCTTTGACATTTGCCACATACTGTTACCCTCGTAGAGATATACTCTTATCATAGCAGTTAACATATGCTTTGACCCTCAATATATATATATATATATTTCGTTTGGGAGAAGAAAGATCGGACGAAAATAATGATAGAGAGAAAAAAAAACAAAGAAAACAGGAACAGGAGCGTTTCATTTCATTCCATTCCCCTCTGGTTCATCCCGGGGAAACAAGGAATGGAGAGGGGGGGGGGGGGCAGACGAGGTACGTACTTCAAAAAAAAAGTTTGGCACGAGCGTCGCCCGCCGTCCATCTTCTTTGGTCTTGAGCACCACATGCAATTGCTCCCCTGGTGGCTGGGTCGACCACGATGATGCGTCTCTCGGTTTTGGGGGGGGTTCCTCTCCCCCCCTTCCCCTCCTGGGGGCAGTAACTCCCACCTTCCCCCCCCCTCTCTCTCTCTCTCTCTCTCTCTCTCTCTCTCTCTCTCTCTCTCTCTCTCTCTCACTCTCTCTCTCTCTCTCTCTCTCTCCTGTGTCTATACTTGGGTGCTCCAGCCTCGTAGTTGCTCCTCAGTGGGTCAAGTTTGACGCACGAACTCGAACTCCTTGTTCCTCTTCTTCTTCTCTTCCTCCTTCTGCAAGCCCTGCATGGGGCTTCCTCATGGGGGGGTGTCCTCCCCCAGAACTTCTTCCTCTTTCATGGACTACTGAAGTCTCAGGGGACCACTCTCTCTCTCTCTCTCTCTCTCTCTCTCTCTCTCTCTCTCTCTCTCTCTATCCTTGTGACCACAGTTAATTCTTTTTCCCTACCAGTTTTCGCTGAACAAGATCTCTTGCCAAGTCCCCTTCTATCGCTTCTGTTCCCTCGTTAGAACCGTGTCATGCACTTGACAGGTAGATATACGCGAGAGGTAGATATACGCGAGAGGTAGATATACGCGAGAGGTAGATTTCTCGACATATCTACCCGGACCATCACCTTGACCAGAGCGTGCCTAATCATACACGTAACATTCACTAAATGAGTTTTTGACTCGATTTCCGTATTGAAGGAAGTCTTACCCCTACATGGGGGTATATTTTCTTTAATAAAACGTTCTTTATGAGAAAATCAAAACGTGATAATGTATCGAAAACATCTATCAACGATTACGTTGTCTTCACGAGGCAATGTTTTTTTGTACTGATTATGTAATTGTTTTCATGCCATACTTATATTTCATTTTTTTTGTCGATATCTTGCGCTACATTGCGCCTCCCTCCTCCGTCTGGGACCCTCTCACGTGAACAGAGAGTCGTATGGTTGATGCTGTTGCCACAAGTGTGTGTGTGTGTGTGTCTGAGAAGCTTGTCTCTGAGGCACTCATGTTCTGGCTGTGTTCCTCCGATTTCCCGTATCACTTGAAGGAGGGAAAAGGAAACACATTTTCGTGACCCCGGAGTGACTCGAACACCCAGCCTTCTGATCTGGAGTCAGACGCGCTACCATTGCGCCACGGGGCCCGCTGGTCCAATGTGTAGTCCTCGACTTCATGACCAACGGAGACGGTTCGTGATTGGTTCATCTGGCTCCAAAGGCATCTAGGGAAGGATGAGAATTATATCCATTGATGATTATACACAATTCACTTTTATTATGAGACTCACAGGATAGAAATTGAATAATACGGACTCAAAGTGATCATGTTGTTCGAACAGTCATTGTCAGATATGGATTTTATCACAGTTTCTGACGCTGGGTTCGTAAGGGGGGTTTTCAACAGAGTAATGACAGTTTATACGTCGTGGATGCAATTTAGAATATCTTTTTCCGTTTTTGATTTGAGGAGACATCTTTGGCTTATGTTTATTAGATATAGTGTTCAGAAATTTGTATTCATTTTCGTGTTTGTGAAAGGTTTTAAGATTGTAGACTCAGAGTTTCTTTTTTTTTTCTCATAATGGATGGAAGCCTTTATCACGTATAGTTAATAAGATCCAGTACCACGTAAATACAAGAGACCAGTGTCATGATGCAGCTTATAATATAAATGGGGATGGTACTCCAGTTTCGTCACCTCGTACTCCTTGTCCCATCTACTTACACGTATATCCCCTTTGTCAGCCTCTTCTCACAGGGAAAAAGAATAAAGTCGCTTGTTAACCCCATCATATTGAAGTTCTTTATTGTTCAGACTTTCAGAAAATTGATATTATTGTCCAGGTAGCTTTACATATACACCAGAACTGTGAAACAAAAAACTCTTCATCAAACGTAGTCCTGTGGCTGTGATCATGTGTACAACAATTAGGTCACCCTAGAACCTTTAGTGTTCCTGGGGGAGACGTCCTCACCCTAAGGGTTAAGTCGCCCCAGAACCACTGGTGTCCCTGGGGGAGATGCCCACACCCCAAGAGTTAAGTCACCCCAGAACCGCTGGTGTCCCTGGGGAGGCGCCCGTACCCCAAGAGTCAAGTCACCCCAGAACCGCTGGTGTCCCTGGGGAGGCGCCCGTACCCCAAGAGTCAAGTCACCCCAGAACCTTTAGTGTTCCTGGGGGAGACGTCCTCACCCCATCAGTTAAGTCACCCCAGAACCACTGGTGTCCCTGGGGGAGGCGCCCACACCCCAGCGACAGATATCACCCTTTAGTAACAACATTCCCAGTCTCGTTGAAGCTACAGATCGTGGGACGTCGCCAGTCATCGTGAAGCTCATATTTCAAGATTGAGTGAATGACGCGTAGGTGAACATACAGGTGAATACTGGTGAATAAAGCGACGTAAAAGTGGATGATGTATATAGGTCGTTGTGATTCATCGCTGATGGGAAGTGGAGAGGAAAAATCCTCTTGGCGTCCAGAGCAGAGCAGAGCAGTGTATGTTTTGACGGTGTGTTTTGGAAGGGCGTGTTTGTGTTTGTGTATGAATGCGTGATTTTATGTGTGTTTTTCACCTTTTTGGTGGGAGTTTTGTATATATATATATATATATATATATATATATATATATATATATATATATATATATATATATATATATATATATATTTTTTTTTTTTTTTCATACTATTCGCCATTTCCCGCATTAGCGAGGTAGCGCTAAGAACAGAGGACTGGGCCTTTGAGGGAATATCCTCACCTGGCCCCCTTCTCTGTTCCTTCTTTTGGAAAAAAAAAAAAAAAAAAAAAAAAAAAAAAAAAAAAAAACGAGAGGGGAGGATTTCCAGCCCCCCGCTCCCTTCCCTTTTAGTCGCCTTCTACGACACGCAGGGAATACGTGGGAAGTATTCTTTCTCCCCTATCCCCAGGGATAATATATATATATATATATATATATATATATATATATATTTCTTTTAAATATATATAAATATATATATATATTTAAATATATATATATATATTTCTTTTAATATATATATATATATATATATATCTTCTGTTTCCCATTTTAGAAAGTTAATACAAGGAGGGGAGGATTTCCGGCCCCCCGCTCCCGTCCCCTCTAGTCGCTTTCTACGACACGCGAGGAATACGTGGGAAGTATTCTTTCACCCCTATCCCCAGGGATAATATACATATATACATACACACACACACACACACACACACACACACACACATGCACATACACATACACACACACACATACATATATATACATATGAAAAAATGTAAGAACAATTTAGAAACAAACTTTTAGCTTGAAATGAATGAAAAAAAAAAATGAATGTCACATAATGGTTCAACCTCTGGCTATGGAAAAGGAGATGTACAATTTAATTCACACAAACGTCAATAGCAGTTCTCATCAATTTCACCACTGTGTCAATAAGCTTCAATGTCTAAGCTACATTTTTCTCCAACTTCACTATTTTCTTGTCAAAAACACCATGCATGAAAACTATCACTCCATTAACACAACTATAAACATTTACTTCCCCTTTAAAAGTTCTGGGGAAGTCTGTCTCGATACACTGCGGCGAGGCGACGCGACGCTGACACAATCACTGTCACAATATCACTTCTGCCTCCTCAAATCAATCACTCAGCCACAGTGCAGGCCTTCATCGTCGAAATCGGTCTTCTTCCTCATTATCTCGGAAAGCAAAAATGGGTATGTTTGAGGGAATAGTGGTTCCAACAATGCTGTATGGTTGCGAGGCGTGGGCTATGGATAGAGTTGTGCGCAGGAGGATGGATGTGCTGGAAATGAGATGTTTGAGGACAATGTGTGGTGTGAGGTGGTTTGATCGAGTAAGTAACGTAAGGGTGAGAGAGATGTGTGGAAATAAAAAGAGCGTGGTCGAGAGAGCAGAAGAGGGTGTTTTGAAATGGTTTGGGCACATGGAGAGAATGAGTGAGGAGAGATTGACCAAGAGGATATATGTGTCGGAGGTGGAGGGAACGAGGAGAAGAGGGAGACCAAATTGGAGGTGGAAAGATGGAGTGAAAAAGATTTTGTGTGATCGGGGCCTGAACATGCAGGAGGGTGAAAGGAGGGCAAGAAATAGAGTGAATTGGAGTCATGTGGTATACAGGGGTTGACGTGCTGTCAGTGGATTGAAGCAAGGCATGTGAAGCGTCTGGGGTAAACCATGGAAAGCTGTGTAGGTATGTATATTTGCGTGTGTGGACGTGTGTATGTACATGTGTATGGGGGGGGGGGTTGGGCCATTTCTTTCGTCTGTTTCCTTGCGCTACCTCGCAAACGCGGGAGACAGCGACAAAGTATAAAAAAAAAAAAAAAAAAAAAAAATATATATATATATATATATATATATATATATATATATATATATATATATTTCTTTTAAACTGTTCGCCATTTCCCGCGTTAGCGAGGTAGCGTTAAGAACAGAGGATATATATATATATATATATATATATATATATATATATATATATATATATATATATATATATATATATATATATTTTTCTTTCTTTCAAACTATTCGCCATTTCCCGCATTAGCGAGGTAGCGTTAAGAACAGAGGACTGGGCCTTTGAGGGAATATCCTCACCTGGCCCAATTCTCTGTTCCTTCTTTTGGAAAATTAAAAAAAAACGAGAGGGGAGGATTTCCAGCCCCCCGCTCCCTCCCCTTTTAGTCGCCTTCTACGACACGCAGGGAATACGTGGGAAGTACTCTTAATCCCCTATCCCAAGGGATAATATATATATATATATATATATATATATATATATATATTAGAAAGGATCACAATTTTGCGCGTGATTAAGTATATTCCTATGAGTCCACGAGGAATATGAAACAAGATAAGTTCCCATTTGCACTTTCGTGTAATAATCACATCATCATTGGAGACACAAGGGAGAAATATAACAGGTAGTTGATATACAACGAATCAACTGACTGTTATATTTCTCTTTTGTGTCTCCCCTGATGATGTGATTATTACACGCAATTGCACTTAGGAACTTATCGTGTTTCATTTTTCCTCAGGAATATATATATATATATATATATATATATATATATATATATATATATATATATATATATATATATATATATATATTTGCGACAAGTAACAGAACATAACAAATGTAGGGAAATAGTTCGAAGTATTTATTTCTCAATGGATCAAGAGAGAAATATATTAAGTCTTTTCTTTTCTTCGATTTCTTTCCTTCCTCCTCCTTCCTCTCGCAAAATTTCCTATCCATTTCATCTTTGGCGTTGAGGCTACGGTGTCTTCCATTACAAGATCACCTCTGATATACTCATTCATACCCTCGCATATATATATTTCATCCTCAACAACTCGTCCCTGATTAGCCGCTCTGTAATTTGGCAGTCAACGCATTATGAATACATGGATGATTTTGGATTATATCTACATTCTGAAAACGACTCTCCAGTTCTTTTCTGCAATCACTATTCCTTTTATGATCTCCTCGACCTGGCCATTAACCAAAATATCTTAGTAAGACTACCAATTTAACCTCTTGTTTTCCCTTGTCTTACCTCTCCTTGATGTCATGTATCACTTTGGATACATTAGGCGAAAATCTCATCTCTACATTATGAGCCTCCAATACCCCAACGATATTTGACTTTTTTCCCTAATTCGATCCTTGAACTCCAGGTCTTTTCCATATGCTAGTGGGCTAATCTGTAGCAGTCTTACATACCACTCACAGTCTGACGTATGCATATAATCCCTGACCTTTGTCATGTACTAATCTCCCTAACTCACTCACTTCCCTCACTGACGTACTCCTTTGATTGTCTTGTGTAGGGATTCCTCGCTCCTCTCTCTCTCATTGCTCCCTCGTCCTTCGTTCTGGCGACTACCCCACCTGACTCCCTCCTTGTATCCAGGCTTGTTAGCTTGTTTGAGTGTGTGTGTGTGTGTGTGTGTGTGTGTGTGTGTGTGTGTGTGTGGAGGGATCAACTATGACCAATGGAAACAAGATTTTCCTATACTAAAGTAACTGATTGGAGTCCAAATTTCCCCTCTCCCACATCCTCCTCCTCCTCCTCCTCCTCCTCCTCCCGCAGTCAGTAACACGCAAGGAAAACTGCACTAATTGGGCGGAACTCCCGCTCAAGTTGGAGTAAAATGGACCATCGTCGCCCTATTAGAAGATAAAGCAAGTAAGAAGAAGAAGAAGAAGGGAAAGGAAAAAGAACCTTGTTGAAGTGGGAAATGTAGTAGTTCTCACGGTTGGTGTTGCCAGGGGTGATTGGTGGCCGGGAGAGGATGGGGGGGGGGAGGAGGAGGAAGAAGAGGAGGAGGAGGAGGAGGAGGAGGAGGAGCGCTTTTGAATTGTCTTTTAATCCCGTACCCCCTCCTTTTTTTCCCCCCACACTACCCTTTCTTTCTTCCTTTCTTCCTTTGCGCGATGGTTTTTCACAGGCGTGAGGGGGGGATGAAACATAATGGGCTGCTTAATGAGAGAGAGAGAGAGAGAGAGAGAGAGAGAGAGAGAGAGAGAGAGAGAGAGAGAGAGAGATTACGGAACACCAACAAATTGTCGGATACCTTGACGTTAGCCCTCGGCCACTACGGAGGGAAAAAAAATCTCTTAAATGATTTTCCTCCATCTGTCTTCGTATATTATTTACAACCCCCCCCCTCCCACCCCCCAGTATGGAAACTAACTCCTTAATCACCAGGTCTCTTGTTTTATAGCCGGTCGTAATTGGACTTCTAATTAACCGTGAGAGTAGCGGAATTCTAAACTTCATAGAACTCCATGTTGTTTGTGAAAGGTCTCTCTCTCTCTCTCTCTCTCTCTCTCTCTCTCTCTCTCTCTCTCTCTCTCTCTCTCTCTCTCTCTCTCTCTCTCTCTCTCTCTATCTATCTATCTATCTATCTATCTATCTACCTGTGCGACAGGAAACGTTCGAACATCAGGGTACGTGGCAACGCTACAGTGTTGCTGGAAAAATCGACGTTGAAAAAAAAAAAAACACATTGAGTGTTGAAGCAACACTCAGCTCGCTTGAGCTTATTACTGCAAGTGGAAACTTGACTTTGCCGAGGCTGTATCATCGTCAGTTGAAGATATGGGTATGTCCATCCTATTTGGGTATGTCCATCCTATATGGGTATGTCCATCATATATGGGTATGTCCATCATATATGTGTATGTCCATCATATATGAGTATGTCCATCGTATATGGGTTATTGCTTTTCCATTCTGATATACTGTGCAGGTCTGCACTGAGAGAGAGGAGACACGTTCAGCACGAGAAAGAGAACAGTGATTAGGAGGAAGAGAGGAGGAGGGATGTGAGTAGACGTGTGTAAGGCGGAATCGACGGCAAAAGTGGATGATTTTTAAGGGAGAAGAGAAGAAGGTCGTGTATTCAGAGAGGAAAGAGACTATGCAATTGGACAGAACCTTAAGGGAACCGAAGTCTTCATACTGCAGGACAAGAGATGGGAATCGCCCCATTGGTGACTCCTGTTGTGGCACGGCCCGATGTAGAAACATGCATAAGGGAAGAAAGAGAAGCAGAAACACTGAGGAAAGGGAGTTTAAAAACGGAAGAGCTTATACCATATACCAAGTTAGTCAGAGGCATTGAAGATGTCGAGGGCTACGAGGGAAATAAAGAACTTTACCAAATTCCCTGAAATTGGTGAGAATCATCGAGGTATGGTGGAGGCAGGACCGATCTTTCACACACCACATCAAGTCTACACAACCGTGATCGCTGGGATTAACGAACGCTGATTAAATCTGTCTCCAGAAGACAGAACGTGGTGAACACTTTTCCTCTACGTCATAACATCACCACAGCGCCTTTAGCCGTAGCTCTCGTTGTGCCTCGAGGTCATCACCAACACTGTAACATACGCGCCAACGTGTTACAGTCAGGAAATCGTCATTGATACCCAGAGCGATGAAATAAATACCTTTTCTCTCTTTCAAAGGAAAAGGTATTATCAGCCTCAGTAACTATATGGGATGGTCAACAGATCAGAGTCGGCAGGAAGAAAAATCTTGGCAAAAAGTGTTCAACACTCATTAGTGCCTTTGTCTGAAACATATGTGCCGCTGGATATCAAGGTTAGGATCGAACGCTCTTTGGGCAAGATGAACAACCAGATCTGAAAACATTCCTGGTTGCGACAGGTGGAGTCTGGCATTCGAATGAAGTCCGGGATGTTCTTCCTGTTTCCTTCAGGGTAAAAAGAAATTAGGAGAATTTTGCTGAATACGGAATCCATGACTAGACTTGTTTAGTTCACTAGTTATGCAGATAAGGTCGCCTTGAGGATTAGGTTAAATGTCGAGTGACTGTTGTAAACAGGTAAATATGTGAGATAGGACTTACATCCTTATAGCTTTGCTGTATAGGTTGAAAAAGCTCGTATATTGACACTCAACAGTAATGTTCTCTTGACCTCTACGGTGTTATTATGATATGTTGCAGAGTAACTTTTTACGACATTGTCGGATGACGAGAATAAATGGGGAATTAGAACAGATGTCGACAGTTCAAATATGATTCTACTTGCGCTTAATTTCTCGCCAATGATCAATCTCACTTTTCCAGGAGTATCACCTCGTGATTCAGGCGTGTTTCACCTTCTCACAACTTCCTTTCCCTTCCATCAAGTAGCGCTGAGACCCCCTTACCCCTAAGACATTCGGTCGTGAGAGACAAGAAAAGAAACACTGCGCCTCATTCACAAGCTCTCTCGGCGAACTCTCGCACGCCTCGCTTGACAGAGCGATTAAATATTCATTAAAGTTTTGTACCTGGCACGGGATCCGGGTTTACCCCCGCAGATGTACACGAAAAAGGTAGATTTAATTCCCTGCAACACTCGCATGTCTCCACACCTTCGAAAGTTGTCGTCGGCGTCTTTCTTGAACTTGGAAATTGCACAGCAGGTCTAGGAGGAGTCAGCCAACCCAGCAATCCGTGTTCCCTATATATATATATATATATATATATATATATATATATATATATATATATATATATATATATATATACATATCATTAGGAGTACAGTCTCGTCAAAGAACATCCCACTGCAAAGGAGTGCACATTTTCCCAGCTACTGGAAGTAGCCCAGCCTTGGACTGCAGGAATCTTTAGAAATAAGTCTTAGGTAACACCTAGACTCTTTCAGAGAAGTTGACCCGATGATAATTACACACACACACACTCATCCACCCACCCATCCACCCCCCCCCACCCACACACACACACACACACTCATCCACCCACCCATCCACACACACACACACACACACACATACACACACGCATTCATCCACCCACCCATCCACCCACACACACACACACACACACACACACACGTGTCCAGAGGTGATATGTGGTGTGTGGTGTAAGTCAGGCTGATCATGTAGGGAGTGACAGTGTCAGAGAGAGAGAGAGAGAGAGAGAGAGAGAGAGAGAGAGAGAGAGAGAGAGAGAGAGGTAATATACTCTGCGGACTCGGATTGTTGATGGTCGATCAGGATGTACTGAGATGGTTGGGACACGTAGGAGGTGGCAGGATGGAGGGAAGGGAAGCTTGACCGTCCCTCATCATCCCTCCCTGCCATGTGTGTGTGTGTGTGTGTGTGTGCACCTGATCACCTCTGTCTTGGCATCACCGGCCGCTCCTCCTTGATGGAGGTAAGTCTTCCCTGGCGAAACTATCTTGTGCTCTTCCCTGTCCCATTTTTCTGTAACAGAATGTCTGATCCATGGAAAGTCCAGCGTGGAGAAAGAGATTTTAATCTTAGCATCAGTCTAGCCATTGTCCCCCTGAGTGATCTCATTTACGATAAGTTTTCCAAGCTTTATGTATGTATATATATATATATATATTTTTTTGATCCCTTCTCAGGCCATCCAGTCTTATAGAAAACCTCCTCAAGTATGAATAGTCTCTTGAGCCAAACCTGATCGATACTTGCATTACACCGACACACACACACACACACACACACACACACACACACACACACACACACACACACACACACACACACACGCACGCACGCACAGACTTTCTCTATTCGCGAACACAATTTAAAACTTTCATATGAATATTTTGGAGAACTTTGCTTGATCGTTCAGTGGGTCGATAAGGCTGGGATATATATATATATATATATATATATATATATATATATATATATATATATATATATATATATATTGTTTTTTGTTTTTTTGTTTTTGACTATGAGGTGCAGGAGAGGTAGGTGAGGCCGTCGAGATGCAAGCACTGGTCCCTTCCTTCCTCCCTCCTTCTGCTTCCTGGTCGTATCTGGATATCAACCCACGAAGCCCCGGTGGCGTCATTTGGTAAATAATCTCGATTGAAATCTGGGCGTCATTATAACTCGGGAGAGAGAGAGAGAGAGAGAGAGAGAGAGAGAGAGAGAGAGAGAGAGAGAGAGAGAGAGGTTCAGCTATGCAGACGCAGGAGGTGGGTATAGGTGGAGGCTTTGGTCAATGCCTGCTTCCCCTGGATAATGATTGATTGGCTCGGCGGTCCACGTGAAGGTGGACAGACCTGACTCGTGTGGATTGATGACCTCGGGGGGTCAGTAACGCTGTCAGTCTGTCTTGAGGAGGTGTGACCCGCAGTAGACACAGGGGAGTGTGACCCACAATTAGACACAGGTGAGTGTGGCCCACACTAGACACAGGTGAGTGTGACCTACACCTAGACACAGGTGAGTGTGGCCCACACTAGACACAGGGGAGTGTGACCCACACTAGACATAAGTGAGTGTGACCCACACTAGACACAGGGGAGTGTGACCCACACTAGACATAAGTGAGTGTGACCCACACTAGACACAGGGGAGTGTCGCCCACACTAGACGAAGTAGATTCCGGCGTCCATCGCCTTTGGCGTGTACCGTGGGCAAGTGGGTGTGGGCCAAGCGAGTATGGTGCGGATCTGGCGAGATCTCAGTGGATCTAATGGTCGTCTTTACTGAACCCGCCTTGGGCGTGACAGTTCGATCCCTGTCCTTCAACTTGAGATAAGGACCTGGTGATGGTGTACCAGGCTTGCACCAAGATGGCTCTGGATTTGGTTTGATGACTGAGGGGGAATGTTCGATGACTACTGCCCGGATGTGTGTGTGTGTGTGTGTATGTGTGTGTGTGATGGCTGTGAATCAAGCCATTTAACGACTGAACCAGACCAGCGCCTTTGTATATAAGGTGTAAACTAAGGGACTTTAAAGCTTGTGAGCCTTCATCAAAATGGCTTTGGACTTTGGTGATTGACGGACGTGTTTGGTGACTGCTGCCTGTATTGTGTTTTGGTGGCTGTGTAATTCAAGCCATATTCATTTGACGACTGGACCATAAAGGTGACGTTGTGAATAGTGTTGTCAGCCAGGCGACACTGTAGACCAGCCATGGTAGCTGTGTGCCCAACCTGGTCATCATGGACCGCGTTTATCTCCCTGGATGACCACTGCGTCTTGTAAAATCTTGGTGACTGAATTGTGCCATTGTAGTTGCTGCTCTGTTGAGCCCGGCTAGGTGACTGTTCACCTCCCTCTTGGTGCTCGGGTGGGTAGGGGGGTGGATGTGTGTCTGGGGTCGTGGTGAGGGGCCTCCGTGCTTGGAGGATGGCCAAGAAGTGCTATCAATTAAGAAGTTTGTCGGTGGAATACAAATTAGGGAAGTTTTTACTCCTTTTTGATGCGATTATGGGACAAGCAGCCCAGGTAAGTACGTGGGGAGGGAGAGTGGAGATGGGAGAGGAGGAGAAAAGCGCTTGAAAGGGGAGTATGATGGAATATGGAAGGAGGGATTATATGGAGAGGGAATAGGCGAGAGGGTTAATCGAGTCGTGATGGATGGTTGAAAATGGAGGGAATCTTGAGCCTCTGGGGCCGAGAAAAACGAGAGAAAGGCAAAAGAAACAGAGAGAGAGAGAGAGAGAGAGAGAGAGAGAGAGAGAGAGAGAGAGAGAGAGAGAGAGAGATGAATATATTAATGAAGGTGTTTGACTGAGGATTGGAAAGAATAGTGGAAATAAGGAGAAAGAGAGAGAGAGAATGAAAGAGAGAATAAGGAGGAGGAAGAAGAGAATGAAGAGGATAAAGAATAGAATGAGGAGGAGGAGGAGGAAGAGAAGGACTGTAACCAAGAGATTATCTCGACTTTTTCCTCTCCCAACTTTCCAGCAACAAAGTACAAACTTCCAGCTTTGAAATTTTAATGATTTTCTTTCTTGTTTCCCTTGGAACGTAAAGGAGGAGGGAAGGAAGAGTCGGAGCCAGGCGGAATAGAGAGAGGTTAGAGATGATAGGTTACCCCTTCCACAGAGAGACAGGAGAGACAGTCATGTGGGATAGGAGGGCCCCTTTACGTGAAGAGATGATAAGAGACTTGTGTACTGTGTAAGGATGCCTGGGAACCGTCGGGAGTGGAGAGATATTAAGGTATGGGGAGATGAGAGAGACCATAGTGTCGAGGGAAGAGGAAATTGTATCGTAGTGAAGATGTATAACTGTGTGGGGGCATCTATGTCACGTGATGGAAGGGACAACTTTATAGCGAGATGGGAGGATCGCCTATCTAGGGATGTGGAAGGGACAATTAAGTAAGGAGATGGAAGGGAAAACCGTGTGGGGAGATGGAAGGAACAGCTATACATTTTGATGGAAAGGGTCATTTGTGCAGGAAGATGCAAGAGACAGATATCAGGTGAGATGGAAGAGAAAACTGTGCAGGGAGATCAAAATACGAAAGCCTCTCATGCTGGCGATGTATTAAGCTCGTCCTTTGTGGAACAGAAGAGATTACCGTGAGGAGATGAGAGATCATACTCTGTGCAAAGGGGAGACTGAACGTCACGCGGAGAGATAAGTGGAACTACTGTGGAAAAGTTGGGACTTCTAGGCAGAATAGGTGGATGGAAGGGAGGTCACCAACTGGAGAGATAAGAGAGATCACTTTGTAGGAGAGATACGACCTTGTGAGGGAATGAGAGGCCACGTTGTAGGAAAACGACCTTGTGTAGAGATATGAGAGATTACTTCACCGAAAGATCTCTCTATCATAAGCAAAGATGAGTGAGACGTTTTCACGTCGGTGTATGAGAGATAGATCTTCAGGTGGCTGACAAATGCGTCTCTCTCGAAATGTTTTGAGTGAGATGATGAGAGAAATTACCAGGTGTGGGGAACAGACTAGTGTGTGAGTGTGATGAGATGACTCATAAGAAAGAGACCACGATGTGTGAGGATCAGAGAGACTGTTGTATTAGAGGACTTACAGGAGAGATTGCCAGGTCTCAAGATCAGAGAGACGAGTGTGTGAGTGTAATAAGAAGACTCTTAGGAGAGAGATGACCAGGTGGAGAGATCAGAGACACTAGTGTCTTCACGTGAGTGAATCACATAAAAGACACAAGGAGGTCTATTGTTCTTGGAGGCGTCGGGCAGGGCTATACGGGGAGATAAGTGTGAGCTATTGTGCTGGGGAGACGAGGAAGGTGGGTGGCATGGTGGGAGATGAGGGATTAACTGTGGTGGAAGACGAGAAGGGCGGGAGGAAAGAAATGGCTCACTCCGTGGCACAAGAGAAGGGTCGTGTGTTGGGGAGGCAAGTGAGTCTCTTATGATCGGAAGGAGAGATGAGATGGATGTAGAGACAAGGAGCGCTGCTGAGTGTAGAGACAAGGAGGGCTGCTGAGTGTAGAGACAAGGAGCGCTGCTGAGTGCAGAGATGAAGGTGACGCCCTTTGTGAAGAGATGGAAGGCACAGTTGTACACGAAGATAAGACGGCCGAAGGTGCGTCGGGAGATGGGAGGAACGACCATTATATAGGGAAGGATAGATAACAGGAGATGACCATTACCTGGAAAGGACAGGTAACAGGAGACCTGATAATCCATGACTGGGCTATCTTTCCCGATACACTGTCACTAGAGACGGGAGAGTGAAGCAGAGATGAGAGGAGATGAGAGGTGAGTGAGAGGAAATCTGGTGTTCGGTGATTTGAGTGGGACTACTGTACGTGTGATGTTAATCGTGCCAGGGTCTTGTGGAGAGATGAATTGTGCTACTGAATGGAGAGAGATGATGCACCGCTGGAGTGAGGACAAGTAGGAGTACATGTTGGGAAGCAACGTCGGCTAAAGCTTGAGGATATAAGCATAGCTACCTGGGAGAAGAGGGACTTCATTACAGCTTAAGATTTCAGATGTATCATAAACGAAACCACGACACTAATTACCTTAACATTTATAACTCTAGAACTAATTGTAGTTTATAGATGTGAATTCATTTACTGCAACATATCATGAAAATCAAGGTTTGGAGGATTTCCCTCCCCCAAAGCTTGACAGGGAGCGAAGGTTTGCAAGTCTGACCCAGGAAACGCGAGGCCGCACCCTGTTGATGTCGGCTTGCATGGCTGGGGTCAAGGCCTCTCCCCCTCCCCCCCTCCCCCTCAGCACTGCAAATATTTATGCCCACTGAAGGATGCATGTGACCTCGGGCACACATGGCGTGACTGACTCCACCTGACCTGAGTTGTTGTGGCTTGACATAAGGTCGAGTGGAAGTTTGGGTATGTGAGGTGGGCGAGGGTTGAAGCTTTTGATCATTAAGAAGTGAGAGGGTTGGGAGGGAGAGTCTGGATGGGTTATACAGACGTAAATATCCAGGAATTCCTGGGACTCGAAGGTGAAGAAGGAGTAGGACGAAAAGGCGGTTCGATTATAGAACCCATTTGGATTAGATAATATTATGAAAGCGAGATACCTACCACAGAAAAGGGGAGGCAAACGATGCAGTCTCGTTGCACCTCGACAAGGAAAAGATGAATAGATTCTGACGAGAGGTTTATTATGGTAAATGACGAAAACATATGGGCAATAGACAGACCAAGTAACCAATGACAGGATGATATCAGACTCCAAGATGACATAGACAGACAGGTAACCAATGACAGGATGATATCAGACTCCAAGATGACATAGATAGACCAGGTAACCAATGACAGGATGATATCAGACTCCAAGATGACATAGACAGACCAGCTAACCAATGACAGGATGATATCAGACTCCAAGATGACATAGTGATGGAAGCATGGAGGGAATATATGACCAGTTTCTTGTGAGTGTTACTAAGAGACGTTTTCCGTAGCAGGACTTGCAGACATGTACTTGGTGTGGGGTAAGATGTGTGTTTTGGTGGATTTGATGACCATCAACAGCCATGCGATACATAGCCGTACGATAAAACGTACAAGGAACAAAAATTTGCATAGTACAAAAAATGAAGCTTGAAAAACACAATATCTGTCAGTATTTTGGCAAGAAATAATAATAATGATGAATAGAGAGGCTGAAGACACTGTATCCGTCATTATTTTGGTACAAAATTATGATAGAAATAATAACAGTGATAATGATATTGGTATGATAATAATAATGAGAAATAGAAGAAGAGGAGGAAGAAATATGATGATAATAACGTCACTAAAGAGACGGGTAGACTGAACCTTCCAGATATGATGGTATGAAGAGAGTTTTGATATAGGCAAATGAGGAAACAGGAAGTCTGAGACCAGATAAATTTATTAATCAAAATGAGAAATCGATTTTCAGCGAATAATAGAATAAAAAGCTGACCGAAGGTCTGAGAAATGAATGCATAAAACTGATTTAAGTTGTCTTGAGGCACACCTGAAAGAACTCTTCGCTGTGGGGCGCCACATAAACACGTCGGACAGTAAGCATTCTATTGTGGGAAGAGAGAAACAGTTTGGCGGAATGAAGAGGCTAGGGAGGGAGAGATGGTTGACGCTTCAGCATCCTGAAAGTAGTGATGGATGGAGAGGAAAGAGTACAGTGGACGAAGACTGGGGAAGTAAATGAGGAACTACGAAGAGAAAGGGAGAATAATACGGTATTTTGGAAGGAGAGAAATACGGGCGGAAACGATATATGTTTATGTGTGTGTGTGACGAATTAAGGATACATTAGACAAGGACGGGAAATTGCTAAAGAGAGGGAGGCTGTTCATGCAAGCCGGAGAGAATGCTTTGAAGATCTGATGATACCACGGGGATGTAGGCGTCGCCTCTGCGGGATCTGAAGTATGGGGGAGCCTTACAAAGGCAGGAACGAGAGGAAATTACGTTCAGGACGAGGTGAGGAGAGCAGCAGTGCGGGAGGAATGTGATATAGCGGGAGAGGTGGATAGTGAGTAAGATGGTGAGGAGTGGGCTTGGGGTAATTCAGATGGACGGAGCAAGTGCATGTGGCGTGGTGGTAGAGGAAGAAGATAAGCCGGTGTATATAGGTTGAAGGTTGGCTGGTTGTACAAAGAGCACTAGAGGGAAGGAAGAGAGTCCATATGGTGCTTGAGGATGCAGAAGAGGTGTGTGTGTGTGTGTGTGTGTGTGTGTGTGTGTGTGTGTGTGTGTGTGTGTGTGTGTGTGTGTCTAAATATCCACTGAAAGGGAGCAGGGGATTTCTCCCTCATTTTAGTGCCTACGTTACTGCTGAACGCTTGGTAGCACTTATAAGCAGAAGAGTTGAGAGTTAGGAGTTCTCTATAACCTGTAGAAATGATGAAAGAGTTATAGACATTAATGAATATGAGAGAAATAGAAATTCATACTTAGATCTTAATACTGTGTTGAACTAAGATTTTTATTTATATTATCTGAGACTGCACGGGCGCCTTAGACCCTAATCAAGGCCATTTCATTAACGCTATATATATATATATATATATATATATATATATATATATATATATATATATATATATATATATATATATATTTTTTTTTTTTTTTTTTTTCTTTTTTTTTATACTTTGTCGCTGTCTCCCGCGTTTGCGAGGTAGCGCAAGGAAACAGACGAAAGAAATGGCCCAACCCCCCCCATACACATGTACATACACACGTCCACACACGCAAATATACATACCTACACAGCTTTCCATGGTTTACCCCGGACGCTTCACATGCCTTGATTCAATCAACTAACAGCACGTCAACCCCTGTATACCTCATCGCTCCAATTCACTCTATTCCTTGCCCTCCTTTCACCCTCCTGCATGTTCAGGCCCCGATCACACAAAATCCTTTTCACTCCATCTTTCCACCTCCAATTTGGTCTCCCTCTTCTCCTCGTTCCCTCCACCTCCGACACATATATATATATATATATATATATATATATATATATCCCTGGGGATAGGGGAGAAAGAATACTTCCCACGTATTCCCTGCGTGTCGTAGAAGGCGACTAAAAGGGAAGGGAGCGGGGGGCTGGAAATCCTCCCCTCTCAATTTTTTTTTTTTTTTTTTTTTTTCTTTTTTATTTTCCAAAAGAAAGGAACAGAGAAGGGGGCCTGGTGAGGATATTCCCTAAAAGGCCCAGTCCTCTGTTCTTAACGCTACCTCGCTAATGCGGGAAATGGCGAATAGTATGAAAGAAAGAAAAAAAAAAAAAAATATATATATATATATATATATATATATATATATATATATATATATATATTTATATATATATATATATATATATATATATATATATATATATATATATATATATATATATATATATATATATATATACCTTAGCTTGAGCCAGTTACCAGTTTTAACGACAGATTCCTAGAGGTGGATGAACAGCTGTATTGACTGTGGACCGATTGTCGCAACTAGGGTTCGAACCCATGAGCTCGACCTTGTTCAGTCAGTTAATGCGTCGTGGTCAGGAACGCTGACGGCTCCACTACTGGACTTACATGAATGAATCAAAACCATTCGTGCATCCGTCACCGGTCATGAACTTGAAAGCCAAATACCAGACACCAAGTACGTGTCTCAAGAGCCGACGGGAGAACTGGGCTGACACGCAACAGATATTATGACTGAGCTTATAGACCCTAAGGCCTCTCTTGTAGATTAAGGCTGTGACCTGCTGGTGCTTCATTTATACAGGGGAACGAGAATGAGAATAACCGAGAGGAAGGACAGCGTGTGATGAAGAAGCCTACTTGAGCAAGACACTCCTGTTTACGCGTAAAGCCAAGGAAGGAATGTTCGTATTGGCCGACCACAGAGGACAAATAGGAGGTCGCGTTACATGGATCCAGCGTCTTACCACTTCATTTAGGGACGAGAGAAAGAGAGAGAGAGAGAGAGAGAGAGAGAGAGAGAGAGAGAGAGAGAGAGAGAGAGAGAGAGAGAGAGAGAGAGAGAGAGAGAGAGAAATATCAGGGGAGGAACAGAGATAAGGTGATTTGTGGCCTTTCACTTAGAGGGTCATAACAAGTGTATCTCTTGTTCTGTGGTCACGATTGTTGTGAAAACGTTTACATATGCGAGGGGGGAAAAGTAAGAAAATACTGGGAGGAAGGAGTGATTCCGCTCCACCAGTCTACAACAGAATGTGAGTGCACCATAGATGCAACATGCGGGAGATTCTGTTCTGTGAATCAGGTGTGGTGTCGAGTGATACGTGTGGCTGGTTTTGATGATGTGATTATATGAAGGATGTTGGAAAACGGGCTGGTTTAGTAACTGAATTCTGTGAAGAAGTTCTTATGTTAGTGAGCAAATATCTGTAAAGCCCTGATATCAACCTCAAATCAAACTCCGACAGCCTAGCCACCAAAAAACGTTTTAACACCCACAAAACGTTTAACACCCACAAACGTTTATTACCCACAAACGTTTATCACCCACAAACGTTTATCACCTACAAATGTTTAGCACCTGCATGACGAAACAAAAACACTGCCCATCCATACTCTCTTAAGTATACCGGCATCAGCGCATGTTCCCTCCCATCCAAACTACAGGGTATCGAACTATCCACGACACTTCAAGTAGAAGCAGAAATCTTACCCCTGCCCCACACTTCGGCAGCCATGCTACACTCAGATATCCAGTTCTTCCACTGAACACGACGTTGACAAAACAGTACACACACACACACACACACACACACACAGGAAAACCTCGACAAGCTCAAGCTACCGCCCTTCCATGTCGGTCTTAAATTCTGCCTCACCAAACGTGGCATCCATCTGAAACTACAGTCCCCCAGGCATGTTCAAGCGACACTTTCTCGCCACCGCTCATCTCGACCACACTAAAAAACACCGGTTCCACTTACCACAGGACACGTCACGCCCAGGATGTAACTCCCAGTCTGAAGACATTGAACGCTTACGCCTTAGTTTGTCATACACTCACCTCACACAGACATACACATAGTGTCGCCACACTTCTCGACCTCGATCTCGTCCGACTGACGTGACCAGCTTCATGTTAACTGCAGGATCTGCACTGAAGGGGATCCTAGTAACAACAGAATATACTTAACGAACTCATGTAATCACGTTCGTTGAGTCTCCGCTTGAGTGCAGCAAGGCGTTTTCTTACCCAAGACTTTCTGAAATCTCATTGCTGTGATGCCCATGTAGATTCATAATGAAGGCTGTATTGCTACAGAGAAACTACCAGACAGACAGACAGCCAAGCGGTGTCAGGACCATATGGTGCATTAAGTTACCAGACGGAGAGTTTGTAAGACGGAGATGATTTGCATAATCTTGCCATTTGTAATCTAATCTGAAATCACTTAGGAAAATAGATGTAGAATGTCAGGATAAAATTACTACCTCTCGCGTCGCAGGAAACATTTGGCCTCTTGATATAGAGAACATGATATGTGTGAGGTGAAATATGTGTGTGTATATATATATATATATATATATATATATATATATATATATATATATATATATATATATATATATATATATATATATACATATACAGCGCACGTTTTTGTCCCACTTGATTTATGGAGATATTTGTTAGTTGGAACTGTTTCTGTCTATCATTCTTATTCTGTTTCACATTTAACCTTTTTCACGTATTTTTGAGTTAATGTGCCACTCTGTCTGGAAAAAGGCGGCTTTCTGTTGAATCTTTTTTACATGTTAGAAATGTTATTTGGAGTTTAACAGAACCATGTTGTCTTGTGTTTATACTTAGGGTTTTTACCTGGACGGTGGAGATGATTTGTATACAACTTTGCCTTCCATGATATGGCTATTGCTCGTCTCCCGTAGTCTCAGCCATAGTGGTTAGTCTTATACATATTAACCACCTCAGACATACTGTCTTTAGACGTATTTACAGCGTTGGCCGTACTGTGTCATCCATGCCAAAGTGTCAGACATACTGACAGTCTTAGTCTATACTAACACTCTAAGCGTAGGTGTTTTCTCCCCCACACCCTTGCTTTCCACACTTTTCCCCTAGTTTCCCCTCTGCCAATGTCCCCCCACGACCTCAACACGTCATCTGTCAGCGTTCCCTTTCTTAATGTAGCCCGACACCACCACAGGACGTCTCTCTATATATATATCTCTGTCAGTCTGAGTAGATGATGTGCCGGCCATGGGGACACCAGTCGTAGGGACGTGTGGCAGTTTGCTCAAGCCAGGTGTGTTTTGTATGCATTGGTCCCGGACTGATAGATCCTCCTCTTCCTCCTCCCGGTAGTGGACGGGGACGACCACCACTACTCGCTCGATGTGCTGACGGTGAAGCACTCCCAGGTCGAGCCGTAGGATCTATGACCTCCTCCCTTCTCTTACCATCTCTCTCTCTGTCTCTCGCCAACATCTCGTTCACTCCAACCCCAAACATCAACACTCCCCCCACATCAGGAACCCCTCTCAGAGTCGTCATCTCTCGTTACGGGGGAGTTCCGCCAGTCAGTCAACAGCCAAGAAAAATATTCGTGAATATGTCTCCAGTCGCTTGGACCTACGTAGGCTTTGGATGACGGTGATGTCGTCTGTGAGAGAAGAGGAGTTGGTAACACGTTCCGGGTGTGGCGGGGTGTGGTCATCTGCAAGACTCTCCTCTGTGGTATAGTAGGATCTTACACACATGGATTCAAATCACCTTTGCGCGGCCTAACCCCACATGAATCTTTCCTCTCTGAACTCACAGGATCTTACTCAAATTGGGTCGAATCACCCGTGATCTAACCTCACATGAATCACCTTCTCACATCTTTCTTTGACTACATCTGTCCTGATCTCCTTCCGGCAATTTCCCCGCCCTCGCCAAATATAACTTTGCATTTTATTTTCCCCTTCACGTTCGTGAGATGGTTACTGAGTGGAAAGATGAGAACTGGCGTGGAAAATCAAATTTGCCCGGCTCATTTAGCTTTCAAATGAGTGTGGGAGTTGCTTGGAGAGAGAGAGAGAGAGAGAGAGAGAGAGAGAGAGAGAGAGAGAGATGGGGGAGGGGGGGGGGTGTCCCTAATGCAGAGGGAATGTAGCAAGGGCAGAGGCATGCGCTGAACGTTGCAGAATGTTGCGAAGTCTTAACGCTCGAGCGAAAAAACTGCAGGTCCAAGTATGTGTGGAAGCAGTAGGAGTGGAGGGGCGAAACCAGGAATTATGAGAGAACATATTCAGAGGAGTGGCTGCAGCAGGAGGACATACCCTGATCATCCTTGATTTCCTGTGGGAGATTTGCAGTGACCTGGGGGTAGCCGTCGAACTGAGACGCCATTGGGGAAGGTAGATATCACGGCATAGAGTCTGTGGTACGTGGGAGAACGGGTGCTCTACGTCAGAATGACTTAAGATTCGTATATCCGTAACTCTGAGCTGGAGATGAGAGTCAGCTGGACAAGACCTTGTGGCTTTATCTCAAGCAAGGTTAATACATTTAAGGTTTTGAGACAGTGTGATCACTAGAGGGGATGAGATAGATATAGTAATTAACCTCAGTGTGTTGCAGTGAGGTTAGGATAAAGGACGTATGATAAGTCGGGTGATTAATAGAGATGGAGAGAGTCATGAGTTAGCAGGTGCTACGGGAGGCAAAGCAGCTGTTAATCATACACATTATCCGTCTGAATGATTAATGTAACATCGTCAGTGACAATGTACTCTATGATCCGAGACAGATCCTGTATACTGTGATGATACTGAGAATGATAGAATGATAATTGATGGGAAAGATTAACTCGTGACTTAATGTTACTGATGCAGTCTCAAAAGGGCGTGTGCGATTAGCTGTGCCATAAGATCTCTCTCTCACTCACACAGATATATATATGTGTGTGTGTGTGTGTGTGTGTGTGTGTGTGTGTGTGTGTGTGTGTGTGTGCGTAGCACTGATGACATACACAGATTCATTACTTAATGTAAACTGGCGTATATGTGCATTCTTGTATACATAAGGTTAAGACATGATCTGTATACAAGGTTAAGAGACGGGGCAACACGAGTATGAAATGCTAGTAAGACAGAAGGAAGTAGCCACATAAACACATAGAGATGAACATGTTATCTTTCTGATGATGAAAAAACATATAATCTAGTGGCAGTATATCTTTTGCTCCTCGATATGTATATCACATACCCAAAAAGGGGCTTCACCTACCCCTAATGAGGTTTCACTTACCCCTGATGAGGCTTCACTTATCCCCTGATGAGGCTTCATGAACCCCTTGATGAGGCTTCACCTACCCCTGATGGACCCAGGTTGGGAACCAATACTTTAACAAATGTCAGAAGATAATTGGGTGTTCACACGTCTAGTTGGCTGGTTGGTCATTCATCTTAAAAAATCATTTAGAATGAGACTGAATATTGCCTAATCCTAATTGCCAATTATACAACACTAAATAATAAGTCCGGGAAGGAGACATTTAAAAGGTTAAACTCATATATCACTCGAAGGGAAAATCATGATTCATCTTAGAAGATAAGAAAGATACGAAGTGCAGAGGGTGGGGAAATTTCTCTTTGCTGTTGCCCCATCTTCTCCCACAAGTCTTCGAGATGTGATTAAAAACACTTAAGAGAGTTTGGCACGAGGAGGCGTGGAGGCAAACTCCCCCAGCATACAGCATTAGGAACAGGTGGGGGAGCCAGGTTGGGTCTCCTGCCTCTGGCTAGCCGTGACCCCTGTCATTTTCCCTCACTGTAAAAAGGAAAATAGATTACAGTGTCGAGCTAGAAATGCTTAATGGAACTCAAGTCTTGACCTGATGTGTTAATATAAAGAGTCGGATTCTGTCACTTTTGAATGGAGATGGGTATAATAGATGAGACTTTCACACTGAGTTGAATTATATATAAAAGCGTGTATGGTATGCTGCCCCAGACGAAAGAGGATGTATTCAGGTCTACACAATAAACTCCTTTGTTCATTTGTGTGTGTGTGTGTGTGTCTGTGTGTGTGTGTGTGTGTGTGTGTGTGTGTCGTCACCCTTGAGTGGCAAATGTTTCGGCCTCTGTGGAGTGAGGGGTAAATGATTAAAAACACCTTCGATCCTGACATTTCCTAATGTCCAGGATCATTCTGGGTGCCTCGCGCCGTCAATGGGATACAATGTGCATTAAACTCATGGTCAAATAGCAGTGAGTTATTCGCCCGAAGTCCAAGACTTACACAAAAAGGAATTGTTGTGTTTTTATCTCAAGCTGCGATTTAACTTCAGAATTTTGAATGACAGGGTAAATCTGCTGATGCTAATGGAGTGACAGTTTATGGTGAGTGTGTTCTTCTGAGGCCATTGCTTAGGTGGACGTCTTGCTTGTAAGTTAAGATAATCAGTCGGTCTTGGAGAAGAGAGGAAAGGGACGTTCATTGCCCTCTTTCCTGGGGTCGTGCATTTTATGTTTCTGTGAGTAATGGGAAAGGGAATCTGGTTGCAAGCTGATGGCCAGGGAGGAGAATTGGTTTATTTCTTACCAAGGAAGACATAAGGGAAAGGGTATTGCGCTGGTTGAATCTAGTGGTCTTTTGTAATGTCGATATTCATAAAGGCAGAGGACAATGCTGGAAGTATCGTATTAGCACGGAAATAGCATCTCAAGAAATACAGATATCAGATTCGGTAGTACTTATAGGGAATCTGCTACTATGCGAAACAAATGAGGTCTACGAGGAAGCACAGACTCACTCGCCGTCACATCGTCTATAGAAGCGAGATCCTGTAGCTCGATCGTGGGAGTGAATTTGTCGACGCAGTGGGGTTAACCTGGTGTTCTAGGGATCTTTAGGATCCATGGGGCAGCATCTGCTGGTGTCAGATCTCGAGGGTCCTTCGTGGCAGATTCAGCGTCAGTATGAGGAAGAGATAAGGCGTGTATGAAGTGTAGATTCGTACTGAAGTATGGTTTACCATCAGAGGCGAGTCAGTGAGTTGCTGACGGGGTTACGACGAACGTCACTCTAATAGAGTTGTTTGATTGTTAGTGGGTAACGCCGCTCGTTGAACCTGGGTCTAACCCGCCTCATCATTGGCATATTGGGGTGTGTGTGTGTGTGTGTGTGTGTCGGACTAAGACCCTTCGTGACCTCTGTTAATCCCTTTTCCGCGCTACCGCTCACACAGGACGAGCATGGGGTGCACGATGAATGTCCGGGTGTTATCGGGACAAATTAGATCAATTCGAGGCTGCTTGTGATAGCGGGTGGGTCCTGGGAATATGGACCCCGAGTGGACGAGACGCTAGGAAGAGCAAACACACACACACACACACACACACACACACACACACACACACACACACACACACACACACACACACACACACACAAGGAGCAGCGAGTGTAGATTTTCTGACACTTGTAACTTATAAAGATACAATGTATCGCTTCATAAATTTTCTTTAGGGAAAGAATATATCTGAATTCTGATGGTGGGGCTTGGCTCGTTGTTCCTAGACTGCCTCGCCGGGCGGAGGTTATGTAGCAGATCGCCATGGTCAGGGTTCTGGCCCGACTGATAAATGATTTACACACTTATCAAAAAACTTGGATAATGATATAGATCACTTGAAAAGCAATTCTCTTAGTTTTAGCTGAAGTGTGAGTCAAGGTGGATGACCAAAGTTCTTTTAAACAGTTGAGGTTTTTATGCAATATACAAATCTATAAAAACTATAATAAAAAGGAATTCTCTATATACACATCAAGCTGTAGCGAGATCATTCATATGTGTCTGTACAAAAAAGAAAAAGAATGTTATATCCAGCTGAGAGTGATCGGTCGACTGAATTCAGCTGCGCAAAAAGTATTTCAAATATTCTTGATGTAAATCATACAAAAATATTTTCTCTTCGGTATATTTACGATATCTGACTTGGAAAGTGAGCCCGTCCGGTGTAGCATCGGCAAAATCGTATTCCTGTTTTGCAAAAATGGCAACAACAAAATACAAACTTCACACTGCAATATTTTTTTTCTTCTGTCGTTGCGCACCAGATGCCGATGTTTCAAAATACTTTTTTTTTTCCAGGTATAACACCTGACACGGGGGGGGGGGGGGCTCTTAATGATGTGGCAATAGGCTCAGAACAAACAAAATCAAGAAGTGGGATCACCAGAAGCGTCTGCACCTCCAGTTGGTGTGTCAAACCTAATAGAGTGTGATATAAGGTGATCTCATGCTCTTAGCGTCAGGTATGACAGATGAGTTCCAGTGTTTATTGTTTTAACTAAGAATTACTCTTGAGGGAGACCCATACGTTATCTCCGACGGTTGGTAATAATTTGTTAATGGATGGGTTGGTGAATATGCAGGTGGGTGAAAGGCGTGCACGGGATAGAGTGAATTGGAACAATGTGGTATACAGGGGTCGACGTGCTGTCAGTAGACTAAACCAGGAAATGTGAAGTAACCGCGGTAAGCCATGGAAAGGTCTGTCGGGCTTGGATGTGGATAGGGAGCTGTGGTTTCGGTGCATTACACATGACAGCTGGAGACTGAGTGTGAACGAATGATGCCATTTTTCTCTTCTTTTTCTTAGGTTGCTGCAGAAAATGGCGATCATATATGAAGGAAGAATGCGTATACACGGATGCATCTTAAGAATGATTTCTCCTTTTAATAATGCCCTTGTCTCGACGTCTGGGAGATCATGTTTGCTAGGCATACCATCTTTGCAAAACAAAAATTTAAGAAACAATCTATTCTTTTTATTTTGCAGATTTTCCGGCATCATTTCTGCTAGGAAAATCCAAACCCTTATATCAATAGGATCGGCCGGGTATTGCTGTGGATAATTCCGTATGCCCTCCATTGTTGGGGGCCGCAAACAAACCACCTGAAGCAGGTTCGAGCATAAGTCTCGAGTTATAGATGGGGTTCCTATTGTTCGGAGGCCCCCCCCCCACTACCCCCACCAAACCCCAACCTCCCCCCACCCCAACTTCCTCCTGGGGTAGAGTGAACAATACATTCGCGTTGTTCAGGGGATCTGTGTGTGTGTTCCATGGGAGGAAGGCGGGGAAGGGGGAGGTGAGTGGTGGGGCTGGGTCATATTCCTACGTCTGGCACACTACCGCACTGGAGCAGTTTTGTTTATCTCGTAAACAAGAAAATAATGTAGATAATAAACTCGCAAGACAACAGATGAAGGAAAGATATAAACATCATTATTGCTTCATTTATTTACTGATTATCCAGTTATCCACCAATCTTGGGTCGTGGGTTATTTATCCGTATTTTGATTGCGAGATAATTGCAGGAAGTTCATAAAGAAAAATGGATAAACCAGGACACATTTACTGGCAAGGTTCCTCAATGCTTTTTAGAATGGCGGGGCTAACGCGTAGCTCTCACCACAGATGAATCTTAGACTCACGAAGAACGAGTCTTGCGAGGTACAGTGTATGTTGTCGAGTGTTGTATGTAATATATGGAGACTGCATGACTCTGTTCCGAATACCAGCAGGCCACGTGTGGGTGAGGCAGAAAGAAAGAAATGCAATCTGGGGCAAAGGAATGAATCTTGAAAGCCAGTGAAGTGCTGGCTCACATTGGAGACCCAGGGGAGACCAAGGACGAGATGGAAGGAAAGAGAGTAGGACGGCCTCGAGCTATCGGATGCCTGAAACGTGCAGGAGGGTGCGAGGCATGCACGGGACAGACTGAAAATAAGCGACGCGTACGGTACACAGGGGGCGACGAGAGAGAGAGAGAGAGAGAGAGAGAGAGAGAGAGAGAGAGAGAGAGAGAGAGAGAGAGAGAGTAGAGGTTTGTTTGTATGTGCCAATGTGTGTATGTGTTTGTGTGTCTGTGTGTTTGGTAGTGCTTTTTACTTGGCCGCGTGTGTAAATGTCCTCACATTTCGTTTTCTCTCTAATGCGTAATCATTATCTGTGTAATCATTCTCTATGTAATCATTCTCTGTGTAATCATTCTCTGTGTAATCATTCTCTCTGTAATCATTCTCTATGTAATCATTCTGTGTAATCATTCTTTGTGTACTCATTCTCTGTGTAACCATTCTCAATGTAGTCATTCTCTGTGTAATCATTATGTAATCATTCTGTGTAATCATTCTCTGTGTAATCATTCTCAATGTAATCATTCTCTCAAGTCATTGAAAATTAGTGAGGCGACCAACGGACCCCGAGCTCCTGCCACCACAGCCATTAACAAGCTTCCCTCCCTCCCATCTGCCACAAACATGGGCGCCACCACCACCACAGCGTCACCGGGTACGAGAATATACGAGGGGACGAATTTCACTGCACTTGACCGCAGACCATTGGGTATCATAAGTCTGAGTGTGCCTGTGGTGGTGTATTGTGTGGGTGGATGTGTGCCTGTGTAGGTAAGATGTGTGGATGCGTTTGTGGACTCGTGTGTGTGTGTGTGTGTGTGTGTGTGTGTGTAAACTCTTAACAGCCCATCATATATAACCATTAAGATGACCCAAGCATAAGCAAACACCTTCATTTCCTCTTCAGACTTTTGTATATCTTCATTTTCAAACGCGTCATTAAATCGTAATGAGGTGGATGAACGGGCGAGAATTTCCCAGGCCAGCGAGCACAAAGGTTGGCCATCACCCGCCCCACCTGTAATTCTACCACAGTATTACCAAGTTCATACATTATTCATGACCGGGAAATTTTCCTCACCTTGATGTTGGGTCCTGTGGTGTGCTGGCCACTGATAACACTGGCGTTTCCTTTGTTTTTTTTTATGAATATTTATTTGAAATTATCTGTTTTCATATTATGATGAAGGAGCTGTACACACGTAGGACCTTGTTTTTCATATTTTTTCTGCTGTCATAAAACTTTTTAAACTTCTGTATCCCGTCTGCGGTCGAAGTCCCCCTTTCAGCTTATGTTAACAACAACTTCATTACTATAAGGTTACTTTAAATCGTCTTGCTGTGTTCCTTAGATTGCATTCGTTTCGTCTGTCAACTGTTTGCCTGCGACACTTTCATGTATGTTTTGGAACCCCGGAAGGTTGTTGATCAGATCACCACTTACTCTTCTCTTTCTCTTGGTGGGCAGCTGAAGAGCCTCTAACGTCTAAATGCTGAATGGTCTGGAGTCAGTTTTGGCTTGAGGGCGAAAGCCGTGGACTTCATCAGACAGAAGCCTCTTTCAAGTGGCGCCTTATCCTCGTCCTTTGTGAGGAAATCGGGGGCAGGTCACCTCACTAGCCCCTCCCTTTTTTTTTTTCACAGAGAGGTTCGCTGGCTTCCTCAAGGCAAGGTTCTGTCAAGAGTCCCTTGAACTGTTGGACGGGATATAGGAGTGTCTGACGCTACACAAGAAATTGTAGCGTATCATTTGGTTGGAAAAGAGCTCGCGCGCATAGCTGACACATTTGAGCAATCTAGCGAACTGAGTAGAAGAATGCAGAGACGCACTGGGAACATCTTTACACGAAAATGGCAAACCAAACGGGCGCAGAACGAACCCACAGCTGTGGAGAAAGGAATTAAGACTTGGCTCACTGGACGTGTATAGACGGAAGAGTAATGCACATCCTGAAAAAGAAAAGCATCAGAATATGGGATCAGACCTTTTGATAAATGCTTTACGGCAAGTTTGTATATTACCTCCAGTTAGCCAACACCTCGGGCGGGTGCGTGATCCTTTTCCTTCATCTGCAGAAGCATCACTCAAGGAGTTTTCCTCTGAAGACAAGTGAGAGATTTATAGACCTCAGGAGCGACCTCGGAGTGAAGCTTAATTTCATCGGGCTGTCTCAGGACGTGTTATGGTTTCAGCTTGGGAAAGGAATATCGAGCCGTCTCACACCGCGCCTCTGGTGTGTTGCTTCCGTCTTCGGTACTCTTTCGTAAAGGTAAACTTATAAACATTTACTACTTTAACAGTGAAGGACAGAGGTCATGTCTGAAGACTTTGGATCAAGAACTTCGTGTGGCTCTGCCCTGGACACAGAGGAATGAATACAAAAGAGATGCAGTTGCAAACAATAACAGGCCAATGGAGCCACCTTTAGGGTCGTTGGTGATATTGGAGGACGTAAGAAAACTTAGAGGTTTGTATGGTAAGGCTAGAAAAGCAACAGATGACCTGGAATCCTTATTTGTAACTAAGAAGTTATAGATAATGTCATTCGTGGACTTGTAGCGAGGTATTTACCGATAACTGCTCACAAACGTATTTGAGATGCTGTTTTCAACTACTGTTATTGGTGGATCGCTCCATGTGTTAACAATCTTGTTGACTAAAAGATTACTCCCCTCATTTGCCCGTGTGTGTGTGTGTGTGTGTGTGTGTGTGTGTGTGTGTGTGTGTGTGTGTGTGTGTGCATCCATTACTTAAGAGTGTAAACAGGATGAATCCATACTTAGACAGCTGCTTGAATTGAGACTCAAAACCTTCGATAAGTTTGAATTCTTGGATCAAGTCACTTGTTGACTTTCTCGTTCACCAGCTAGATGAGATTAAAGTCATGTTGTTTCAAAGCTTTAATAAGATTTATTCATAAGTCTGGGAATCATCTTGGAAGCTTACACTTGTTCTCTCTACATCTTGTCATTTTATCAAGTAAGACGACCACAACACATTACGTTACAACCTTTTTATCAAGCAAGACGACCACAACACATTACGTTACAACCTTTTTATCAAGCAAGACGACCATAGCACATTACATTACAACCTTTTTATCAAGCAAGACGACCACAACACATTACGTTACAACCTTTTTATCAAGCAAGACGACCACAACACATTACATTACAACCTTTTTATCAAGCAAGACGACCACAACACATTATATTACAACCTTTTTATCAAGCAAGACGACCACAACACATTACATTACAACCTTTTTATCAAGCAAGACCACCACAACACATTACATTACAACCTTTTTATCAAGCAAGACGACCACAACACATTACATTACAACCTTTTTATCAAGCAAGACGACCACAACACATTACATTACAACCTTTTTATCAAGCAAGACGACCACAACACATTACGACATTCAAGGTGAGGACGCACTGGTAAATTTTTAGGACTGACGACAAGTTTCTTAAACTTTTGATTCGAATGCCGGGGTTATGAAGCTAGTAGTTTTATTCACCTTTTTCCACATCAAGCGCCTCTCCTCCTCAAGACAGACACAAGTTTCTCTCTTGTCAAATGAAAGTTCGGAGCTTCAGTTTTTCACTCCACTGCTTCTGGGACCAATTTTGAATGAATCATTTGATTGTCGTATGATTTTTAATGGCGTATTTACGATTTTATTTTTTTTTGAAAGAATAAGTTTAGATTCTCATTTAAATACATATTGTAATCATGTAAATATGTACCTTTTCTTTTACTCCTGTGTATGTACGTACACACACACACACACACACACACACACACACACACACACACACACACGCACACACACACACACACACACACATACATACATACATAAACACACACACATACATACATACATACATACATACATACATACACACACACACACACACACACACACACACACACACACACACACACACACACACACACACCCTTATGCAGACACAGGATCCAAGCGCACGCGCGCATGTGTGTGTGTGTGTGTGTGTGTGTGTGTGTGTGTGTGTGTGTGTGTGTGTGTTGTTATATGCATTTTTATAATTTTCCGTTTGAGTTTCTTAGTAATTTTTCAACAGACAAATTAGAAGGATATATTTTCTCGGCTTAAACTCATTTTTCATTGAAATAATTAATAGCTTCACTTTTAATTTGCATTTTTATCTTACTTGTACATATCATGTACGTCTGAGAACACCCCCCCCCCAAAAAAAAAGAAAAAGAATAAATGAATAATCTTCATTTTTCATGAACGTAAATCAAAGTTCATGGCATCAGATTATCATGATATGTGGCACAACTCATGCAATACTGCCCTCAGCTGAGTGGCATGTGATCCTCCCGCAAGGTTATAGAACATGGAGAGCAGGGAGCCGGCCAAGCATTCCACGTCGGTCCCCCTAAGCACCAGTATATAGGGAGTTTTATCATCATCCTGTGAGACGAGCATGAACGTCTGCTTATTATTTCATCCCTTTGGGCACGACGGTACGTAACTGTAAACACGACGGTACGACCTCAGAGCCCGACCTTACGATCATAGAACACGACAGTACGGCCCCTGAGAACCACAGTATGACGTATGAGGACGAAGGTTCGAAACTGGAAGACGACGGTACGACTTTTGCGCCTGACGGTACGACTCTTCAGTACGACGGTACGAAGCCATAACACGACGGTACGACTCTTGACGGTGCGAGCCATCAGCTCGACGGCAGAACCACTTGATAAAACGACTCCGAGTTTGACTAGGTCTTTAGGGGTTCAGGTCAAGGGTCAGGTCCCTGGAACCGTCGTGCTAAAGCTAACATATAAATATCTCAGTAACGACACAAGTAACTACTTAAGTGAGCATAATAGTAATCCAATTAAAGATCTGCAATAGTGTTAAAAGGAATTAAAGTCACTTCTTCAAAAGCATCCACTCCCATTTCCGCATATGGGAGACGGCAGTCGCAGAATTCATGGTCAGCTTTGGTAAATCGGCAAGGTGAGGAAGGAGCCAGTAATTGTCTCCCAATATCAACGTGAACAAGGGAGACGAGGGATCGAATGAGGTCACAAAATATCTTGATGTGTCTTTCCGTGAATTTATCATTCTGTCGGCGGAGACTCCAGGCTCCAGATCGCCCGGAGTTTTAAACCCAAAACTCATAAAAATTCATAATGACATGATTCGACCGCGTTCATGTAATTCCCCCGGGAACTCCTGTAGAATGTATTGATTCCATGATGTTATCATATTGACAGTAAAGATGATTTTACAGGTAATACCGAAGGAATATGATGCCTTGGTTACAAGGCGAACATTCTCGTACAGATCTCGCAATGACCAATGCCGTGGCTGAACTGCCATTCATGTTGGAATGTACGAGGCTATTATTAATTTGATCTGATATCTATGCTTTTCCACCACCCGGCCTCCTCTCTTGTTTCAGTGAAAGAAGTGAAGGTTGATCAGGGAATTCAGTTGCAAGGGTAGGATTCCTTATTCCATAAAGTTCGAGATTAAATTTATAAGACTTGTAATAACCAGCGGATTAAAGGAAAAGAGATATGAGAAATTCAGAGATATGAGGTCCTCAAAGCATTTTTTGACATGCTTAGGTTCAGGGGAGTTTAGAACAAGAAACGGGATCATCTGAAGCATTCAACGTGTAGACAATAGCTGGAAGGGAATTAGATTGCGTCGATTGGATGCGCTGTATGAATGAGACTAAGGATCAGAAAAGAACATATAGTAGGGTATATGTTATCCTTTCCCATGTATGGGAACTGAATTTTATACGAGGTGAGGAACTATCAATAAGAAGTTGGTGTATTTGGGTACCTGGTTCAGGCTAGGATATATATATATATATATATATATATATATATATATATATATATATATATATACACTTTGTGGGTTTGATTTACCAGGTTAGCTGCCGGCAAGGACAAACGCTTTCCCTATATTCGTAGAGTCAAGTGGGGCAAGTATTCAGATAAAGTTCGGACGAAAAGCTGCGTCGACTCATTATTCTAAATTTGTTACTTCTAAATTCCAGAATAAATGAGTAGATTTGCGACGCTAGAGTTAGAAGTTCCATCCTTCCTCGATCTTGAGGTGCCTTCACTATAATTTGAGGCTGCTAAATCGCCTATTTCTGAGTGAGTGTAGCGATATATGAGGCCATTTTTTTTTTCCCTCTGTGGCTTCGAAACGGCCTTCAGTTCCAGCCAGCGATGATTTGATATATTGCTCTCCTGAAGAACTGACGTCACCCGGAATCTGGTGTCTGAAGTTGCTGTAATAACCGAACCTTGATACGTGACTGTATTTGGCCTCTGCGACCAGGCTGTGATATACAGCTACTCCCCGACTTACGATGGTTCGACTTACGATTGTTTGACTTTGCAATGGTGCGATATTCAACCCTTTATTGTAGAATAGCCTTTGTGTTGGACTATATATATATATATATATATATATATATATATATATATATATATATATATATATATATAGAGAGAGAGAGAGAGAGAGAGAGAGAGAGAGAGAGAGAGATAAAAATACGTGCCCTACATAAGGCTGGAAAGCCTATAAAGCACACGGAAAGAACGCCAGATAATATATACAGCGAGGAGGCGAAGCGACGCGAGATAAGGGGCGGCAACATAAGCACCCATAAAGGTGAGTGAGCGGCACATCAGCGCAACATGGGGACTAAGGCAGGGTATCACGCCCTAGTGTGTTCTCCCTCCGTGAGGGGAAGAATGTAGTGCATTGTTGACAAGGTCAACACCCCCGGGTCATCCGTCAATAGCCGTGCCACACTGACAACTGTGAGGGTAATGAAGACTCAAACATCGCCTGCTGTATCAGTGCTATGAAAGAAATTGGAAAGCTGGTATATATACATATATATATATATATATATATATATATATATATATATATATATATATATATTATATTTTGCTTTGTCGCTGTCTCCCGCGTTAGCGAGGTAGCGCGAGGAAACACGAAAGAATGGCCCAACCCACCCACATACACATGTATATACATACACGTCCACACACAACACATATACATACCTATACATCTCAACATATACATATATGTATACACACTCAGACATATATATATATATATATATATATATATATATATATATATATATATATATATATATATATATATATATATATATATACATAATTCATACTGTCTGCCCTTGTTCATTCCTGTCGCCACCTCGCCACACATGAAATGACAACCTCCTCCCCCCGCATGTGCGCGAGGTAGCGCTAGGAAAAGACAACAAAGGCCACATTCGTTCACACTCAGTCTCTAGCTGTCATGTATAATGCATCGAAACCACAGCTCCCTTTCCACATCCAGGCCCCACAAAACTTTCCATGGTTTACCCCAGACGCTTCACATGCTCTGGTTCAATCCATTGACAGCACGTTGAAAATTAGGTGTGGGACGAGGAGAGAGAGAGAGAGAGAGAGAGAGAGAGAGAGAGAGAGAGAGAGAGAGAGAGAGTGTGTGTGTGTGTGTTTGGTTGGGTGGACAGTTGACTAACGCAGCAAGCAGAACAGTCGCTGTTGTTGGTAATATTCAACACTCAGTGTACAGCAAACTAGCGGAATTTAACTCTTTTCAGACCAAAGTATTTCCTCATCAGTATTCACAGTTTAGGCGCAACCAAAAACTACTTGCAGCAAAATCTGTTTAAAGTTTATTCGACATATTTTACCATCAAAACTGCGTTTTACATTTTGTTATTTTAGTGATACTCAGAAATTCTCAAAAAAGGAATATATATATATATATATATATATATATATATATATATATATATATATATATATATATATATATATATATATATATCCTTTAACTCTTTCTCTATTTTCCGAGTTAATGAGGTAGTGCCAAGAACATGCGAAGAACAGACTCGCTCACATCCGTTCTCTCGATGTCATGTATTATGCGCCGAAACCACAGCTCCCTATCCATAACCAGGTCCCACAAATCTTTCCGCGGTTTCAGTTGACTGCTTCATATGCTTTGCTTCAGCCTATAGACAGCGCGTCGTCCACTGTTTACCACAATGCTCCAAAGCACTCTGTCCCACGCATGCCTCACACCCTCCTGTGTGTTCAGGCACCGAGCACTCTAAAAGCATTTTCACTCCATTCTTCCATCTTTAATTCCGTCATTCCCTTCTCCTTTTCTCCTCCACATCTGAAATGCATACCCTTTTTGTCATCTTATCCTTACTCATTCTTTCCATGTGTTCAAACCATTTTAGCACACCCTCCACCCTCTTCCAGCCCTTACAACCCTAAACTCCTTATTGCCACACCCTTCTCTCACATTATCATTTCCTCCTCGATTAACCCTCCTCTCACCACGTATAATTATCCTCAAACATTTCCAACTCACTCGCCATTTTCCATCAAGCATCCATACAACACCGTTGGGACTACTATACCATCAGACATGCGCCTCTTTGCCCTTACCTGTCTTTCAACACATCCGTCAATGCACACAATGGACCTTCGCTCCCTCACCCACCCTGTGACTCCCTTCTGCTCAAATGGTTCCATTTACTCATACGTCCACTCTCAGGCATCTGGAATACTTCACATCTAAGTTCTTCCCATTCAGACTCATCCACCTAAGCTATCTCTCTTTGTGTTACTAAGTCCAACAACTTGACTTTTATTCCAATTTGTCGCTCACTGTACACACACACACACACACACACACACACACACACACACACACACACAACACCATTAGACTACACTGACCTGGCCAAGGATGTTGAAGGGGCCGGGAATCCTCCCCTTCTGTATTATCACTTTCTTAATAGGAGCCAAGAAAGGATTTTTCTCCTCCAAGGCTCAGTCGCTCATACCTGACGCCGCCTCGTCGATTCGGGAAAACAAGAAATGATTATGATAATTATAATAGTGATGATGATGATTATAATAGTGATGATAATGATTATAATAGTGATGATGATGATTATAATAGTGATGATGATGATTATAATAGTGATGATGATGATTATAATAGTGATGATGATGATTATAATAGTGATGATGATGATTATAATAGTGATGATGATGATTATAATAGTGATGATGATGATTATAATAGTGATGATGATGATTATAATAGTGATGATGATGATTATAATAGTGATGATGATGATTATAATAGTGATGATGATGATTATAATAGTGATGATGATGATTATAATAGTGATGATGATGATTATAATAGTGATGATGATGATTATAATAGTGATGATGATGATTATAATAGTGATGATGATGATTATAATAGTGATGATGATGATTATAATAGTGATGATGATGATTATAATAGTGATGATGATGATTATAATAGTGATGATGATGATTATAATAGTGATGATGATGATTATAATAGTGATGATGATGATTATAATAGTGATGATGATGATTATAATAGTGATGATGATGATTATAATAGTGATGATGATGATTATAATAGTGATGATGATGATTATAATAGTGATGATGATGATTATAATAGTGATGATGATGATTATAATAGTGATGATGATGATTATAATAGTGATGATGATGATTATAATAGTGATGATGATGATTATAATAGTGATGATGATGATTATAATAGTGATGATGATGATTATAATAGTGATGATGATGATTATAATAGTGATGATGATGATTATAATAGTGATGATGATGATTATAATAGTGATGATGATGATTATAATAGTGATGATGATGATTATAATAGTGATGATGATGATTATAATAGTGATGATGATGATTATAATAGTGATGATGATGATTATAATAGTGATGATGATGATTATAATAGTGATGATGATGATTATAATAGTGATGATGATGATTATAATAGTGATGATGATGATTATAATAGTGATGATGATGATTATAATAGTGATGATGATGATTATAATAGTGATGATGATGATTATAATAGTGATGATGATGATTATAATAGTGATGATGATGATTATAATAGTGATGATGATGATTATAATAGTGATGATGATGATTATAATAGTGATGATGATGATTATAATAGTGATGATGATGATTATAATAGTGATGATGATGATTATAATAGTGATGATGATGATTATAATAGTGATGATGATGATTATAATAGTGATGATGATGATTATAATAGTGATGATGATGATTATAATAGTGATGATGATGATTATAATAGTGATGATGATGATTATAATAGTGATGATGATGATTATAATAGTGATGATGATGATTATAATAGTGATGATGATGATTATAATAGTGATGATGATGATTATAATAGTGATGATGATGATTATAATAGTGATGATGATGATTATAATAGTGATGATGATGATTATAATAGTGATGATGATGATTATAATAGTGATGATGATGATTATAATAGTGATGATGATGATTATAATAGTGATGATGATGATTATAATAGTGATGATGATGATTATAATAGTGATGATGATGATTATAATAGTGATGATGATGATTATAATAGTGATGATGATGATTATAATAGTGATGATGATGATTATAATAGTGATGATGATGATTATAATAGTGATGATGATGATTATAATAGTGATGATGATGATTATAATAGTGATGATGATGATTATAATAGTGATGATGATGATTATAATAGTGATGATGATGATTATAATAGTGATGATGATGATTATAATAGTGATGATGATGATTATAATAGTGATGATGATGATTATAATAGTGATGATGATGATTATAATAGTGATGATGATGATTATAATAGTGATGATGATGATTATAATAGTGATGATGATGATTATAATAGTGATGATGATGATTATAATAGTGATGATGATGATTATAATAGTGATGATGATGATTATAATAGTGATGATGATGATTATAATAGTGATGATGATGATTATAATAGTGATGATGATGATTATAATAGTGATGATGATGATTATAATAGTGATGATGATGATTATAATAGTGATGATGATGATTATAATAGTGATGATGATGATTATAATAGTGATGATGATGATTATAATAGTGATGATGATGATTATAATAGTGATGATGATGATTATAATAGTGATGATGATGATTATAATAGTGATGATGATGATTATAATAGTGATGATGATGATTATAATAGTGATGATGATGATTATAATAGTGATGATGATGATTATAATAGTGATGATGATGATTATAATAGTGATGATGATGATTATAATAGTGATGATGATGATTATAATAGTGATGATGATGATTATAATAGTGATGATGATGATTATAATAGTGATGATGATGATTATAATAGTGATGATGATGATTATAATAGTGATGATGATGATTATAATAGTGATGATGATGATTATAATAGTGATGATGATGATTATAATAGTGATGATGATGATTATAATAGTGATGATGATGATTATAATAGTGATGATGATGATTATAATAGTGATGATGATGATTATAATAGTGATGATGATGATTATAATAGTGATGATGATGATTATAATAGTGATGATGATGATTATAATAGTGATGATGATGATTATAATAGTGATGATGATGATTATAATAGTGATGATGATGATTATAATAGTGATGATGATGATTATAATAGTGATGATGATGATTATAATAGTGATGATGATGATTATAATAGTGATGATGATGATTATAATAGTGATGATGATGATTATAATAGTGATGATGATGATTATAATAGTGATGATGATGATTATAATAGTGATGATGATGATTATAATAGTGATGATGATGATTATAATAGTGATGATGATGATTATAATAGTGATGATGATGATTATAATAGTGATGATGATGATTATAATAGTGATGATGATGATTATAATAGTGATGATGATGATTATAATAGTGATGATGATGATTATAATAGTGATGATGATGATTATAATAGTGATGATGATGATTATAATAGTGATGATGATGATTATAATAGTGATGATGATGATTATAATAGTGATGATGATGATTATAATAGTGATGATGATGATTATAATAGTGATGATGATGATTATAATAGTGATGATGATGATTATAATAGTGATGATGATGATTATAATAGTGATGATGATGATTATAATAGTGATGATGATGATTATAATAGTGATGATGATGATTATAATAGTGATGATGATGATTATAATAGTGATGATGATGATTATAATAGTGATGATGATGATTATAATAGTGATGATGATGATTATAATAGTGATGATGATGATTATAATAGTGATGATGATGATTATAATAGTGATGATGATGATTATAATAGTGATGATGATGATTATAATAGTGATGATGATGATTATAATAGTGATGATGATGATTATAATAGTGATGATGATGATTATAATAGTGATGATGATGATTATAATAGTGATGATGATGATTATAATAGTGATGATGATGATTATAATAGTGATGATGATGATTATAATAGTGATGATGATGATTATAATAGTGATGATGATGATTATAATAGTGATGATGATGATTATAATAGTGATGATGATGATTATAATAGTGATGATGATGATTATAATAGTGATGATGATGATTATAATAGTGATGATGATGATTATAATAGTGATGATGATGATTATAATAGTGATGATGATGATTATAATAGTGATGATGATGATTATAATAGTGATGATGATGATTATAATAGTGATGATGATGATTATAATAGTGATGATGATGATTATAATAGTGATGATGATGATTATAATAGTGATGATGATGATTATAATAGTGATGATGATGATTATAATAGTGATGATGATGATTATAATAGTGATGATGATGATTATAATAGTGATGATGATGATTATAATAGTGATGATGATGATTATAATAGTGATGATGATGATTATAATAGTGATGATGATGATTATAATAGTGATGATGATGATTATAATAGTGATGATGATGATTATAATAGTGATGATGATGATTATAATAGTGATGATGATGATTATAATAGTGATGATGATGATTATAATAGTGATGATGATGATTATAATAGTGATGATGATGATTATAATAGTGATGATGATGATTATAATAGTGATGATGATGATTATAATAGTGATGATGATGATTATAATAGTGATGATGATGATTATAATAGTGATGATGATGATTATAATAGTGATGATGATGATTATAATAGTGATGATGATGATTATAATAGTGATGATGATGATTATAATAGTGATGATGATGATTATAATAGTGATGATGATGATTATAATAGTGATGATGATGATTATAATAGTGATGATGATGATTATAATAGTGATGATGATGATTATAATAGTGATGATGATGATTATAATAGTGATGATGATGATTATAATAGTGATGATGATGATTATAATAGTGATGATGATGATTATAATAGTGATGATGATGATTATAATAGTGATGATGATGATTATAATAGTGATGATGATGATTATAATAGTGATGATGATGATTATAATAGTGATGATGATGATTATAATAGTGATGATGATGATTATAATAGTGATGATGATGATTATAATAGTGATGATGATGATTATAATAGTGATGATGATGATTATAATAGTGATGATGATGATTATAATAGTGATGATGATGATTATAATAGTGATGATGATGATTATAATAGTGATGATGATGATTATAATAGTGATGATGATGATTATAATAGTGATGATGATGATTATAATAGTGATGATGATGATTATAATAGTGATGATGATGATTATAATAGTGATGATGATGATTATAATAGTGATGATGATGATTATAATAGTGATGATGATGATTATAATAGTGATGATGATGATTATAATAGTGATGATGATGATTATAATAGTGATGATGATGATTATAATAGTGATGATGATGATTATAATAGTGATGATGATGATTATAATAGTGATGATGATGATTATAATAGTGATGATGATGATTATAATAGTGATGATGATGATTATAATAGTGATGATGATGATTATAATAGTGATGATGATGATTATAATAGTGATGATGATGATTATAATAGTGATGATGATGATTATAATAGTGATGATGATGATTATAATAGTGATGATGATGATTATAATAGTGATGATGATGATTATAATAGTGATGATGATGATTATAATAGTGATGATGATGATTATAATAGTGATGATGATGATTATAATAGTGATGATGATGATTATAATAGTGATGATGATGATTATAATAGTGATGATGATGATTATAATAGTGATGATGATGTTTTTCGTGCGTTTGTGTGTGTGTGTGTGTGTGTGTGTGTGTGTGTGCTTGTAATACATGATGAAGGATGTATGTATATATAACAAAGGGATAGTACACAGCAAGACACTGGAAATGTAGAGAGAAGAGCAGCGAGAGACTGAAGAGGGAAGACAGATATTCCATAGTGGCAAGGGTAGATTTTCCTGGCTGGGAGGCTGGGAGGTGGGGTAAGAACAGAGGCGGGAGTACTTGGAAGTGGTTAGAAGGTAGCAAGGGGGGGAGAGAAATTCGAGTGCCGCAGGCTGGATTGGAATATGTGAATGTTACATGTTAGTATTACGGTAAACCCAACGACTTATCCTGTCTAAGAGAGATTACTATGATGCTCTGCCAACACCAGAGAATTATAGTTTAATACCTTGATTACATTAGTAGTACACCCTGGAGACGATTACTTAATTCCCTTGAGTACAATGCAATCAGTGATGATATGATTTATATAATAACATCAATATTCTATTACCTGCTTAACGAAAGCATCTGCAAACATATCATTTTTCTCATGAGTGAGATACATGTGTGTGTGTGTGTGTGTGTGTGTGTGTGTGTGTGGAGAAGGTGGAGGAACAATCAGATTTTACGAGCAGACGTTATAAACACTTGGTAATTGGAAGCAATATTTCATGACACAGGGTAATGAAAACTTTACAAATTACTCTCACAATTTCCTTTTTCTACATGTCTGAGAAGCGAGAGTCGCGGGGAATTACTGGGGGAGCTACACACCCACCCGCTGTACATCATGAACCGATGAGAATTGTAAGACTGACTGTTATGTTTCTCTCTTGTGTCTCCCCTGATGATCTGATTATAACACGAAAGTGCACTTGGGAACTTTTCGTGTTTCATTTTCCCCGTGGACTCATAGGAATATCTTGATCACGCGCAAAATTGTGATCCTTTCCAATATATATATATATATATATATATATATATATATATATATATATATATATATATATATATATATATAAATCCCTGGTTCATAAACAGCTCATTAAGTTTACGCTGATAAAGACAAATGTATACACACTCCTTCCTATATAAATCAGGAATATAGTTATCAACACAAGATTTTCTCTTCCTCCAAAATTCTTAAATACTTTCCCTTGTGTCTTATTTTTTTTCTTCTTGTATTAACCTCTTTGTATTTCAATTAAGGTCCGACCTTAATGTGGACTATTGTCCATTATTGGAGCCTCCAACATAATATATATATATATATATATATATATATATATATATATATATATATATATATATATATATATATATATATATATATGTATATATATATATATATATATATATATATATATATATATATATATATATATATATATATATATATATATATACCCTCCAATAGCCAGGATTCGAACCCAGGACCTTATGCGTGGTAGGCGGAAACTCTCTCTCTCTCTCTCTCTCTCTCTCTCTCTCTCTCTCTCTCTCTCTCTCTCTCTCTCTCTCTCTCTCTCTCCATCCTCATTCCAGGCCCTCATTCTCTCTGTAAGTTAGCCCCCTTTTTTTCCTCCAGCGCTTCTACTCCACACCTTTTTAAGTACCCCATTTGTACATATTTCTCACCAGTTATGAGCAGTTAGATTCAGCCGAGGCTGCGTTACCAGGCCCGAGTCTGACAGTTAAGGCCCGGCTGGGGTCGTAAGGCGGAATTGTGAAGCAGGAAATGAGAATAGATCTTTTCAGACATGAAAAGTTAACCGAATGTTCACAGCCTCGGTAATGTGAGGCTTTGATGGACACCAGCTGATTACGGTAGGGAATGATGGGAGTTTGAGTGTGTGTGTGTGTGTGTGTGTGTGTGTGTGTGTGTGTGTGTGTGTGTGTGTGTAGTCTCTTGTTTGTAATTACCAGTCTTTATAGCAGTAGGGTAGGTAGTTTAGTAATCATGGGGCTCCATTATTCGTATCATCGTACATCTTTTGTAAGGTTTATGTAGTCAACATATATAAGTTCATCACAACATATACCATTTCATCAGTTAGCTTATTCATTCGTCCGTTTCCCTGGTACTTTGGAAGAATGTATTCACATGATTTGTGGCGCGTTTCATCCATGTCTTCATGTGGATTCTGGCTGCTCTGTCCACGTTGTCAAACTGGTTTAGAAAGGTTGCGATAAAAGTCACCCATTACTCTTCTCTCTTCCATGTTGGGTAAGTCTATAGCTTCTAATTTCCCCACTGCACATCAGCTCTCTCTCTCTCTCAGTTCTGTTACCATCTTCATTGCCTCCTCTGGATCGTCTTTATTACTTTTTTTTTATTCTAAGCGAGACGAACAAAGTTTAAAAGCGTATTGTCGTATGAATTGATTATTAGACATTTCCTTGTGTGATCAAATGTCCCTATCACACACAAACTCCTGAAGATTTTATCTTGCTGGATTAAATTCTTATCGAAGCCTTCCTTCACTGTCCCCCATCCTCGATACACACTTACGTTGGATTTCATTGATGGTTTAACAGACCAACTTACGTTTTAGCCATGTCCCCTGGTAAGTTGGTGGAATCCTCATCATTCTCCATTTCCTCCATAACCTTGGTACCATCAGCAGACATACGAGTCCAATCTTTCTTACGAGATATTTTGCACAGATCATGAAGAACAGCGGTCCTAACGTACAGCCCTGCAAACGCCGCTGCTGACATTCCATTTGGCGAAGGCCCAATCATTTGTTCCCCTCCTGTAGGGGTGGATTTCTATCCGTCGAAAGAGTCATCCGTTTTTGTTGTGCTTGAAGATCCAATCACTTTACTAATATCCTGTGTGGTACAGTGTCAAACGCTTTGTGGCAATCAAGGAGCACGTAACCCGCCCAATCTCTCTTTAGTCTAAAGCAGAGCTCACTGTAACATGGAGTCTTAAGAAGTTTGTTACGCCTTATCTGATTTCCATAAACTTTTGTTGTCTCTCAGTTAGCTAATTTCTATGCAAGTGTTCACCCATTTTCTTTATGGTTATCCTTTCAAGTGTTTACTGACTACATTCGTCAGGCAGACTCAACTGTATTTAAGTATAGTTTCCCAGATAACATTTCTTGATAACAGGGTCCTACATTTGCTACATTTGTTCTTTTCCCAGTCTCTAAAAACTACGCCATCTTCCAGTTACAAACCGAATGGTATGCCACGCAGTCTATCAGTCTTATCTTCACACTTATTCAGCACATAGAGACATAGTTAGGACCAAGGGTCTTATAATCGGTCGTGGCATCTTTACAGTGTGACTGTGTTTCTTTAAGAATGGAATTCATTGTTTTCCAAGGCCTTTTGACTATTTTGTCTTGCTTGTTCTTGGGCATTAATGTCTCCCACTGGGGAAACTTTTCATTCACTTCGCATCTCTCTCTCTCTCTCTCTCTCTCTCTCTCTCTCTCTCTCTCTCTCTCTCTCTCTCTCTCTCTCTCTCTCTCTCCGAATCCCTCAGCCTGATTAGCTGCTCTTTGACCAAGCGTTCGTTCTTCATAAGTTTAGAGAAGAAGTTTGGAATATCTCCCTCCCTGACCCGCAATAATGCTTCCAAAGTTCCTCTGTCCCTCCTTCCTCATCACTGTGTACCCAACACTTGCTCGGTTATGCTTTGATAAGCTGGCTTTGTTCAGCCGCCTGTTATCTCTTCTACAGTACTTTCCTAACCTCTTTTCTTCAACTATGTTTATTTAGTTCTCTAACTTCGCCTTTCTGTTTGCACCTAAAGGATCCTATCTTCTAACTCGGCTCGTGTAAATTTCACACAACTTTCTTGTTATCTCTCTTGTGTCTCGGGAACTCCAACTCCCAGTTCATACTTTCAAAGAAAGCTGCTCATCTCAATGTAGTGTTCACTCATGCTCCGCACGATTCCATTTGGCAACTTGCGTGCCGTATCTATAGAAGATCTGGAAACGATGATGCATCAGCCCCTGTGCTTGTTGAATGCTGAGCGAAACAAGGAGTCGTCTGTCTGTACTCATAGAACTTGTTCCTCTACGACTTCTTATCTCGAAGAAGGTCTAATTTTTTTTCCTTTTGTCTGCAGTCTTAGAACTTGTAGCTCCATGACTTCCTACCTCCATGAGAATCCAAGTTTTTTCCTTTGTCCTCGTTCTGTATTGTTGATTGGCAAGTTTACAAGAGAAAGCTGTGGATGGTCAAGAGGAAGGTGCAGGGGCTGAAAAAAAAAAAAAAGAGGGCAGATGAGAGTTGGGGTAAGCGAGTATCAGCAAACTTCAGGGAGAGCAAGAAAATGTTTTGGAAGGAGGTTGATAATGTGAGGGAAAAACAAGAGAACAGAAATGAGTACATCGGTGAAAGGGGGCGGAGGAAAAGGAGAGGGAGGACAAAAGTAAATGTTCAAAATACAAAGGTAAACGTTTGTTGAGTGTACGTAGTAACTTGTATAAGAGAGCTGTTGTCGAGAAGATGGTGGCACGTACCACTGTGGCTTCAGGATTGGAAGAGGATATGTGGTTGACTTCTTTGATGTGAAGAACGTGTACGAGAAATACTTAAAGAACAGAATGACTTATATGTGGCGTTTATGGATCTGGAGAAAGCGTATGATGGGATTGATAGGTTTGTTCTGTGGAAGATGTTACCAATGTACGGTGTGGGAGGAAGAGTGACCTGAAGCAGTGAAGGTTTTATCAGGAGAGTGAGGCATGTGTGCGAAAAGGAGGAGGGTGGGTTGTTCCAGGTGAAGGCTGGTGTGCGTCAGGGGTGTATCATGTCACCATGGCGGTTCAGTTTGTTTTTGGATTGGATGGTGATAGAGATGACTGCAAGGATCTTGGAGAGAAGTGCAGGTCTGCTGGTGTTTGTGGGGGAGCTTGGGAGGTGAGTCAATTGTAGGTTGTGTGAGTTTAAGAAAACGTGTGAAAGGAGATTGTTTCGAAGTAAATGTGAATAAAAAGCAGGGTTATGGGGTTTAGCAGTGGAAAGAGACAGGTTAGTTGGAGTGAGAGTTTGAATGGAAGGAACCTGGAAGAGTTGGAGTGTCTAAGATACCTGAGAGAGGATATGGCAGCGAATAGAAACATGATAGTCGAATTGATCTATAGGGTGGGTAAGGGTGTGAAGGTCTTAAGCTCTTTGAGGAGTGTTTGGAAAGAGACGTCACTGGTAGTGAGAGGAGAGATGCGCGTGTTTGATGGTACAGTAGTCCCGACGGTGTTGTACGGATGCATGGCGTAGGCCCTAGATGGAGATGCACGGAAGAGGGTTAAACGTGTCGGAAATGGAATGCAATATGGGGTGTGAGCGAGGTTGATCGAGTAAGAAATGATAAGGGTATGAGAGAAGTGCGGCTATAAGAAGAGTGCTTATGAGAGTTGAAGAGGGTGTGCTGAGTTGCTGTAGACATATGGAGAGAATGAGTGAAGAGAGGTTGACGAACATAATTTGTATATGTCATCAATGGACGGGACAAGGAGAAGGGGTAAACTGAACTGGAAATGAAAATATGGAGTGGAAAAGATGATGAGTGTTTGGGGCCTCAACATGCAGGAGGGTGTGAATGTAAAGTATGCAGAGGATAGAGTGAATTAGAGCGATGTGGTTTATAGGGGGCGACGTTGCTGTCAGTGGACTGAACCAGGGCATATGAAGCGGTCAGATGAAACCAGGGGAAGGTCTTTGAGTCTTCTAAAACATCATCCCTTCCTTCCGACACGCACGCACGCACGCATGCACACACACACACACACACACACACACACACACACACACACACACACACACACACACAGAGGTGGTGAGATAGAAAAAAAATTGACTTTCTATAAATCTGAAATCCTTTTTTTTTTAAGCCTTTCTCTCTGGGGCATCAAAGGGAATCCACCCTACCCCAGAAAATCGTATTCCTACTACGTGCAAATGCTACACGAAATCCTTTCCCTCTTTTTTCTGGGTCACAAGAGATTCTTGGTTTTATCGTTGCCATTAGTCATGGTCAGGCTTCAGGTTTTATTGGTTTCTATCGTCAAGCTTCAGGTTTTATTGGTTTCTATCGTCAAGCTTCGGGTTTTATTGGTTTCTATCGTCAAGCTTCAGGTTTTATTGGTTTCTATCGTCAAGCTTCAGGGTTTATTGGTTTCTATCGTCAAGCTTCAGGTTTTACTGCTTCTGTAGTCAGGCTGAAGCTTCAGTGCTGCCATTGTGATCCAGCCCAGTGGTAATAGATTAGAGAAGAATGTATGTGATGCCTCCAGCAATACCAGCTAATGCATCAGGTCCCACGCCATGGCAACAGCCTGTCTAAATCTCTCTCCTTCGGACACGGCTGAGGGAAGACTTAACTAGAGGGTGCATTGGAGGGTAGTGAAGTGGGTGATGGACTGGGGAGAGAACCGAGGAATGAAATGGACCATCGGAATGAAGGAGGTGAGGTGCAAGAGGGGCTGTGAGTGTGATTGAGGAGGGAATATATGAATTGTTTATGGACTACAGATACAATGCATGAGACGTCCATCCCCAAAAAAGAGATTTCGGATCGGACAAAGAAAAGATAAGAGCAGTTTTATGTAACCACAGTGTTCGTCTGAGAGGGAAAAATTTTGATATCTAACCCTATCTGCAGGTTCAGAAACCATGGTAATACTTCAGTGATATTTGCTTATCGTATAACTTCAGCAGACGGTCGTATGTATTTAAAGTTCATGTGTGTAATGACCCCAGCTGTCAGCAAGTACTCTTCGGAAAGGGAGTTCTGCACTCTTGAACGGTTCTACAGTCATACAACTTTTATAAACCTCTGTAGGTCGTCCATGCTTGTAGGTTCATAACTCCGTTTAATCCGTACATCCTCCACTTTCAGGTTATAAGTTTACTTCTTCACATTCTTCTGGACAAGTTTCTTGGGTAATTTCATGTAGTGTCCTCAAGTTCTTATACCGTTGGTATATTTCGAAAGAACAGCTTACTGGTTTAGAAACTTGAAGGTTGTGATCAAGTCACTCCGTACTCTTTTCTCTTCTATGGTGAATAAACTTATGGTTTCTAATCCCCTATTGTAACTTCACCTTACTCGTTCTGGTACCATTTTTAATTTCTTTCCTTTCTTCTGGACCTTCTGTATCAGTTTTTTTGTGCTTTTAAAGCTCGGTGATTCATCTGCATATATGAATCATATATTCAACCTCACCTTTTTTTCATATTCCATGATCACTATATATACCGATTAGAGTCATTAAGGAATGATTCCTGTTCTTACCCAGCTAAGGAGGGAAGGACAAGCGCATGAAAAAGATATAGTTCATGCATATATATATATATATATATATATATATATATATATATATATATGTTTATATCTGTCTATCTATCTATCTATCTATCTGTTTATCTATCTATCTATCTATCTATCTAAAATCAAGAAAGATTCAGAGGAAGGTTTGGCTACATTTTTTCTTTTTTTTTTCTTTTTCTTCCTTTTCCTGCTGGGTTGGGTGGAGGCCGTTTTCCTTTTATCTTTACTGGCGTGATGTATAAAGTTGTGTGTGGCCGTCAGGCGTGAGTGTTGCTCGGGCTTGTGTGCAGACCGACCACCACATGTAGTCTCTGGATTTTTTTCCCCCCCCTCTCTTTTAAAAAACTTGACGTTATCCATCTCTCTCTCTCTCTCTCTCTCTCTCTCTCTCTCTCTCTCTCTCTCTCTCTCTCTCTGAATCTATCTTTTGTAAACACTTCGACCGTGTGAGATATCTCTTTATCTTTTAACAGCATGAAATTTGAAGAGTAAAGCTTAGAAGTATGATGGAGAATGTGTCACAAAAAAAGATAGGTCTCACTGAAACGTGTCATGACACATTGGATTTCAGAATTCCCTTTTGAAACTGTGAACAAAAACTGGAAGAGTTGATGGAGTTCAAGACTTGGAAGCGTGTTGTGTGAGGGACCATAATGGGGAAATGGACACTTCCCTCCTAGTTACATTACCACTTGACCAATTTCTTTAAGACATACGTTATTACATTACCTTTAAACTTCAAGAAATAGAATGCTGAAGACATGAGAATAGCAAGGTTTGTTTCAGCCTTCAGAATTTTCAGTGAAATCATTCACTACAAAGATACTATGGAGTATGCTAGTGCCTGGAGATGCCTTGGTGCACGACGTGTTTCCTCCTCGTCATCAATACATTCTTATACTTGGCTCCCACGTCCAGACACAGAGGCCGGTGGACTCCTTGATCTGACGAGGAGGAGGCTAATGCCCTCGGCATTCAGCAGAAGCGACCAAGCAACTCCCTATCTCTCCAAGCATCCAGAGCGAGCTGGGACAAAGCCGGGGGTACTCACGAAACGGCATTAGGAGGCCATGACGTCTCACTATAGCAGATGCTACCCACTGTGATGTGTTCCCTCTAATGTTTCGACTGGTTGGATGAACTCGTCTGTCCTCCCGATGTCGGTCTGCAGGACGGAGTATTTATAAACACAGCGGCCTGGATAACATCACGTTTATAATCGATGTGAGTGTAGTAGTGTTCATGAGACGCCCCTTCACTCGAAGCCTTCGTTCATTAGTGTGTGGGTTAGGTCTGCAACACCCACATCCTCAGGGAACGTTATGGATATTATTCGTAGTGAATCAGTCCTTCTTTTACGATGTCTGAAACAACTTCTTCCCTCTGAACATCGCTTCATTTTCACGTTAGGTTTTATTATAAAAAGCACATTGAGAAATAGGAATGAAAGGTACTTACAATATACCTACACATCTCTCGAAGGCATTGCCGAAATCACACTGGAGGAACTGTGGAACACTACCAATAAGGTGGACAGAGAGGGATAGACGAAGCAGATCATAACAGGAGGATAGATAAGGAGGAAGGTGTTGGATTCCACTCTGGCTTAGAGGGAGGTGGAGGAAGAGCCACCATAGATGTGGATGCAATGCTCTGTACGGCGAATTTGTACGTAAATTAGTGGTTCTTTTTTTTTTCGTATTTTGTGCCACTTATTGCGATGCTCTAGGGTATATGCCACTTATCGAGGCATCGCTTTAGGTAGTTGGATAGTGATGCTCTCATCAGGTGAGAGAGAGAGAGAGAGAGAGAGAGAGAGAGAGAGAGAGAGAGAGAGAGAGAGAGAGAGAGAGAGAGAGAGAGAGACTTGAAAGTTTTTGGCTTTGAAGTAAAAGGTTTTCGTCTTTGGAGTCATGATGAATTTTTTTTTTTCTTTTTTCTTTTGCATTTTTAGAACCGAGTGTGTTGGCCGCTTCCCCGCCTGCCTGCCGGTCCCGCTCCCTCCCTCCCCCTGTCGTTTCAACTTTACTGCCTTCCTCCTCATGTATTCCTGGGCGGCGATAAAGTCTGGGTAAGTCAGCGTCGATCACGCTATCAGACTTCTCTATCCTGTTGGACGAGAGTTTGAACAAGGCCCTCTCGAGGGAGGGAGTCCACATACTAATGTCCCTGTGCTGTGGAAGCTCGAGTGGGGATTTCCCAAACTGAGACAGAGGAGCTGGTCTTATCTTGGGGTGAGGGTGTGTGTGTGTGTGTGTGTGTGTGTGTGTGTGTCTTGACTTAGTCTTAGGTGATCCTGGTAGTGTTGGAACCTGGGATTATCTATTTACAAGCGTGTCTTTATGTTAGCTGAAACGGTACGGGCAACTGAGGCCCTGATCAAGGCTATCTCGTTAATGTTATATGCAATATATATATATATATATATATATATATATATATATATATATATATATATATATATATATATATATATTTTTTTTTTTTTATACCTCGTCGCTGTCTCCCGCGTTTGCGAGGTAGCGCAAGGAAACAGACGAAAGAAATGGCCCAACCCCCCCTCATACACATGTACATACATACGTCCACACACGCAAATATACATACCTACACAGCTTTCCATGGTTTACCCCGGACGCTTCACATGCCTTGATTCAATCCACTGACAGCACGTCAACCCCTGTATACCACATCGCTCCAATTCACTCTATTCCTTGCCCTCCTTTCACCCTCCTGCATGTTCAGGCCCCGATCACACAAAATCCTTTTCACTCCATCTTTCCACCTCCAATTTGGTCTCCCTCTTCTCCTCGTTCCCTCCACCTCCGACACCTATATCCTCTTGGTCAATCTTTCCTCACTCATTCTCTCCATGTGCCCAAACCACTTCAAAACACCCTCTTCTGCTCTCTCAACCACGCTCTTTTTATTTCCACACATCTCTCTTACCCTTACGTTACTTACTCGATCAAACCACCTCACACCACACATTGTCCTCAAACATCTCATTTCCAGCACATCCATCCTCCTGCGCACAACTCTATCCATAGCCCACGCCTCGCAACCATACAACATTGTTGGAACCACTATTCCTTCAAACATACCCATTTTTGCTTTCCGAGATAATGTTCTCGACTTCCACACATTTTTCAAGGCTCCCAAAATTTTTGCCCCCTCCCCCACCCTATGATCCACTTCCGCTTCCATGGTTCCATCCGCTGACAGATCCACTCCCAGATATCTAAAACACTTCACTTCCTCCAGTTTTTCTCCATTCAAACTCACCTCCCAATTGACTTGACCCTCAACCCTACTGTACCTAATAACCTTGCTCTTATTCACATTTACTCTTAACTTTCTTCTTCCACACACTTTACCAAACTCCGTCACCAGCTTCTGCAGTTTTTCACATGAATCCGCCACCAGCGCTGTGTCATCAGCGAACAACAACTGACTCACTTCCCAAGCTCTCTCATCCTCAACAGACTTCATACTTGCCCCTCTTTCCAAGACTCTTGCATTTACCTCCCTAACAACCCCATCCATAAACAAATTAAACAACCATGGAGACATCACACACCCCTGCCGCAAACCTACATTCACTGAGAACCAATCCCTTTCCTCTCTTCCTACACGTACACATGCCTTACATCCTCGATAAAAACTTTTCACTGCTTCTAACAACTTGCCTCCCACACCATATATTCTTAATACCTTCCACAGAGCATCTCTATCAACTCTATCATATGCCTTCTCCAGATCCATAAATGCTACATACAAATCCATTTGCTTTTCTAAGTATTTCTCACATACATTCTTCAAAGCAAACACCTGATCCACACATCCTCTACCACTTCTGAAACCATATATATATATATATATATATATATATATATATATATATATATATATATATATATATATATATATAGATTCCCTAGCCTGAGCCAGGTACCCATTTATATCGACCAACCTCAAAGGTTGGATGAACAGCTGGGTTGACTGTGGACCGACTGCCACAACCAGGATTCGAACCCATGCACTCGACCCCGGACGAATGGGTCACGGTCAGGAACAGTAAATCCGCTTTACCACGGAGCCTACAGCTCTTCAGCTGATAAAGCCACGTCTGTAAGGTGACAGGAATAGGAAGAAAATGCGGGAGATGAACTGAAAGACAGTTAGACAGGCGATCAGACAGATAGAGAGCCAGAGAGACAGTTAGACTGCCAGACAGACAGATAGGTGGGATAAGAGACTGAACGTCTTAGGAGACACACGTTAGAGACACTAACTCACACAGCTTCATGCAGTAGTTCTACCCAAGACATTGAGGGAGGAAACTGACCACATTACCCTGTGGCCCTTCTGTCATTCGTGTGACCTTCGTGTTTCGTCTCGTATTTCCTCTGTTACACTAGATTCTTTCCTCTTCTCCATTGCTCATCTTGTGAACACCATTCCCGTGCACTTCTCCGGCCCATGGTCATAGCTCTTATATCTGTTCAGGTTATATTCTTGAATGATTGGATGGAATATCTTACATTTACGTCAGCATGAGCTGATTCTACGTTCGGATTATATTTCCCACCCCCCCATAGTATTTGATACATCTCTGAAGGCACTTAAACTTTATTAGTCTAGGTAACGAGCGTTTCAGCCCTTGATATTCATGCTGTCGATTTCATATGTCGACTGCTTCGCCAGCTGTATCGCGAGGACATTTCAATTTCTCTCTCGTCTCTTTGCCACTTTACATACCGAAGAGAAGAGAGAAGGATGAAATACATTTCAAACTGATGGGCATAATTTGATGGTGCGTATAAAGCAAAGCATCACAGAAGGTCAGAAATATATGAAAATTTCGTTGAAATACATCTCGAGCATTGCATGAAGTCTGGTCCTTTGGCCTGGGTCCGTCAGCCGGTATTGCTGTATTGCAATCTGCATGTTTTCTCTGCTCAGGCACTGGAAGTTGCATTAGCTGAGTTAGGCATGTCGATCCAGTCGTTCATAATGTGTGAATCAAGACACTTCTCGTATCAGTTGTGGGTGTATAGGTTGGTGTATTTGTCAGAATATATATATATATATATATATATATATATATATATATATATATATATATATATATATATAGATAGATAGATAGATAGATAGATAGATAGATAGATAGAGAGAGAGAGAGAGAGAGAGAGAGAGAGAGAGAGAGAGAGAGAGAGAGACCAACCATTTACACAAACGCCTGGGATATTCATAGCCTGTTATACAACACGTTGTAGGTATTAGCCAGGACCAATGGACTGGATCGCTTTCCCTTTATGGGAGCACACTTTCCTTCGGGAAATATCACACACTCGGCTATTTAACCCAACGGTCAGCCTGGAACTCTGGTTATGACGCCTTGTTTCGACCCTTGAACACGAAATGGTCGGCCCACGATCGCGATGGTATGGCCTTTAAGAACGAAAAATATTTGACCCTTAGGTAAGATGGTGGGGTCCTTACTACTGAAATTGTTTCTTAAGGCTGTGAGGTCAAAGGTTATATATATATATATATATATATATATATATATATATATATATATATATATATATATATATATAATGCCTTGAAGAATCGAAATTTCTCAATCTCTGTCCCTTCTAGTCACTGTGATACCCCGCTGCCACACACTATATGTGCTGGAGCCCCTCTCTCTCTCTCTCTCTCTCTCTCTCTCTCTCTCTCTCTCTCTCTCTCTCTCTGTTTCTCTTCACTTCGATCTTACCTGGCGATCGAGGAGACCTGCTTCGGGAGACATTGGTTCGGTCTCCATTCCACTTGACCCAAGGAGGAGACTTCAGGCCTCACACACCCGTGTCCAGATAGACTAAGTTGACTCCAGAAGATATTTCAGCATCAGTTCATGAGTTTGTATCTATATATCATGGCTGTGCGTCTCATGGCCATGTGAATTTGACGTATGACCTAATGAGAAATCGATATGTATCCCGGATAAATATTTATTATTATAATTTTTATTTTGCTTTGTCGCTGTCTCTCGCGTTAGCGAGGCAGCGTCAAAGCATAAATATAAACTTACATATTTCTGCAAATCAGATGATGATGTTGAAATCGATTACGTTATCTCTGTGAGTACCTGTCGTGCTTCCGCATTGCTCTAAGAGCTTACATTGCATGATACATTACTCAGAAAGTTACTGCTGCATGATACATCAAGCAGGAGGGGGGGCTTCTGTTGTATGATACATCAAACAGAGAGCTTTTGCTGCATGATACATTAAGCAGAGGACTTCCGTCAAAGAACTGTCCTCAGGAGACAGTGTGAATCACCTTATATGACTTCCTTAACCGAATCACATGCCTGCGTGTGCCAGGAGATTCACTGATTGTTCGCACGGTGCATTCAATCTCCAGCAGGCACAGCAGGAGAGGTACGGAAACAAGCAATCTCCTACAAGCACAGTTCGAGAGGTTCGTAAACTCTTACTGTGTTTTTTTTATGAGGTGGAAATGCACCCGAATTCGTCCATTGCAGATGATAACACTGTGGAAACTGGTGACTTTGCGTCGTGTGTGTGTATGTGTTTGGTTTGGTCACATGGAGAGAATGAGTGAGGAAAGATTGACCAAGAGGATATATGTGTCGCAGGTGGAGGGAACGAGGAGAAGAGGGAGACCAAATTGGAGGTGGAAAGATGGAGTGAAAAAGATTTTGTGTGATCGGGGCCTGAACATGCAGGAGGGTGAAAGGAGGGCAAAGAATAGAGTGAATTGGAGCGATGTGGTATACCGGGGTTGACGTGCTGTCAGTGGAGTGAATCAAGGCATGTGAAGCGTCTGGGGTAAACCATGGAAAGCTGTGTAGGTATGTATATTTGCGTGTGTGGATGTATGTATATACATGTGTATGGGGGTGGGTTGGGCCATTTCTTTCGTCTGTTTCCTTGCGCTACCTCGCAAACGCGGGAGACAGCGACAAAGCAAAAAAAAAAAAAAAAAAAAAAGTATATATATATATATATATATATATATATATATATATATATATGTATATGCAAAGCTTCGTCTCCAGCCGATCCATTGTAGTAGTCGCTGATGTAGCGACTATTGCCTCTCTTATCTTAACAACAGTCGTATCCTCTAGGGTTCTGTGTCGCGTCCCTAAGGGTTCTGTGTCACATCCCTAAGGGTTCTGTGTCGTACTCCCTAAGGGTTCTGTGTCGTACTCCCTTGGTATCATCTCTACCACTGCGGTCGTAACCTGTCTGTATGTGTCCGTGGCACCAAGGCTCGGCGTGACAAGCATCCGGAGCTGCTGCTTCCCGTACTTTATGTGTGGAGTCTGGCCACACGAGGACCAACCGTTGTAATAAGCTCCTTCACTCCCAGCGAAGCCGTGTGATTCCCTTCCTCCTTCACTTTCCCAGTCGTCCTATAACCTTTCTATCTTCCAGTCAGGTCTGCATGCATCTGAGGGGTTCCTATTAGCTTCATTATTCATCTCCTCTCATAACCTGTTTTCTCTTCACCCGAGTAGGCCATTCTTGAAACATGTTTTATTTGTTTCATTTGGTTTACTGTAAGGCACACACACACACACACACACACACACACACACAGAGCAGCTCCTCTTGCAAGCAAATTCTTTTATCTTAAATTACCAGACAACTTGTATCATTTTTTTCCTTATCTTTTATCTGATCCCTTCAAAGTTGTCTAATGATTATCTCTTCTTACGCATAGATGGCTGGGCAGGAGGTTGTAACGAGACGCCTGCAAGCGTTGTCTCGACTCCGAGAGAGAGAGAGAGAGAGAGAGAGAGAGAGAGAGAGAGAGAGAGAGAGAGAGGTATACCCCATCACCAAGTGTGTACGCCATGCCCCTCCACCTCCACCTCCTCCTCCACCTCCACCTCCACCTCCACCTCCTCCTCCACCTCCACCTCCTCCTCCTCCACCTCCTCCTCCTCCACCTCCTCCTCCACCTCCACCTCCACCTCCTCCTCCTCCACCTCCTCCTCCACCTCCTCCACCTCCACCTCCACCTCCACCTCCACCTCCACCTCCTCCTCCTCCACTTGCTTCGGGTTAAGTAAGACGTTGTTGTTTGTGGCTGCTTGTGTGGAGGGTCGGCGGCTGGTGCGTTGAGTGCAAAAGTTATAATGAATGGCGTCTGGAGACAGCTAGGCCGATTATCAAGTTGGTGACGAGAGTGAGATAACGGGGGACTAATAACATGATGACTCAGGTGGGGGCTCCCCACCACCGGGTTAACTTCCGTGACGCCCTTCCTCCTACTTGGATGCTGCGGCAGGAACTCAACCCCCCAACTGCCCGTTTTCTTCCCTCTTCCCATGTTCCTTTTCCTGGTGCTCTTGGTTGGAGTTATGGCTGGGAACTCAACCTCCAACTGCCCGTTTTCTTTTTTTTTCTTTTTTTTTTCGTCCCACTCCGCATATTTCTTCACCTCTGGACTTTATTGTCATCCGAGGGAGAAGAAATATGACGGTATGGTAATTGGAGGACATCTGTTGTGGCGTGGAGTAGCACGTTCTTCACTCGGGTCCGACCGATGCCTCGGGTCGGCGACTCTTAATTGTGGATGAACAGCTGGGTTGACTGTGGACCGACTGCCGTAACCAGGACTCGACTGGGCGGCTATTGAATGCGTCACGGTCAGGTACGCTAACCGCTACACCATAAGAATATCATTTGATCACCAAATGGCGTCCTAGCTACGTCTCTTCGTTGCATATCAACTGACTGTTATATTTCTCTCTTATGTCTCCCCTGATGATGTGATTATTACACGAAAGTGCACATGGGAATTTATTGTGTTTCATTTTCCCCATGGACTCATATGAATATACTTGATCACGCGCAAAATTGTGATCCTTTCCAATATATATATATATATATATATATATATATATATATATATATATATATATATATATATATATATATGTGTGTGTGTGTGTGTGTGTGTGTTCAGGACTGAGAGTTGTAAACTGCTGAATTACTGAATTACGACATATGGTGCTTGTTTGTTTAGTATGCATCATCACCGGAGAGCTGTGGGAGTAAGTTTACATCAGATCTACGTATAATGGAACTATACGAGCCTCTCTCTCTCTCTCTCTCTCTCTCTCTCTCTCTCTCTCTCTCTCTCTCTCTCTCTCTCTCTCTCTCTGAGGTACACACCTTACTATATCTACAGAGAATTCTCTTTGTTGTTGTACGAGGTTCGTCCTGAATTAAGCAGTCTTGCGTCGAGATGGCTGAGTGTATAGCGAATTAGAACAGTCGTATTGGAAATTTAGGTGTACTGTAGCGCCACATGGAAACTGAGTGTGTGATATCGTGTTGTATACATACATACACGCATGCATACGTCGTCGTGTATGGTGCGTTGGAAAAGAAAAAAAAAGAGCTGAATTACGTTATTGATACCAGTAGAGATTTGATATGAGTTACATTAGTGAAACCGACTAAATTACCAAATGGTATGTGGTGAATCGCCTGGAAATTATACTGCAGGAGGTAAACAAAGGTAAACACATTAGTTTTTATTGGGGGGGAGGCCACACATTCTGTTTGTTAACACTGGAAACTCAGTCTACTGTTTATTCCAGGATAGATATACTTCGCTGTTGACAGTTTGAAAAGATAACTGTTTTAATTCTAGGCTTTATATCATGTACAAACTGCAGCGAGTTATGTATATGACATTGTTACATTACTGAGATGTATAATGATGCTTTGCAACCAGTTGTTCATATTACAAATGCTGAATTGATATAATTTCGGTAGCCTTAATATTTTTCTTTTTTTTTTTTGAAAACTGGGTGAGTTGGTGCACGCGGTACATGTCGTCAGTACTCAGCAGTTTATGTTCATTGAATAATATGAATGACTGGGGAACCTGCGGAGCTTAAGTTCCCAGATCAGAAAGCGATATGTCTTAATGAGCATCGCTTTGAGACACAAGGATATTGTACTGTGGTATATGATGCTTCTCCATGAGAGAGAGAGAGAGAGAGAGAGAGAGAGAGAGAGAGAGAGAGAGAGAGAGAGAGAGAGAGAGAGAGAGCATGTTGTACCAACTCACCATTGTTCCCAGTGTCTTTTACAGTCACCCAGCAAGACAAAAGTCTAAATCATGGCTTGTCAGGCAACTCAGCTTGGTGTTGTGTTGTACCCGGAGCCAGAATTCTTCTTGAGAAAGTCTTTGTCTTCTTTTTTTTTCTTGGGAGTGGGGTGAGGATGGAGTGAGGGAGGGTGGGGGATGAGGTGCAGCAAGTTGTGGAATTACAGGGATTGGTCAGAGCGCGGGAGGAAAACTTAACAGTATCAGGGCAGCTCACGGAGGAAGGAAGACTTCAAGAGCATTTACTATTGGTAGTATTGATAGCCCATTAGGCTACATATTGTCCTCAACTGTAAAGGCTCTTATTCATTATATATATATATATATATATATATATATATATATATATATATATATATATATATATATATATACATATGTATATGTTCAAAGGTGTTCTCTCCATTTCTCTATTAGGGCAATCTCTTTTTCTCTCTCGTTGCCAGCGATTAGCTGGAGGCCATTTGAGGTGGCGGGGTCAATACAGACCTGGAGATTTGTTTTCGGAAGCCAATGGGAATGTTCTACCGCGTCTCCATACCACCATTAGTGTTGATTGTTCTGACTGTTGTACGTCCGCGTAACAATTGCTACGTGTCGACGGAACCGTAGACGAGCGTAGTCGCCAAGTGTCGGCTATGGAAAGATTTGGTTAGACGAGTGTTTGGTTGGTTGTGACGCAACCCTCCAGATAATCTGTATATCAGAGTGTGACCTGGAAGTGTTTCGACCATCCCCAGATAAGCTGTGCTTCAAAGTATGGCCCGGACTTTCGAAGTGAGTTATGGCTCTGCAGAGAAATGGGTCTGAAGGTTTGGGGCTTTTAAAAGGTTGGGTGTGCAGGAAAGGTCACCTGGGTTGACGTAGTGTTGACAGATCCGTGTCCTCTCCCCTGGCCATCTCCCAGCATGACTCTGTCATGATGGAGGCTGTTTTTAGAACATGACTTGTGGCAACGAACGACTGTGTCATAGGACTGAGCTGTTTTGCAACGTAGCCATGTGTTTTTAACGTGCTTGTGCATCCACACTGCTGTGATGTAGCGTGAACGACTTGCTTTAGCAATGGCCTGTATTGTAGCATGGCTATATCTGTGCGCAACCCTGTACATCGAAGTCAGAGTGCTGGAAATAACCGTAGGAGGGAGTTCGAAGACGTCGCCCCCAGAAAGAAACACATTTGGAGAGGTTTGACTTTGGGAAGCCAGTTTAAGTGTGTCCTGACACCTCACAGATCCCAAGGCCCAAGCTAGGTGGTTTTGGTCTTAAAAATCCTCTAAAAACCGGTTGAAGTAAAGGATAGCAAAGAAGTGGCTTTTTCTTTCGCGCTACCCTCAACTTCCATTTTCTTTCTTACGCCTCAATCACCTTGCCATGTCTTCCAAACAACTCCCACTAGACATCCACAGATTAGGCTGTGCTACAACAGAGCAATGCTGTAACATAGACAAGCTTATATATTTTGCCATGTTACATCTCATCCTTCATGGTATGTTACTCATTCTCATCTACTGCTGTGCGACACAACAGCCATACCCCGACTTAGCCTTTCCATGACGTAGTCACACTGTGATGTGGCCACATTCGAAGACTGTCATGCCGAGCCACAGCCTCGGTGTGGAACAGACCAGCTGCCGACGCTGTACTGTCCCAGTTCACCACCTCTGTCAAAGGCCCTTAAGTGGAAGGCATGCTTCCAGAACCACACCGTCTGGAAAGCCACGATATACTTCTGCCATCAGGCCTTGCGGGACACAATGGAACTACAGGTTCCGTGCTTGATCAAGCTACACGAATCAACGGTTTCTCTGACCATATCTTCACCCATGCCAACACGGAGAACACTGTGCGTGTCTACGCTCTTTGTCTGTCGCTTACAGAGCTACAGTAGCAACTGCCTCCACGAACCGTTAATACTCGGTGCAATCAACACTAATGGTGGTAGGGAGGCGCAGTAGACCATTCCCATTGGCTTCCGAAAACAAATCTCCAGGTCTGTATTGAACCCGCCACCTCAAATGGCTTCCAGCTAATCACTGTCGACTGAAGTGAAAAACACGTCGGTCCGATAGAGACATGGGTATCAGCGCTTTCCTCAATCTTTCAAGCGTTTCATCTTATATATATATATATATATATATATATATATATATATATATATATATATATATATATATATATATATATATATATATATATACACACACACACACACACACGCCAGCATCCTTCTGTTCGAGGTCACACCATAAGTGAAAAGTCACCTTTGGCGAGGCTGTATCATCGGGAGTACAATCTCGTTAAAGAACCTCTCACTCCAAAAGGAGTCTACATATCCCTGCTGTTGGAAGTAGCGCAGCCTTATGAAAACGATCCTGGGTAACACCAAGACTCTTTCATATGAATACATAGATCCTGGGAGGATTAGAATTTAGACTATATATACCATTCACTCTCCTCTCTTCCTACTCGCAGACATGCCTTACATGATAAAAACTTCTCATTAATTATAGTAGCTTTCCTCCCATACCTTCATATCCTTAGGACCTTCCACAAGGCATCCCTTTCTACCCTATTACATTCTTTCTTCATACAGATCTTTCTGTTTGCCTTAAGTATTTCTCACACCCTTTTCTAAAAGCAAGTCTCATAAGAGCATTTCATTTTCCATCTTGGGTTATTCATCAGTGTATTGCCAGTTTCTCATTCTGATTCGAACCTGCTCTCTCATCTTGAAGAAAATTGCTACTTCCGAATGAACCTGGACCTCTGATTAAGCGTATTATGTACACAGAGAGTCAGGTCTGTCCTGAGAGAAGGGCTTATATTGTTCCATTATACGTAGTTCTGATGTTAGCTCACTCCCACGGCTCTATGACGATACATGCTAAAACAAACAAGCCTAATTCACCAGTTTACTACTCTCAATCTTGGAAACTCTCTCTCTCTCTCTCTCTCTCTCTCTCTCTCTCTCTCTGGTGGTGCTCGAGGGATTCAATTATATTCTCATTTTCATAATCTGGTTCTCGGGGTTTTCGTGATGTGGGCCGCGCGTAGGTGTCATTTCCTCCGGCAAATTGTATCTTAGACGGGAATTGATTCAATATGGAGACGATCGTGTGTGTCAAGATTATTGTATAGACTCTTAGTCTACCATTTCCATCTGTCTGTAATCAAAGCATCTCGTGAATGAGTGAACGCTGACTGAAATTGATTACGAAATTAGTATGAATCCGACAGTCAATCAACTTTTCCCTTTAATTCAAATAGATAATTGTTTTATTCTTGAATGCTTCATAGATTTTGTATCAACAGTTGACGTTACGTATCTACGTGATCTCTCTCTCTCTCTCTCTCTCTCTCTCTCTCTCTCTCTCTCTCTCTCTCTCTCTCTCTCTCTCTCTCTCTACTGTCAGTGTCTCTCGTACGTAATCTAATTATAGGGAGTATAATTAGACTTTAGTGTAATTGTTGACAAAACTCATTAGCTCATTGATGACATATGCTAATTTTCCCAAAGTTGTGATTGGATGCGAAACGGGCATAATTAACTGTACGAGAAATAGATTATGGTAATTTAGCAGTGACTAAAGCTTTGGCGTTGAAACAATTCAGTGGCTTTCAAGATACATGTCGCCTCATTATCAACAGATCCGTTGTTAAACCGAGGGAGTAATTAATGTCACATGTTTTAATGAGGTACTTCAGGGACGAGCAATACAGATAATTACAGACTAAAGGGCAGAATTATCAGGCAACACATGAGTGGATCTGTGAAGAGGGTAATGTTAGTATCATGAATACCAAGGGCCACATATGTAGGGAGAAGGTATGTGTTCAGAGAATTATCCATAACACGTGTGGCAGGTGTTAAGAAGTGTCGTCAGTTGGTGTCTTTAGCTTGACGATGATGGCCAAAGAGGAAGAGAAAAAGAACGTAGAAATTAATCAGGTTACTCCACAGGTTCTTGTACGCCTGACTCTTCTAAGGTAGAGAGGTTTTATGAGGAGAGAGAGAGAGAGAGACGAAAGGAAGACGAGAATTGCACAGCTTAGATGTTCGAGGAGAGGCAGAAATGCCATAACGGTCAGTCCTCGAATGGCCGGTTCCTACATAGAAACTTTGGGAAGCAGCAGCAGCCAGATGCGTGCTTTCGGTCCAGGCCTTGGTCGCAGAAACACATGCAGACATCTGACAAGGGCAGTAATCGAAATGATTCCTGTAGGATAGAAAGACTAGGAACAACCGAAGGAAGGGAGACAGGAGTTTTAGAGAGCAGTTGACTAATGCCACACTCTTTGAAATACTTTAGAGATGTCGAGAATCGTAACAACTCATCAAATTCCCTGAGAGAGGACGACCAGAGGTGAGTCACACAGGACAGATCACCAGCAGACCTAAATAGCACTGAGAATTCTATACTGGTGATCAGAAAGAAAGAGGAATGGGATTCTAAATGTTTGAGAAAATGAGCTAAGGAGATTTTTCGAAGACTTTGGGAATAGCTGAAGTTAAGAGCAAAGAGGCGACAGTTTAATGGGTTAGAACGGTCTCTCTCGATAGGGATGAGGTGCACCAAGTCATGCTTCCAAGAGGAAGGGATGAAAAAAGCTACTTTTCTAAGACGGAGGCGAAGTAAACGAGCAAGCCTAGGAGGAGCAGGCATACACATCCCTTGTGGACTCTAGTAACGTATGCCACATGGGCATTATACTTTGCCCACCTCCAGCTGATATAGCATTTGCAAAACCCTGAGCGAAGAGACTATAGGTTCCGTGGAAGGAGATGGAGATCAGAGGATCACATGCAGAATCAACCAAATTTGGATCATAAGGTAGCAGAAAAAGGGCAGCTTCATCAGTTGGAGACTTATCTATAGTTAGATAAGGTCGGAAGAGAAGGGGAAAGGTTGGGTTACAGACTTCACTAAATTGCCTCTGAATAAAATAATTTTTTTTTTTTTTACTAGAGGTCCACTCAGCACACTTTCTGTTCACGTAGGTGTGGTTTACTTTTCGTAACACAGTTTTGCAGTGATTCCCGAACAGAAATGAAAAAAAAAGCAGAGTGTTGTTCAGGGGAGAGGGAAGAGCTTCATCCCTCGATACGTTCTGTCTATAAGATCTTTTAGAGAAGAATGAACAAGAATTATGAATTTTGTGGCCACTTAGATCTCTTGATTTTAACGACCTGTTAAGTGTTTGCGTGAGGAAATTTTGAAATTCAAATGAGACGGGAGTAGCCCAAGGAATTTGAACAGTTGAAATATATGTAACATTTAACGTATGATATATATATATATATATATATATATATATATATATATATATATATATATATATATATATATATATATATATATATATATTTTTTTTTTTTTTTTTTTTGCTTTGTCGCTGTCTCCCGCGTTTGCGAGGTAGCGCAAGGAAACAGACGAAAGAAATGGCCCAACCCACCCCCATACACAATGTATATACATACACGTCCACACACGCAAATATACATACCCATACATCTCAATGTACACATATATATACACACACAGACACATACATATATACCCATGCACGCAATTCACACTGTCTGCCTTTATTCATTTCCATCGCCACTTCGCCACACATGGAATACCATCCCCCTCCCCCTCATGTGTGCGAGGTAGCACTAGGAAAAGACAACAAAGGCCCCATTCATTCACACTCAGTCTCTAGCTGTCATGCAATAATGCCCGAAACCACAGCTCCCTTTCCACATCCAGGCCCCACAAAACTTTCCATGGTTTACCCCTGACGCTTCACATGCCCTGGTTCAATTCATTGACAGCACGTCGACCCCGGTACACCACGTCGTTCCAATTCACTCTATTCCTTGCACGCCTTTCACCCTCCTGTATGTTCAGGCCCCGATCGCTCAAAATCATTTTCACTCCATCTATACCTGTCAAAGTACAAGAATGTGTAAATGTAAATGGATAGCACAATCAGGATTTATATATGTAATGTGTATAATTTTGGCCTGCCTTTGACAAGGCTATGTCGTCATCACTGGATAAAAAGGAGTATAGGCACGTCAAGCACCTCCGCACTCCAAAGGAGTATATATACATACACTTCCCTGCTCCTGAGTGGAGTGCAGCCAGATAGCAGCAGTAGCCCATACAGAGAGCCTCTGTTTCACCACCATCCAGCGCTGCAACTCACAAACGCTCTCGACTTCGGAGGTTTCACAATCGGCGATGCTCGTCTGTTCTTCCTTTTATCATCTCTCTCTGTTAATGGCAGACGTTCAGATACCCTTGCTTGACTCGTATGCGCCCGATACATTCGGAGGACCTGTTAGCTCTTCTGAGACCAGGAAGTACTCGTCGTCCTCCGGTAAGTCACTGTGTTGGTAGACATCGAAATCCAGCACCAGGATCGGTGTAGTGATAGAATATGGAACGTCATCTGGTTCACGAGAGGAGAAGCGATGGTAGGAAGCCAAAACTTCCAGCGTTTTCCAGAAGATGGAGCTTGAGCTGGATAAGTGTATCAGCTTCTGTGAGAAGACTACCACAGGGAAGGCTACCACAGGGGAGGCTATCACAGGGGAGGCTACCACAGGGGAGGCTACCACAGGGGAGGCTGCCACAGGGATGGCTACCACAATAATCTTATCCACCGCTCCACCACTTAAACCTACATCTGGCCAAAGTATTCGCCTTCTGAACGTGTCATCGCGATGGTATGGGACAGAAGTGGTCGCTGACCGTGTTCTGTAAGGTATACTTTAGTTTACAACAGACTGCATTATCCCGTCAGATCTCCGCTATCAATACCAGCCAATTTAATCATTAGTAAAATAGGCCTATTTAGGACCAAATGCGAAATTCAGTTTACATTATGAGTAAACTTAATCTTGAATAAATCGCATTACTGTCATTAAAAAAAACAAACAAACAGATAATACTAGCTTTGTATGTATTTTTAATTATTTGTACCCAGTCCCTCATCAGCGATCAGAAAGATTACAGACCTAATCCATCAGATGTCAAATAAAATAGATTTGATTTTGCGTTGCTCCCAACATATATTGGAAATTATTAGGACCAAGAAAAATTGTTTAATGACCAAAGAAAATCCGTAACCATGATTGAGCTCGGGCGACTATATATATATATATATATATATATATATATATATATTCATGAACTCTTTATAGATTATATATCGAAATGGAAAACATATCCAAACGTTTCCATATTGAGTTGATTCAGTGAATGTAATCAGATTGGTAATTTCCAAACGAGTTACATTTGGTCTTCACCAGGTATGAATTTTGATGGACGTTCTCATTTCGGGTCATGCCTTCTGAGCGTATGTGATTTACTGAACATCCTACATATGAGGGAGATGCATGATGACGTAACTATGCGACAGTCATGTATATTTAAATGCATTACCAACCAGTATATATGACGTGAATACAGCACAAATATTTTCTCTTTTCCACACACACTGCAAAGACACAAACCTTTGCTCAGCGAACTAGCTAGCTGGCTATTCCCCTCCATCATACACACCTGACTTTTAGGCTTGCTGTTGCCTGGTACAGGATCAGTGTACACACAGCCGATGGCCCCAGTAGGCAGGCAGCGGACGGAGTGGGTTGGCGCGCACCGCCCCTCTCTTTAGCAGCATATACAAAGTAGCATTCGTCCTCACACTTCACGAAACGGGATGTGAGGATGTTCCTCCTCACCAGGTCTTGTGAGGGGAGGGTGAAGGAGCGTCTGATGCTCTGACGCTCTACGTGGCGACGAAAAACTTTGAAGCGAAAAAGATATTTTGTTCTTGTTGGGATTTGACAGATGCCGATGTTAGCTGGCGAGTCTACTGTGATATCCAGGTTCATCTTAAGGGCGGTCGTGCTAAAGGATGTACACAGTTTCCCATAGGGTCTTTGTCAGACCCCAATGGGCAGATACGTATCATATAAACTATATAAATTTTCATATAAATTGTTCCGTTGCTTATTAGATAAGCCAACAATAAGGCTACAGTAGATTTGCCGACTAAATGAAACTCATTGGATACAGTCTGATACTTTCAGGCCAGTTGAGATGAGAGAGATAACCAATTTAACTCACATCTTCAGTTTGATGTCACTAAAGCAACAGTGAGGTAGAGAGTGCCTCATAGCCAAGATGGAGAAGGTTTTAAACATCCAATAACTCCCACATGTGCTGGAACTTGTAATCTAAGAATTCTTCCAGGCCACAGCAAACTGGAAATTACTCTCCTGTATATTCTTGTAATCTAAGAATTCTTCCAGGACACAGCAAACTGGAAATTACTTTCCTGTATATTCTTGTAATCTAAGAATTGTTCCAGGCCACAGCAAACTGGAAATTACTTTCCTGTATATTCTTGTAATCTAAGAATTCTTCCAGGCCATAGCAAACAACTGGAAATTACTCTCCTGTATATTCCTTGTAATCTAAGAATTCTTCCAGGCCACAGCAAACTGGAAATTACTCTCCTGTATATTCCTTGTAATCTAAGAATTCTTCCAGGCCACAGCAAACTGGAAATTACTCTCCTGTATATTCCTTGTAATCTAAGAATTCTTCCAGGCCACAGCAAACTGGAAATTACTCTCCTGTATATTCCTTGTAATCTAAGAATTCTTCCAGGCCACAGCAAACTGGAAATTACTCTCCTGTATATTCCTTGTAATCTAAGAATTCTTCCAGGCCACAGCAAACTGGAAATTACTCTCCTGTATATTCTTGTAATCTAAGAATTCTTCCAGGCCACAGCAAACTGGAAATTACTCTCCTGTATATTCCTTGTAATCTAAGAATTCTTCCAGGCCACAGCAAACTGGAAATTACTCTCCTGTATATTCCTTGTAATCTAAGAATTCTTCCAGGCCACAGCAAACTGGAAATTACTCTCCTGTATATTCCTTGTAATCTAAGAATTCTTCCAGGCCACAGCAAACTGGAAATTACTTTCCTGTATATTCCTTGTAATCTAAGAATTCTTCCAGGCCACAGCAAACTGGAAATTACTCTCCTGTATATTCCTTGTAATCTAAGAATTCTTCCAGGCCACAGCAAACTGGAAATTACTCTCCTGTATATTCCTTGTAATCTAAGAATTCTTCCAGGCCACAGCAAACTGGAAATTACTCTCCTGTATATTCCTTGTAATCTAAGAATTCTTCCAGGCCACAGCAAACTGGAAATTACTCTCCTGTATATTCCTTGTAATCTAAGAATTCTTCCAGGCCACAGCAAACTGGAAATTACTCTCCTGTATATTCCTTGTAATCTAAGAATTCTTCCAGGCCACAGCAAACTGGAAATTACTCTCCTGTATATTCTTGTAATCTAAGAATTCTTCCAGGCCACAGCAAACTGGAAATTACTCTCCTGTATATTCCTTGTAATCTAAGAATTCTTCCAGGCCACAGCAAACTGGAAATTACTCTCCTGTATATTCCTTGTAATCTAAGAATTCTTCCAGGCCACAGCAAACTGGAAATTACTCTCCTGTATATTCTTGTAATCTAAGAATTCTTCCAGGCCACAGCAAACTGGAAATTACTCTCCTGTATATTCCTTGTAATCTAAGAATTCTTCCAGGCCACAGCAAACTGGAAATTACTCTCCTGTATATTCCTTGTAATCTAAGAATTCTTCCAGGCCACAGCAAACTGGAAATTACTCTCCTGTATATTCCTTGTAATCTAAGAATTCTTCCAGGCCACAGCAAACTGGAAATTACTCTCCTGTATATTCCTTGTAATCTAAGAATTCTTCCAGGCCACAGCAAACTGGAAATTACTCTCCTGTATATTCCTTGTAATCTAAGAATTCTTCCAGGCCACAGCAAACTGGAAATTACTCTCCTGTATATTCCTTGTAATCTAAGAATTCTTCCAGGCCACAGCAAACTGGAAATTACTCTCCTGTATATTCCTTGTAATCTAAGAATTCTTCCAGGCCACAGCAAACTGGAAATTACTCTCCTGTATATTCTTGTAATCTAAGAATTCTTCCAGGCCACAGCAAACTGGAAATTACTCTCCTGTATATTCCTTGTAATCTAAGAATTCTTCCAGGCCACAGCAAACTGGAAATTACTTTCCTGTATATTCTTGTAATCTAAGAATTCTTCCAGGCCACAGCAAACTGGAAATTACTCTCCTGTATATTCCTTGTAATCTAAGAATTCTTCCAGGCCACAGCAAACTGGAAATTACTCTCCTGTATATTCCTTGTAATCTAAGAATTCTTCCAGGCCACAGCAAACTGGAAATTACTCTCCTGTATATTCCTTGTAATCTAAGAATTCTTCCAGGCCACAGCAAACTGGAAATTACTTTCCTGTATATTCCTTGTAATCTAAGAATTCTTCCAGGCCACAGCAAACTGGAAATTACTCTCCTGTATATTCCTTGTAATCTAAGAATTCTTCCAGGCCACAGCAAACTGGAAATTACTTTCCTGTATATTCCTTGTAATCTAAGAATTCTTCCAGGCCACAGCAAACTGGAAATTACTCTCCTGTATATTCCTTGTAATCTAAGAATTCTTCCAGGCCACAGCAAACTGGAAATTACTCTCCTGTATATTCCTTGTAATCTAAGAATTCTTCCAGGCCACAGCAAACTGGAAATTACTCTCCTGTATATTCCTTGTAATCTAAGAATTCTTCCAGGCCACAGCAAACTGGAAATTACTCTCCTGTATATTCCTTGTAATCTAAGAATTCTTCCAGGCCACAGCAAACTGGAAATTACTTTCCTGTATATTCCTTGTAATCTAAGAATTCTTCCAGGCCACAGCAAACTGGAAATTACTCTCCTGTATATTCCTTGTAATCTAAGAATTCTTCCAGGCCACAGCAAACTGGAAATTACTCTCCTGTATATTCCTTGTAATCTAAGAATTCTTCCAGGCCACAGCAAACTGGAAATTACTTTCCTGTATATTCTTGTAATCTAAGAATTCTTCCAGGCCACAGCAAACTGGAAATTACTCTCCTGTATATTCCTTGTAATCTAAGAATTCTTCCAGGCCACAGCAAACTGGAAATTACTCTCCTGTATATTCCTTGTAATCTAAGAATTCTTCCAGGCCACAGCAAACTGGAAATTACTCTCCTGTATATTCCTTGTAATCTAAGAATTCTTCCAGGCCACAGCAAACTGGAAATTACTCTCCTGTATATTCCTTGTAATCTAAGAATTCTTCCAGGCCACAGCAAACTGGAAATTACTCTCCTGTATATTCCTTGTAATCTAAGAATTCTTCCAGGCCACAGCAAACTGGAAATTACTTTCCTGTATATTCTTGTAATCTAAGAATTCTTCCAGGCCACAGCAAACTGGAAATTACTCTCCTGTATATTCCTTGTAATCTAAGAATTCTTCCAGGCCACAGCAAACTGGAAATTACTTTCCTGTATATTCCTTGTAATCTAAGAATTCTTCCAGGCCACAGCAAACTGGAAATTACTCTCCTGTATATTCTTGTAATCTAAGAATTCTTCCAGGCCACAGCAAACTGGAAATTACTCTCCTGTATATTCCTTGTAATCTAAGAATTCTTCCAGGCCACAGCAAACTGGAAATTACTCTCCTGTATATTCCTTGTAATCTAAGAATTCTTCCAGGCCACAGCAAACTGGAAATTACTCTCCTGTATATTCCTTGTAATCTAAGAATTCTTCCAGGCCACAGCAAACTGGAAATTACTCTCCTGTATATTCCTTGTAATCTAAGAATTCTTCCAGGCCACAGCAAACTGGAAATTACTCTCCTGTATATTCCTTGTAATCTAAGAATTCTTCCAGGCCACAGCAAACTGGAAATTACTCTCCTGTATATTCCTTGTAATCTAAGAATTCTTCCAGGCCACAGCAAACTGGAAATTACTCTCCTGTATATTCCTTGTAATCTAAGAATTCTTCCAGGCCACAGCAAACTGGAAATTACTCTCCTGTATATTCCTTGTAATCTAAGAATTCTTCCAGGCCACAGCAAACTGGAAATTACTTTCCTGTATATTCCTTGTAATCTAAGAATTCTTCCAGGCCACAGCAAACTGGAAATTACTCTCCTGTATATTCCTTGTAATCTAAGAATTCTTCCAGGCCACAGCAAACTGGAAATTACTCTCCTGTATATTCCTTGTAATCTAAGAATTCTTCCAGGCCACAGCAAACTGGAAATTACTCTCCTGTATATTCCTTGTAATCTAAGAATTCTTCCAGGCCACAGCAAACTGGAAATTACTTTCCTGTATATTCTTGTAATCTAAGAATTCTTCCAGGCCACAGCAAACTGGAAATTACTCTCCTGTATATTCTTGTAATCTAAGAATTCTTCCAGGCCACAGCAAACTGGAAATTACTTTCCTGTATATTCCTTGTAATCTAAGAATTCTTCCAGGCCACAGCAAACTGGAAATTACTCTCCTGTATATTCCTTGTAATCTAAGAATTCTTCCAGGCCACAGCAAACTGGAAATTACTCTCCTGTATATTCCTTGTAATCTAAGAATTCTTCCAGGCCACAGCAAACTGGAAATTACTCTCCTGTATATTCCTTGTAATCTAAGAATTCTTCCAGGCCACAGCAAACTGGAAATTACTCTCCTGTATATTCCTTGTAATCTAAGAATTCTTCCAGGCCACAGCAAACTGGAAATTACTTTCCTGTATATTCCTTGTAATCTAAGAATTCTTCCAGGCCACAGCAAACTGGAAATTACTCTCCTGTATATTCCTTGTAATCTAAGAATTCTTCCAGGCCACAGCAAACTGGAAATTACTCTCCTGTATATTCCTTGTAATCTAAGAATTCTTCCAGGCCACAGCAAACTGGAAATTACTCTCCTGTATATTCCTTGTAATCTAAGAATTCTTCCAGGCCACAGCAAACTGGAAATTACTCTCCTGTATATTCCTTGTAATCTAAGAATTCTTCCAGGCCACAGCAAACTGGAAATTACTTTCCTGTATATTCCTTGTAATCTAAGAATTCTTCCAGGCCACAGCAAACTGGAAATTACTCTCCTGTATATTCCTTGTAATCTAAGAATTCTTCCAGGCCACAGCAAACTGGAAATTACTCTCCTGTATATTCCTTGTAATCTAAGAATTCTTCCAGGCCACAGCAAACTGGAAATTACTCTCCTGTATATTCCTTGTAATCTAAGAATTCTTCCAGGCCACAGCAAACTGGAAATTACTCTCCTGTATATTCCTTGTAATCTAAGAATTCTTCCAGGCCACAGCAAACTGGAAATTACTCTCCTGTATATTCCTTGTAATCTAAGAATTCTTCCAGGCCACAGCAAACTGGAAATTACTCTCCTGTATATTCTTGTAATCTAAGAATTCTTCCAGGCCACAGCAAACTGGAAATTACTCTCCTGTATATTCCTTGTAATCTAAGAATTCTTCCAGGCCACAGCAAACTGGAAATTACTCTCCTGTATATTCCTTGTAATCTAAGAATTCTTCCAGGCCACAGCAAACTGGAAATTACTTTCCTGTATATTCTTGTAATCTAAGAATTCTTCCAGGCCACAGCAAACTGGAAATTACTCTCCTGTATATTCCTTGTAATCTAAGAATTCTTCCAGGCCACAGCAAACTGGAAATTACTCTCCTGTATATTCCTTGTAATCTAAGAATTCTTCCAGGCCACAGCAAACTGGAAATTACTCTCCTGTATATTCCTTGTAATCTAAGAATTCTTCCAGGCCACAGCAAACTGGAAATTACTCTCCTGTATATTCCTTGTAATCTAAGAATTCTTCCAGGCCACAGCAAACTGGAAATTACTCTCCTGTATATTCCTTGTAATCTAAGAATTCTTCCAGGCCACAGCAAACTGGAAATTACTCTCCTGTATATTCCTTGTAATCTAAGAATTCTTCCAGGCCACAGCAAACTGGAAATTACTCTCCTGTATATTCCTTGTAATCTAAGAATTCTTCCAGGCCACAGCAAACTGGAAATTACTCTCCTGTATATTCCTTGTAATCTAAGAATTCTTCCAGGCCACAGCAAACTGGAAATTACTCTCCTGTATATTCCTTGTAATCTAAGAATTCTTCCAGGCCACAGCAAACTGGAAATTACTCTCCTGTATATTCCTTGTAATCTAAGAATTCTTCCAGGCCACAGCAAACTGGAAATTACTCTCCTGTATATTCCTTGTAATCTAAGAATTCTTCCAGGCCACAGCAAACTGGAAATTACTCTCCTGTATATTCCTTGTAATCTAAGAATTCTTCCAGGCCACAGCAAACTGGAAATTACTCTCCTGTATATTCCTTGTAATCTAAGAATTCTTCCAGGCCACAGCAAACTGGAAATTACTCTCCTGTATATTCCTTGTAATCTAAGAATTCTTCCAGGCCACAGCAAACTGGAAATTACTTTCCTGTATATTCCTTGTAATCTAAGAATTCTTCCAGGCCACAGCAAACTGGAAATTACTCTCCTGTATATTCTTGTAATCTAAGAATTCTTCCAGGCCACAGCAAACTGGAAATTACTCTCCTGTATATTCCTTGTAATCTAAGAATTCTTCCAGGCCACAGCAAACTGGAAATTACTTTCCTGTATATTCTTGTAATCTAAGAATTCTTCCAGGCCACAGCAAACTGGAAATTACTTTCCTGTATATTCTTGTAATCTAAGAATTCTTCCAGGCCACAGCAAACTGGAAATTACTCTCCTGTATATTCCTTGTAATCTAAGAATTCTTCCAGGCCACAGCAAACTGGAAATTACTCTCCTGTATATTCCTTGTAATCTAAGAATTCTTCCAGGCCACAGCAAACTGGAAATTACTCTCCTGTATATTCCTTGTAATCTAAGAATTCTTCCAGGCCACAGCAAACTGGAAATTACTCTCCTGTATATTCCTTGTAATCTAAGAATTCTTCCAGGCCACAGCAAACTGGAAATTACTCTCCTGTATATTCCTTGTAATCTAAGAATTCTTCCAGGCCACAGCAAACTGGAAATTACTTTCCTGTATATTCTTGTAATCTAAGAATTCTTCCAGGCCACAGCAAACTGGAAATTACTCTCCTGTATATTCCTTGTAATCTAAGAATTCTTCCAGGCCACAGCAAACTGGAAATTACTCTCCTGTATATTCCTTGTAATCTAAGAATTCTTCCAGGCCACAGCAAACTGGAAATTACTTTCCTGTATATTCCTTGTAATCTAAGAATTCTTCCAGGCCACAGCAAACTGGAAATTACTCTCCTGTATATTCCTTGTAATCTAAGAATTCTTCCAGGCCACAGCAAACTGGAAATTACTCTCCTGTATATTCTTGTAATCTAAGAATTCTTCCAGGCCACAGCAAACTGGAAATTACTTTCCTGTATATTCTTGTAATCTAAGAATTCTTCCAGGCCACAGCAAACTGGAAATTACTCTCCTGTATATTCCTTGTAATCTAAGAATTCTTCCAGGCCACAGCAAACTGGAAATTACTTTCCTGTATATTCTTGTAATCTAAGAATTCTTCCAGGCCACAGCAAACTGGAAATTACTCTCCTGTATATTCCTTGTAATCTAAGAATTCTTCCAGGCCACAGCAAACTGGAAATTACTCTCCTGTATATTCTTGTAATCTAAGAATTCTTCCAGGCCACAGCAAACTGGAAATTACTCTCCTGTATATTCCTTGTAATCTAAGAATTCTTCCAGGCCACAGCAAACTGGAAATTACTCTCCTGTATATTCCTTGTAATCTAAGAATTCTTCCAGGCCACAGCAAACTGGAAATTACTCTCCTGTATATTCCTTGTAATCTAAGAATTCTTCCAGGCCACAGCAAACTGGAAATTACTCTCCTGTATATTCCTTGTAATCTAAGAATTCTTCCAGGCCACAGCAAACTGGAAATTACTTTCCTGTATATTCCTTGTAATCTAAGAATTCTTCCAGGCCACAGCAAACTGGAAATTACTCTCCTGTATATTCTTGTAATCTAAGAATTCTTCCAGGCCACAGCAAACTGGAAATTACTCTCCTGTATATTCCTTGTAATCTAAGAATTCTTCCAGGCCACAGCAAACTGGAAATTACTCTCCTGTATATTCCTTGTAATCTAAGAATTCTTCCAGGCCACAGCAAACTGGAAATTACTTTCCTGTATATTCTTGTAATCTAAGAATTCTTCCAGGCCACAGCAAACTGGAAATTACTTTCCTGTATATTCCTTGTAATCTAAGAATTCTTCCAGGCCACAGCAAACTGGAAATTACTTTCCTGTATATTCTTGTAATCTAAGAATTCTTCCAGGCCACAGCAAACTGGAAATTACTCTCCTGTATATTCCTTGTAATCTAAGAATTCTTCCAGGCCACAGCAAACTGGAAATTACTTTCCTGTATATTCTTGTAATCTAAGAATTCTTCCAGGCCACAGCAAACTGGAAATTACTTTCCTGTATATTCCTTGTAATCTAAGAATTCTTCCAGGCCACAGCAAACTGGAAATTACTCTCCTGTATATTCCTTGTAATCTAAGAATTCTTCCAGGCCACAGCAAACTGGAAATTACTTTCCTGTATATTCTTGTAATCTAAGAATTCTTCCAGGCCACAGCAAACTGGAAATTACTTTCCTGTATATTCTTGTAATCTAAGAATTCTTCCAGGCCACAGCAAACTGGAAATTACTCTCCTGTATATTCCTTGTAATCTAAGAATTCTTCCAGGCCACAGCAAACTGGAAATTACTTTCCTGTATATTCTTGTAATCTAAGAATTCTTCCAGGCCACAGCAAACTGGAAATTACTTTCCTGTATATTCCTTGTAATCTAAGAATTCTTCCAGGCCACAGCAAACTGGAAATTACTTTCCTGTATATTCCTTGTAATCTAAGAATTCTTCCAGGCCACAGCAAACTGGAAATTACTTTCCTGTATATTCTTGTAATCTAAGAATTCTTCCAGGCCACAGCAAACTGGAAATTACTCTCCTGTATATTCCTTGTAATCTAAGAATTCTTCCAGGCCACAGCAAACTGGAAATTACTCTCCTGTATATTCCTTGTAATCTAAGAATTCTTCCAGGCCACAGCAAACTGGAAATTACTCTCCTGTATATTCTTGTAATCTAAGAATTCTTCCAGGCCACAGCAAACTGGAAATTACTCTCCTGTATATTCCTTGTAATCTAAGAATTCTTCCAGGCCACAGCAAACTGGAAATTACTCTCCTGTATATTCCTTGTAATCTAAGAATTCTTCCAGGCCACAGCAAACTGGAAATTACTCTCCTGTATATTCCTTGTAATCTAAGAATTCTTCCAGGCCACAGCAAACTGGAAATTACTCTCCTGTATATTCCTTGTAATCTAAGAATTCTTCCAGGCCACAGCAAACTGGAAATTACTCTCCTGTATATTCCTTGTAATCTAAGAATTCTTCCAGGCCACAGCAAACTGGAAATTACTCTCCTGTATATTCCTTGTAATCTAAGAATTCTTCCAGGCCACAGCAAACTGGAAATTACTCTCCTGTATATTCCTTGTAATCTAAGAATTCTTCCAGGCCACAGCAAACTGGAAATTACTCTCCTGTATATTCTTGTAATCTAAGAATTCATCGGTGCTGTCTGAAGATATTGAGAGTAACAAGAGTGTTCATATCAATTCTACATCACTTATCGACACTGACACGTTATCAGTGTGATTTCTATGATTTCAGGATAAGAGTGGGTTGGTGTAGGCTGCTCCACGTGTGGTGGGTGGGTGTAGGCTGCTCCACGTGTGGTGGGTGGGTGTAGGCTGCTCCACGTGTGTTGAGTGGGTGTAGGCTGCTCCACATGTGGTGGGTGGGTGTATGCTGCTCCACGTGTGTTGGGTGGGTGTAGGCTGCTCCACGTGTGGTGGGTGGGTGTGGGCTGCTCCACGTGTGGTGGGTGGGTGTATGCTGCCCCACGTGTGGTGGGTGGGTGTAGAGTGTCCCAGGTATAGTGTCAGTGTTGTTTTCAATAGACGTGGTAAGATCTCATGGGACATAGAGCATTATGTTTCTTATTAAAACAATTAAAAGAATTGAAACTGAGAGTTTCTTTATTACACGAAAGTACACTTGGGAACTTATCGTGTTTCATTTTCCCCGTGGACTCATAGGATATATATATATATATATATATATATATATATATATATATATATATATATATATATATATATATATATATATATATAAAGAAAGCAAGTATGAATTATGTACATGTGTATATATGTATATACATGTGCATGTCGGTGGGTTGGGCCATTCTTTTCGTATGTTTCATTGCGCTACATAGCTAACGCGGGAGACGGCGACAAAGTATAATGATAACAAAAGAATATATATATATATATCATTTGATTACATGTTCGTTCGTATTGATTAATCCTTTTGAAAGCTAATGCTTTACAATCGACATTAGTTTTGCAGCCAAATATAATGTGTTTTAGAAAGCTTTCATCGGAATCAAACTCTTTCAGCTGACAACACTTTGTCATAAAACTACAGAGCGGTTGTAGAGGTGACGTTGCTTTGCATGTTACACAGACCTTCTGTGTTGTGTTGTGTTGTGTTGTGTGTGTGTGTGTGTGTGTATGTGTTGTGTGTGTGTGTATGTGTGTGTGTTGTGTGTGTGTGTATGTGTGTGTCTGTGTGTATGTGTGTGTGTTGTGTGTGTGTGTATGTGTGTGTGTGTGTATGTGTGTGTGTTGTGTGTGTGTGTGTGTTGTGTGTGTGTGTATGTGTGTGTGTGTGTGTGTGTATGTGTGTGTGTGTGTGTGTGTGTGTTACCTGGAAAAGGAAGTCTTCTTAGTGTAAAGGAAGCTGAACTTACACGTTGCTTTTGTTTACCCTGTCCATGCGCCCCAGCCAGCAACAGGGCAAGTTAATTGCCATTCACAGTCAGACCTGCCTCACCTTTTTCCCCACTCCAGAGCAAGAAGCATCTGCGCATTTTTCCAGTGGGTATTCTCCACTAGAAGTCACTTGGGAAAAAACTTCCCTTAATGAACGTTGCTGAATTAGCCAGCTGTTAAGAGGAAGAGGAAAAAAAAAAAAAACAAGGAAAACACGCAGAAGAAAATAAAGAAAACGGCAGTCGGATTTTCTTTCTTCACCAGAAGCAATTAACCTAATCACCAAACTGCGACTGGGAAAAATGGTATTGCATGTGTTGCATTGATGAAGGTGGCGTGAACCCCTCGCCCATGGGTGAGGTCTGGGGCCAGAGAGAGAGAGAGAGAGAGAGAGAGAGAGAGAGAGAGAGAGAGAGAGAGAGAGAGAGAGAGAGAGCTTGACCCTCGCGTTGTGACCACAGCAGCTGTGAGTGGATGATGATGGCTGGTGATGTCTAGCATGACGGGAGACGTGGATGACGTGAATGTATCAGTTGATGAGCGACGAGAACGCGTTCCTAGTTGTGAATTATAGAAAACGGGGGGAGGGGCGGGGTGGTGTGTCGTCTTTGCGAGACGCCGGTGGTGGGCGTGCGAGGTCCTCCGCCCGCGCCCGCGGGGCAGTGGCGGGCGTCACGAGGACGAGGTTAGCAGATGGGCATGCCTCCCGCTCAAGGACCAGCTCAACGTGCCTGGAGTATGACGTCTTCTACCGCTCAAGGACCAGCTCAACGTGCCTGGAGTATGACGTCTTCTACCGCTCAAGGACCAGCTCAACGTGCCTGGAGTATGACGTTCTCTCCCGCTCAAGGACCAGCTCAGCGTGCCTGGAGTATGACGTCTTCTACCGCTCAAGGACCAGCTCAACGTGCCTGGAGTATGACGTCTTCTACCGCTCAAGGACCAGCTCAACGTGCCTGGAGTATGACGTTCTTTCCCGCTCAAGGACCAGCTCAACGTGCCTGGAGTATGACGTCTTCTACCGCTCAAGGACCAGCTCAACGTGCCTGGAGTATGACATCTACCGCTCAAGGACCAGCTTCCCTCCCTGCCTGACTTAGTCGAGGGGAAGACCCAGCCATTCCACCGAACTTAACGTTAACATCCACATCCCTTCTGTTTATATTTGGCTTCAACTGTTGGCTATTGATGTGTCGGGCGTTCATCAGCCACCGTGTGTGTGTGTGTGTGCGTGTGTGTGTGTGTGTGTGTGTCACTACGTCATAGCGGGTAACAATGGCTGACCAGCTGGGAGGAGCCTTACATGGCTCAGGTCCCTCTGTAATCCCGTCAGTCACGTTGCGTTGCTCAGTTCTTTGGGTCACTCCAGGGATGACTTACTGACAGTCCGGGTTGTGTATTGGGATGCACGCGATCCGGGTTGTCTTCTAGGCCTCCTCCACACCCTACACACCACAAATTCCATTTTCTTTGTGTGTGTATATATATATATATATATATATATATATATATATATATATATATATATATATATATATATATATATACGCCCATACACGCACATATACATACACATACACGGACATATACGTATCTACACATGTACATATTCATAGTGGCTTGCCTGCATGTATTCCCGGTCAATATGTATACGTGTATCATGTTCATTTTCTTGAGATAGATTACAGTTAATCTTTAGATTCGCCAATCAGGATAATTTCAGCCCTCGGTGATTAATCTGCACGAAGGCCATGAGAAAGCTGATGCACAGTGGAAGAACGGACGAAGATTTTTGGAAAGATGGAAATATAAGAAGATATCGCCATAAAGACTAGTTTACCAACAACGTTCAATAGACTTTGATCATTATATGCATGGCTATACTACACTGTGGTATGCAGAATTATATATGTTAGTCTGGCAGTGGCTTCTGTAAGGGATGTCATTCTTAGAGGGTGGAATGAAAGAATATATATATATATATATATATATATATATATATATATATATATATATATATACTTATATTAGTTTGAGTCAGTTACCCATTTTATCGACCAACCCATAGGGGTGGATGAACAGCTGGGTTGACTGTGGACCGACTGCCGCAACCAGGATTCGAACCCATGCGCTCGACCCTGGGTGGGGGCCCGTGAATGCGTCATGGTCAGGAACGCTAACGGCTACACCACGGGAGTCCATACATAAGAAATGGTCATAATGTTTGCAGTGTTTTGTTGGTGACTCATTCCCATGTTCTACACCCCTCTCTGCAAAGAGTTCTTCCTATTCTCAGTATTGAATCCTTTATCTTGAATTTTTTGTTCCGTTTGTTCTCAGAAGAACATTGCCTTGTGTTTGAACAAGATCTTGTTGATGTATACCAATGTATTTTTCAAGACCTTTGTCAAGTCACTACGATCTCTACGCTTCTAAGGAGGAAAGAGATTCCAATTCTCTCTTTTTTTTTAGCCTCTTTTAGCACGGTAGATTTCTTAAGAGATATAAGTAGCTTTGCAGCTCTTCTTTGTATTCGCTCTAGTTCGTCCTGCTTGTGTCACTGGGGCACAAGAGTTGGACAGCATATCCAAGATGACGTCATACTGATGCATTGAAGACTCGGGATCATTTGCATAGTGTTATGTGGTGAGCGGCACCCAGGCTTCAGTCGTCGGTCCACTGTGTTTTATGTGCTTCAAATTGTTGCCGATATCAGTGAGTTGATTTCACCGAGGTATTGCCGGACTGGAAGAATGGCGAGATAAAAAAGGAATTGAAATTCAACCTTCGCAAATAGAAAAAGTTATGCACTTTTGGAGACGACATTGAATAACTGAAGAAAATGAACAGATTTTACCTTTACTAAAACTGTAGTGAATGAATATCTCGTGGATTATGTGTAATATATAAGCTTAAACTTGCTAGAACTTGCGGCAATGAAGGATTCAAGGAAAAGGAATGTCAAATGCATTATTTTATTTTTTCCTTTCCCTATAGTCTTGTTAATGTGTTCATTCTATACGCTATCTACGTATAACTTTTCACCAGCGGATTTAAAGAGTGGGCAGTGTTGAGGGGAGCAGGAAACGCGACGAGGCAAAGTCGGGGGACACTGGAGAGAGAATAAAAAAGAAAAACGCGAAAATAATGAATATTCAAAGAGAAACATCGATTTGGTCGCGCTTCCCTGTGGATACGTATTTTCACTTCAGACAACGAGGAACGTCTGGGAAGGCAACACCTCGACAGACGGGTTAACTCCACCTGGTTGACACGGGAAATCTATAGCAAGTGCCGTGAAAAGCCATCGCGGGTCAAGCTGCTGCATAATGTGATGGGATTAAGCAAATCAGAACGACAAAGGACGTGCACCAAGACACAAAGACATCGGTCGAGGGTGATAGAAATGACGAGTGAGAGAGAGAGAGAGAGAGAGAGAGAGAGAGAGAGAGAGAGAGAGAGAGAGAGAGAGAGAGAGAGAGACTTGTTTCCTGAACGTGTGTGGCGTAAGACCTTTGAACACGAAGATACGACCCTTGAGCACGACGGCACGACCCTTGAGCACGAAGGTGCGACCCTTGAGCACGACGGTGCGACGTATGAAGGCGTAACCTTACACGACTCTTTCGGGTTACGTCAAAGACCAGATCCTCATATCCAAAGGGTCGTACCGTCGTGCTCAGTGCTCACAATGTCGTACTCAAGGCCGTACCGTCCGTGCTCAGTGTGTGCTCAGGTGATTAATATATTTGAGGACATCTGCTGGTAGCGACCTGGACACTGTCTGCTGAGAATTCTCCATTGGCGTTCATCCTGTTCCATTTTCTATATACCCTCTTGGGAGCTGCCTAGTTTGTGTTTGTATATAGTTATTGATCAAGCATCACTCACTGTAGTCAGTGACTCTGGTTAGCATAGCGGAAACACCTCCTCTCCTCACACGGCTCAGTGATCCCCCTGGTGAATATACGACCCCCCCTCTCTGAATACCTGATTGTAAGTGTCTAATTAATGCTGCAAGTGTTGTCAGTAGGGATGGACGTGTATATATATATATATATATATATATATATATATATATATATATATATATATATATATATATATAGGATAGGGGAGAAAGAATACTTCCCACATATTCCCTGCGTGTCGTAGAAGGCGACTAAAAGGGGAGGGAGCGGGGGGGCTGGAAATCCTCCCCTCTCGGTTTTTTTTTCAATTTTCCAAAAGAAGAAACAGAGAAGGGGGCCAGGTGAGGATATTCCCTCAAAGGCCCAGTCCTCTGTTCTTAACGCTATCTCGCTAACGCGGGAAATTGCGAATAGTTTGAAGGAAAAGAAGAAAAAGAAAATATATATATATATATATATATATATATATATATATATATATATATATATATATATATATATATATATATATTCTCAGTGGCTGCTTTGATGCTATTTATCCGGGAGTCATCTATATAAAAGCTTACTAAGTGTGAATGTTACTAAAGGAGATATGTTTCTACGTTTAGTGAGTGTCACATTACCGTGGTTGTTAAAACCATTCCTACGCTATGTTTTATGTAGTTGTGTGGGTCGGTTTGGTCTACATGGGCCTAGAATTTTTCCGTGGAGATCCAAACCTGTGGAGGTGAAGAGGCGATCAGATGTGGTGAGACGTGGAGGGACGAAAGTGAAGATATAAAAAGGGAAAACTAAAGTTTAGAAATATGTGAAGTGGAGAGATAAGACTGCAGATAATGAGGTGCTGTGTAGGAGCGGAAGATCAGACTAGAGATAATGGGAGGGAGATATGAGGTTATTAAGTATAAGGGAAGGATATATTGAGGATATGGATGTATAAGGCTGGAGACAAAGTGGAAATGATAAGGTTATTGATGTAAGGAGATTATGGATATAAGAGGGAAAAGAAAATACGATAAAACTGAAAAGAATGGCATGGTGATGCCTCTTGAGGGTAATGGAGGAGGGGAAATGAGACGAGAGATAAGAGCCAGAATAAAGGAGATATCATTTGAGACAAAGGCTAATGATATTCAGATTACAGTAATTACGTGATGAGGTGAGATGGAGAGAGTGTGTGGGTGAGCGATGAAGACGATGACAGACGTGAAGACGATGAGGGTGAAGATATAGAGCTGAGGAGATGGGATATATGAGGCCATCAGACTCATGAGTAAACCCCAAGTCTGACTCATTCATATCGTGAGGTTGAGGACGAACTCCGTCGGTCGGTGTCTGTTTCTCCTCCGAACCTGAGTGAGCGATAAGGTGGGTGATAAGAGTGACCAAAATGAAATGAAGAAATGAAGTGGTGTAAAATAGTGAGGGTGAAGAAGAATGAGAGGCAGTGTATCAGGCTGACTCAGACATGGCCATCGAGATGGCTCGAGAAAAATAGTTATTTTGTATTTTCGAATCATTTACCGTGGCTTATCATGTATCTGTAGTGATAAAGGTGTGCGTACAAGGTAAGACAATATTCTTACCTTTCATTTAAATAGCCTTACGATCCCATTACTGAGCAGAGGGCTTGTTTAAGCCTACTTCCAGCAGTCAATACGTTGGTTAGAAGCGGATGGTATTGTCCACCAGCACTCTGGATATTATACTGGTGTCCTGATTTACAGAAGTGCACATGAAAATATACAAATAAATGAAATAAAATGTCTCTTCTCTTTTTCTCTTTCATAACCTTCTCTCTATTTCAAGTAAGGCCCGACCTCGATGTGGACTTAGGTCCGTGGCTGGAGCCTCCAACGTAAGATATAATTGAGTTTAATTTTCATAAATTTTGGAGGGTGGAGGTGGGGATGGATGGTGTTGTTGACTATCACTGTACGTCTGCAAGCTGTCTATGGCAGAGAGCAAATTCTCCCTCCTGTATTGCAGCAGCAACGTATCTAAGAGGCTGGTTGGGAGGTAAAGAACCAAGACAATACCATACCATCTCACTAGGCAGTTCGTCCCGAACCCTGACGATCTTCATTTGGTCCTGCCTCCCTCCTGGCCCACTGGGAACGAGAGAGACTAAACTGGCGACAGACTAGTCGACAGATATGATGAGTACACAGGATCGTAACCCTGCGATGGAATTGTCAAGTGGCGAGTTACCAACGTGATCATTTATGGTTTAGGGGAAGTCTTAGACGTCTGTCTGGAGGTTGCTTATTCGTTGTGTGTCACCGGAACTCTCACGTTGGCTTAATGAAACACTCAGCAGCAACACCAGCTGGGCACAGCAACTTGTGTTAACCTAACTCCCGTTTTCTACACTGCAACTTAGCAATAGTTTTCTTATCAAAGAGAAATGTGATTTCGTAAGAGAGAGAAAATCGTCAGGATTCATTCCCATGCTGATGATGATGATGATGATGATGATGATGATGATGATGATGACAGTAATATGTTATTGGGAACTCCATAAGTGGCACTTACAAGTGTATTGTTATATGTACCTCAATACTTTACAACTTTGGTTGGCTTATTCTAACACCTTCTTAGGTTTTTATACGGGGAGATTTCTGCCACCGTTTGTGTGATGTTCCTCCAATTTTATCCTTCGTAAGTGCGTTGCCCGTAGCTATAATGTCTAAGTATCTATATCCTTCATAAGTGTGTTGTCCATCACTGTAATGCCCCACGAACTGCATCCTTTGTAAGTGATTACCTAACTGTCCCTGGCATAGGTTAATGTATCTTGTTACACGATTAATCACGACAGTTGAAATGTTGCTGATCATGGCTTTACTTTGCGAGGTGACGTTCATAGATGTCTTCCATGTTCATTATGATTAAAGGTTGTATTATCTGCACTACAGAACCAAGCGTGTTTTCCTGGTGATTATAGATGTCCGCTCACAAGGTTAAGTTAATCTCAGCCACCCCAGTTAATGGGACGATGGAAAATGATCGCAAAAGAAAGGATGAAAAATTAGATGGTATTCCACCCAATTTTACATCGTACTCCACATTATTCCCCTTCGTACTCCACATAGTTCTCCACCTTGCTCCACATAACTTTCCCTCGTGCTCCACATAAATTTCCACATGGATTCGAAGTACCATTGCTTTGTGCAGGACCTGGAACACAAACGTTAAAAAGTCAACCTTCAGAGGGAAAAAAAGAAAATGAATAGAAACATGAATATTGAAGAACTGGGTCAAGGGTGAAAGACGAACTGTGGAGTTTGCTTCATTCTACTGTGTATTGTTTTCTTGTGGCTGCTGTCCGTCTACGACTCGTTCAAAGATTGAATACTACGAACCACAGACAAAGGCAAAAGAGGGAATTGAAACATGTCCCAAAGAAAGAGAAAACGTTTAAGAGTATCCTTCCTTGTAAGCATTATATTCAAGCTTTATATCTACGTTTCTTATTGATTCTCGGAGCTTATGACAGGCAGATGTATTTCTCGTGTCGGTGTGTTCCTTCACAACGCCATGTGTTCTGCTCCAGAGGAATTGCCTCCGAACGAAACCGGTGTCGTTCTGATCCCACTGCGATGGCTTAAGACAACGCTTTTGTTTCTCATGCAACATCTGCGAGAAAATCGTTCTTTGGAAAACATGGGAGTCGTCTGGTGTGCCGGTTGAGAGAGAGAGAGAGAGAGAGAGAGAGAGAGAGAGAGAGAGAGAGAGAGAGAGAGAGATTTCACAATTCTCACATCAAACCGACCTAGTGAACGCCAAACAATTGATTTGATATGAGGAAACACACCCTCATGACGTCTGTCAACAAAACTGTTTCCTTTATTTTTCCGTTTTTTTTTGCAAGAGCATCGAGCACCTTAGTGCACCGTGTCATGAGACGTACCGTGGATCATGGGGACTCCTGGATCTGCCCAGGTACAGCTGCTGGGTTTCCTATGACGTACCTAAGGTACTTCACTCGTTCCCCAACTCTTTCTCCCACCCTGAGGCGTGGCGGCCAAGCAGAAGACAAAGGCACCTACCATCTTTTTTTTTCACGTTGGAAGCTCCATTCATGGACAAAAGTCTACATCAAGGCCGGGTCTAAACTTAGATATAGAGAGGATTATGAAGCGGAAAAAGAAAAGACATAGGAAACTATTTACGAATTTTGGTGGACGTGAAAGACCTGTCTCTCTAAATGAGCCAGGTCATAGTTATTGGGAAAGACATGAGAAGGTTGAGAGTTCCAAGGCTTCGAGGTGTAGGGAAAGAAGCAGGTATCAAAGCGGCCCACCCTTGAGTTGCCAACGGCCACGCAGCATTCATGGGCCGTAGCAGCTTGCCGAGTATTGCGTGGTCTAGCTAGTGGTGGGGGGCACACATGCAGCCAGCACTCGGGAGTAAAACCAAACTAATATCTACAGAAGAGGGAAAGTGAACCAACATTGCGGCGTAGGGCAAGGGGGGTCAAGTTTTGAAGTTAGCCTTCGGCAATTTATAGGTCGGACTGCTTTCGACTCAACTCTGTCAAGTAAGAATGCAGAGCTAGAACCACCCTCGCATTCTACACCTGCCTCAGGACCGTATGCGATTACTTTTCATTCTGGATCGTAGTAGTCTATGAAGACCTCAGCGATGGCAGTGATTATGTGCGCTTCACTTGTAGTTCTCTGACGTTTGAATCGTATATATGAAGATAGTTAACGTGCAGAAAATCACAGGGGTAAAAAAAGCACTTTTTTTCTCTAACCTGTCCGCTGAGCGTGATGGATAATCTCCCTATTTACAGATTAAAAGCTTCATTTACGAGATATGAAAAAAAAAAAAAAAATATGAGGACGTAAAAATCTAAATTAATTATGTGGAAGTAAGCAGAGAAGATGTGACAGCGAATTGCCTCGGTCTGGACATTGCAGTTGATGATGTTTTCGTGTTTATGAAGAATTATCCAGACTATGGTACATCAACACCTGCACTATGCAGGATGCAAATGGCCATACACGGTCATACTCATACATGGGAGGATGTCTCTCCGTCAGGCTCCCATACAAGACAGTGGATCTGAGGCATACAACTACGTAACCTTTCGAGCTTGCACACTCATACACACGTCGTATTCCTTCCGTATGGTAAAGGCTCCAGTGATGGGTGGAAAAAAAAAAAGATCTCTGAATCTGAATTTTAAGAGATACAAAAGCTACCTCAACAGATCAAGGAGTTAAAAAAGCAAGACTAAAAGGATCGAGGGGTGTAAGCGTTGGCTGGAACGTGTGAAGTGACACAAGATACACTTTCCATCTATGATATGAAGTCAGCCGTTCATCTCACTGATATACATATCCATATTGGAATTAGATATTTCAGTATATCGTTATTCAAAATACCAACTCTGGAATATTTATAGAATTGGCTTTGGTACTACTGTGGACATCTACATCTACCTATATGTGTTCAGTCGTATATTAATGAATGTTTATCCTCCTATTCGTCTGTCTTCCTGTAAGGGCTTTGCGCGCCAGCCTCTACCATCAAGGCAAAGTCTCGTCTTAGGTGCTCGAAGACTCTCTCTCTCTCTCTCTCTCTCTCTCTCTCTCTCTCTCTCTCTCTCTCTCTCTCTCTCTCTCTCTCATACACCTCCGCCTGGGTATCGAGAGATGTTAACGACGGTTACGCAGTGAGCCAGCAGAATTTCAGTGGCTTTCGAGTTCTCACTCCCTCGGGTCCAGGTTGCTGACTTTACCATCTCCCTCCCCACCCACCCACCCAACACGCTGGCGTTCAGTCCACGAACGCACAGTCTCTCCAGCTCACACATAACACTGCCGTATATGTAATGCATGTAAGGTTAACCATCACTTATCCCACTGAGTTGGTACGAAGGAGATCGGGGTTTTTTCTCTTCGTTCCGTGGTAACTCAGTGAAGACCAGGTGGTCTTTGCAGTTATGTCAGAAAAATAGGTACGTACATCTTTAGGACCACTCCAAACAAGGACCAGTCTCCACGAAGGCCACTCTCTACAAGGGCCAATAACCTCAAGGACCTCTCACCACAAAGGCCTCTCTCCCTCCCTCACGGACCATCTCCCCAAATGGCTCTCTATGAAAGGACTGTTCCCTACAGTCACCATTCCACACAAGGGCCTCTCCCTCCTGTGGCCATTTTGGTCATTCAACTGTTCATTGTGTCACTATTTACGTTATTTTCTTATTCATGGAGCGATATTTTCTTTCCCTCTCTAAAGGAAAAGATATTTTTTTTTCGTCAAAATCCACCACCGTTCATTAAAACACTGCTCAAAATTTTTTTCATTATCTTTTCCTCATTCCACATTTTCATTTTCTCATCTTTTTTCAGTACCGTTGAATTTTTAACTGTCGTGTATCCCCTTAAAATTTTCATTTTTCACTTTCCTGTCTTCAAAATGTAATCCAAAATTTCATTTAAAATGCATATTTTAACTTGCATGTCAGCTGTGTACGAGTAATTTCCAACTTCTGAAAATGAAAATAATTTGTTTCGTTTTCTCTTCGTTCTTTAAGTCAAATTCAATCCTAATCACTTTCTATTTCCTGGAATGGCTGGAGGCTTTGAATTGAATTTTATATATTTCTCGCAGGTTGTAGACGTGTGGGTATTAGGTTGAAATGTGCTTCTAGATTTGTGCTTATGAAGGACAGGTTGTGGGTCTCAGGCTGTGGTTGTGTGGGTGTTATGTGGTGGTGTGGTGGTCAGGTTGTAGTAATTAGTGGTGGTGTGTCAGATGCACATGGCACCAAGCGTTTATGGCTATGGTCGTATTCAATTGCCTGCTAAGTAGTTACTTACTTTTATGGTACGAGGATTGAATTCTTACACTGGTAGGGCTTCATTACATGAACTGTCTCTTCTATCGTGCAGCTTGTGAAAGCTTCTGTATGTATTTTGCTTTCACTGTTTTATTACTCAGGTTATTTCATTCGTACACAATAGTACTTCTTTGAACTCATTGCAGCGGATGTCTTGCTTAATTTCATGGTAAATGAGCTTTGATATTTCTCTATTTGCGTCTTCTGAAATACCCATTACAGTTAACATCATCAGAGTGATTCAAAACGAAGAAGACTGTATTCTCGTAATTCTCGTAACCTCTCACTCTTCTCTCTTGCATTGTGGACAGATTATGGTCTTTTAATGTTTCGCTGTAAATCATCTTTCTTAATTCTTGGACCATCTTTAATGTCCTCCTCTGGACGTTCTCTGAGAGTACTGCGTATTTGTTTTGAGTATGAATGGCAAAACGTTATAGTAGGTTTTGCCTCCTATATTTGAACATTTTCTTGAGCAATTTGCATATCTTTATATTCAAGTGTCATTCTTGTACCAATGTGTCAGCTAATAGTTGCTTTTCTCACTTCTCTTTTGGTGTCTGGCAGTAACTTAGGCACAGGGGACTTTCAGACACAGATTACATGCAATTCTTTTTTTCCTTCTCGATAGTATTCGTGTTAAGGACTTTATCCAACATGTCCCACCCTCAGTGGATTTTTAGGGGGTCACCTAAAAGGTAATGTTTATCCTGCAAAACCGAACGACAATCGATGAGATGAAAGCAGCCACTGAAAGAGAATGCGTCCAAATCCCATATGAACTGCTTGATGCTGTTTGCAACTCAATGGAATTTCGTTGTCATGAACGCTATATATATATATATATATATATATATATATATATATATATATATATATATATATATATAGCGTTAATAGGATGGCATTGATTAGGACCTCAGTTGCCTGTGCCGTCTCACCTCACATAAAGATGAACTATGTGTCGGAATGTTTGCTTAATCCTCCCTCGCAGTCACAGTCGCAAATTCTCGAGCATTCTGACCCCTGGCGACACCTCACAGCGGGCAACCGTTGCGTGCTTATCACCGCTGTTGTGACGTTTGAGATCGTCCGCTTGTAAACGTGTCATTGTTAAGTAAATTACAATTGTTACTTCCCGCCACATCAGACATGTAAGTTGCATCATTTTCTACACAGCAGGAGCTCTGTGGTTCATTGCTGAGAAGAGAGAGAGAGAGAGAGAGAGAGAGAGAGAGAGAGAGAGAGAGAGAGAGAGAGAGAGAGAGAGAGAGGAGCGTTTTGTGTGTGTGTGTATGTGTGTGTGTGTGTGTGTGTGTGTGTGTGTGTGTGTGTGTGTGATAGACAGATAGATATATAGACAGACAGATAGTTCCACAGTCCTTTGCGTACTTTCCCGTGATAGCACGTCGCCCCCTGTATACCACACCGCTCCAATTTCCTTCATGTCTTGCACGCCTCATACTCTACTGCCTGCTTCAGCCTATGGCTCTTAAAGCATCCTTCACTCCCATCTTTCTGCCTCTTACTTCGGCCTTCGCCTTCTCCTTGTCCTTCCCACTTGTGACGCATGTACCTTCTTCGTCATCCTCTCATGAGAGAGAATTTAAGGTTTATGAAGTTGTTTGCGGCTCTGTATCTCCATTTGGTCACTCCACCATTCCCACGCCGAACCTTCTAGCCAACAGGATGTGAACCCCAGTTAGACTTTCCTTTTCAATATGCAAGTGACACTAGACACGGGTTCGAACCGCTTTCTCTTTGTCACCGGGATAAATCCACACTCCATTCAACCATTCAGTCTACAGCTTTAAAGGGCAGTCATCATTACGGTGACTGTAGCCATTTGTAGCACAAGATTCGGTGAATATGGAACTGTTTATGACCGTCATTAAAAGAGTTTAAGAGGGAAATTCAGGTCAAGAATGGAACTGGATTTCTACCTCCGTTTCATCTTTAAAGGTTTCGAATGAATCATAAAGGTTCAGGTTAGTTCTGAAGGAACCACAGAGGTTCAAGTTCGTTCCGAATGAATCATAAAGGTTCAGGTTAGTTCCGAATGAACCACAGAGGTTCAAGTTAGTTCCGAATGAATCATAAAGGTTCAGGTTAGTTCTGAATGAACCACAGAGGTTCAAGTTAGTTCCGAATGAATCATAAAGGTTCAGGTTAGTTCCGAATGAACCACAGAGGTTCAAGTTAGTTCCGAATGAAACATAAAGGTTCAGGTTAGTTTCGAATGAACCATAGAGGCTCACCTTGGCTATTTGGTAACTAGGAGAGGTTGACAAAGTTGGGGGAGATTTATTTACCATTTGATATACGGAACAATAAGGGCATATTGTTGGCAAGCTGCTGGCCAGTCGTCAGAGAAATGAAGTTTCCCAACAGCATCGGATTCCCCAGCAAGATCTAAGCCAGAGTTAGAGATTGATTAGCCAGGAGGGTAAATGTACTGAGGATTTTAGACTCCACAACGAGAGGTTTGCCAAGGGCCTCACAGATGATCAATAACAAGAGACATATTGATTCTGTTATGGACGTGAGCTTAACAGATGTTGACGGAATGGCATTCGTGAGCTGAGGAGGAATGTCGAATACCTGTGTGCGAAATAGTATGAATATGGAGAACAAAATGCAGTCTTTTGCAATATCTAAAACGTAAGTAAATGTAAATGTGATTTACGTCAGGTGTGATACACAGGCTTCAATATGCCAGCCCCTGGAGCCTTCAAGGATTATGAAATGTAAATGTATTCTCTTTGTTTTACTGACCCCCTGAAGGAATATGTTTATTTTTACAAACTATAAACCCGTAAACTAAGAACATATTCTACTTATCATCAGCTAATTTGAAATTGAATAGCACCGACAACAGCAGAAAATATGATAGTGCGTGTCATTAGAGACGAATAAAACAAATGAGAAATACGTAATAAGAACACTGACCTGGTCGCCACCTTTCATACTACATCTCTGATTCGTATTATTAAGTTCAGACGACGGTAAACGTTCAGACGTAACGTACGACAAACAGATGATGAATTTCTCCCCGGCGACGCATCAGACTTAGAATGAATGACGTGTAAAGCCATTATGGGCGAGTTACTGCATAATGTGACGACATTAAGCGAGTCGCTGTGACAAAGGTCGGCTCCAGGACACAAAGACGCCAGTTAAGTGTAGGAGAATAGAGGCGAGAGAGGGACAAACGCTTGTTTATTTAACCTTTTAAGCTGCGGCGTGGCAGCTGTGGCAACTCATCACCACGAACACAGTCATCGCGACCTGTCAAGTGCCTTTTGGGGAGGTGGGGGGTGATGAAATCCCTTTGGACACGGCACGAGCCTGGAGCACGGCGGTACGGGCCCCCCTCGTGCACGACGAGAGGCGATCTCCCCCGTATGAAGGCGTGACCTTTAACCCAACCCCCTTGAAATTCAGGTCAAAGGTCGTGCCATACCCGTGGATGTCCCCCGTCGTGCTCCGCGGGTTAATGCCTTTGGCAAGACACCTCATCTGTGTAGTGGCCCGGTAGTCGTCCCGCTGAGAATGCTGCTCTGGTATTGATCCGATGGCATTCTGTGCATCTTCTTGGGATCTGCCTCGCTGGTGTTTGTAGCGTTACTGATCAGTGCTTGTGGTCAGTCCTCAGTCCTGCTTGGTAGAGAGGAGACACCACACCTCATACCCTTCAGCCATACCTGATTATCCTCTCTTTGAATTCCTTTGTACGTCATGATTGCGCTTGATGATGCACTGGGCTAGGTCATCTGTGTGTGTGTGTGTACTAGATTGTCTTTTGCCCAGCCAGTGTTCCTAACATATTCCATGGCTGTCATGTGTGTGCTTGAGTGCTAGTTTACCATGTACTTGTCTATGCATCGCGTGATAAGTTTACATGAGTGTTATCCGATGTCTCTCTTTAAACTGAGCAGCTGTAATTGAATTTCGTGATCACACCACCACTTCAACACTGTCTGCTACAAACGTGTGTTTGCTGGCTCGGTTAACAACGACTTTTCACTGGGGAGACAAGCGACTGGTTGTAATGATGGAATATATATGACGGGGCGTAACACTCATGTAAATGATTCCGAACATGGGATGTGGAGAGATGATGAAGGCTGAAGATAGAGTATGGAAATTAGGTTCGAGTTAGATGAGATGTGGAGATAAAGCTGGAGATATTGGGGCAATGTCTTGCATCAGAGGGTTAGGTTGGAGATAATGGACAAAAGATATGAGGTTATAGGATCGAGGAAGAGAGATAAGAGATGGAAATAAGTTGTAGGAAGTAGGATGTGGGACGGCAAGCGATGGAATAAGTGCCGCTCTTCAGACTTCAGGGATGTGAAGTGATGCTGGGCACTGTCTTAAAGCCTCTGTATCATTAGGTCGTATACATCCTCCGCCGCCTTGAGAGGTACTACCGTCCGTGTATGTAAATATGAACACTGAAGTGATGCCTGGAACCATCTCACGCCCTCTGTGTCAACAGCCTAGTAAATGGCAGCCCAACCAAGTACATCACCCGTCCTGAGTGTGGAGTGTTGGAGTGTTTGACTTCCGAATCGTCTCACGTCTTCCATATCACAATATTTTGTCTTATTGAAGCTGTGTTACTGGCTTAACCACACCGTCCGCTCCCATATTTAGGCACATACCTGTACGCCCTCGCTTTTAACTTCCACTCTTCACCATCTCTCCCTCTCTCTTTTATTATCCCTTGCCTCATTATATCTCATTTTTTCCACATAACACCTGTGTTTTCCACCTCATCAAAAGCTCTCGAGATTTCTTTTCCCCCTTTCCTATTAAAGCCTACGTTTAATGAGGACTTTAATCAGTGACTGGAGCCTCCAGCAAGAATATAAAAGGCTGAATACGGGACGGTAAGAAGTGGAACTATGTTGTGTGAAGTAATACGGAAAAGTGAGGCTGTGGATGGTCGGAAAAAATGGAACTAAGGGGAAAAGGAGAAGAAAAGTAGTAGTGGAAAACACAGCTTGCTCCTGTTATAATACCAGAGATTGAATCGTTCTTGTATGGACAACTGCTCTAATATGGTGAGGTTCTTAGCTCTGTATATACTGACTAAACAGAGTCGAGACCATAGTAGGTCGACTTGTCAGGTCTCCCAATTCAAACCTCGAGACGTGACACGTCCTAAGGCACAGTGATGGATGGCTCTTGTCCTCTCTTACACAGGTATTACTCCGGTTTTGTGGTTCTGGGAACTGGCACCATATGTATCCCCGCATTCTGGTACACCTGGCAGTACTTACCAGAGCTACTGCGCAGCATTATTACTGACTATGTGGTCGTTGACAACAACTCAAGACTGGGTTGATGTAACATTTATATATTTCTCTGCGCAGCCAAGCTTTGGAACTCTTTACCTTCTCATGTTTTTTTTTTCCCCTGAAAGACATGATTTTGGCCTTTATGAAAAGGCAGTTTTCCACTTCCAACAAGAAACTCTTAGATTATTATTTTTCCTCTTCTCGCCTAATTTCTCCATCCCTTTAGTTCTCCTGTTCTGCTTATTGCTCAGGGCCTGGCCTTGATGAAGGCTTCCGGTCGTGGTAGGAGCTTCGATATACAGAAAAGAGAGAGAGAGAAAGAAAAAAGATGGAGCAGAAAGGTCTTAAAATGGGACTGAGCATGAGAGAGAGAGAGAGAGAGAGAGAGAGAGAGAGAGAGAGAGAGAGAGAGAGAGAGAGAGAGAGAGAGAGAATGATGATGGGACTTCAAATAAGAGCCATGGAAATAGTTCTGGAGACTGAGGGGAAATGATATACCCTTAGGGATAAGGATGTGAAGGGATGAAGTTGATAGCGTGGGAGGAGGAACAGAAAAATGAAGAACAATAGAAGTAAAAGTATCAAAAAAAGGTTACTACAGAGAGCTGGCGAAAAAAGTAATCATAATGTGATTTTTACTGACTTGAAAGTTCTTCGTAACTGACTCCCTCATGAATGAGGCTTAGGATGGATTGTCTCTGTCTGTAGGAGTTTACGAGTTACGGGCAGTACGACTGAGATGAGTGAATCAATATAGAGTTTGGTAGAATGAAAATGAGGAAGGTAGACGTGTATGGTGGAGGAGTAGAGAGGGGGTTGAGGATAGGAGGAATGGGAGTGAGTGGAGGACGAAGGAGGAACTATGAGGGAGATGATGGAGCGTGGGTAAGGTCTTCTGAGGGATGAAAATGAGGCTAGAGAGAGGGAAAGACAGAGCACCAAGTGCCGCAGGACGGGTGACAGGGCTTAAGACGAGGATAGACGGGGGACAGGGCATAAGATGAGCATAGACGCGAGGCAGGACTTGAAATGGGACTAAACGAGAGGGAAGGACGACTTAGAAATGCGGCGAGACAAGGAACACGACTCAAGTGAGGCAAGACGCATCCCAAGACTTAGAGAAAGAGGGAGTGAAGAAGACGTGCCAAGCTGTGTTCCACAGGAGGTCCTGGTCTCGGGAGGCGAGCTTGGAATGAGGAGAGAGCAGAAGGAGATGATAGGAACCTTGGGAATGGGGAGGATGGGCATACAGGATGAGAATAGGCTGACAAGAAGGGCATGGGAGACTCCTACTTGCATAAGGGCAGGCGAGACGAGGAGCAAGGGGAGGTGGCTGCGACGCGGTAACCTGCAACTTATCTCCCATATTGAATGTACTGGAGCTGATATTGAAATGCCTCCGCGAGCCTGTGTGGGGCATCTGCTCCGTGGGTCTCCATCAGGTGGGAGGGAGGGAGGAGGAGGAGGAGGAGGAGAGATGACAAGCTGCTGCTGGTGTTGCCGCTGCGCATGGAACCAGTAGCCCACTGCCCATGAATCCCCCAGGCAGTCGCATGCTGAACCAGACTAATTGCAAATGCAGCGAGGATACTGCACAGGCAATCAGTTCACTGCAAATTTAGCTGGGGTATTGCTCGAGAAATTGGGCTACTTTTCATTTATCTAGACTCCTTACACCCAGTGCCGTCTCAGCATAACACAACCAGGGCATTGGAAACACAACTATAGCTCTGTAATATAACCAGGGCTCTGCACACACAACCAAGGCTCTGCATGCACAACCAGAACTCTCTGTACACAATCAGGGCTCTGTACATATAACCTAAGCTCTGTACACATTATCAGGGCTCTGTACACACAACCAGGGGTCTATACGCACAGCCAGGGCTCCATATATACAACCAGATCTCCATATACTCAATAAGGTCACTGTGTACTATAACACAATGGTTCCCGTTGCCTGTACACTGCTCACGACTAGTCCACTGTACAGGCAGTCGAGCTGCAGGGCACATGCTTCTGGTTGCTGTACACGTTATAACGACGTTGTACATGATATAAGGCCACTGTACACTGGTCCAGAATGTTGTACAATGTCCACTGTACAATGTCCACAATGGCCGGGCTGTCAGACACACCCCACTACACAGTGATATGTCAATTTGTTTTCGAAATATTTCTCATCGTGTGAGGGATGTCTCCTGCAAGGGATAACCTTCTAAGATTTCGATATTCTCTTCGTCTTTAAACCATACATTTTTTTTTCTATGACATCCTTCGTGCCTGGTGTTTGATCTTGACTATTTTCGTTTTTTTATTTATTCCTAGCGTGTTCGCAGGATGATCGCCATCTGTCTGTCTGTCTGTCTGTCTGTCTGTCTGTCTGTCTCTCTCTCTCTCTCTCTCTCTCTCTCTCTCTCTCTCTCTCTCTCTCTCTCTCTCTCTCTCTCTCTCTCTCTCTCTCTCTCTCTCAACATGGCTTTAATTTCAGCTTTGGTTGCCTTTCTCTTTTATCCCGTCTTTCGTCCACTCTTCATCACTTCATCTCGTCTCCTCCCTTCGGTTTTAGTGTTACTAAACAAAAATGTTTTCAGTCATTTTTCACTGTTGCTGTATTTCTCTGAATGTTTCCTTATCCTTTCAAAACCCTTTCCAGTCCAACCCTTCCCTTCCCTCCTTTTAACGCTTACCTTTCCCTAGCAATTCTTTCTTTCCCCTCTTTTCATAATCTTTCAGTGCCTTTCTGATTTCCATTCCACTCTCACAAATTCCCCTTTTCTTTCAGTAATCTCTTCACCCCCTTCTTCATGTCCTCGATACTTCAGTCTCAACGTCTTTCTTTTTATTGATATTTTTCTCCCCAGCTGTGAACCCCATCACTGTTCTTACTCACTCTCATGACCCTTTCGTATGAATGACTATCGCGTCATAATACTAAGTTCTAATTTCTTTTTTTTCTCTCTCCTCATTGCTCAACTCTCAAGAACCTGCCTCAAGCAATCGCTCCTAATTGCTTCCAAGATTTTACTGCTTTTTCGTTGCGCTAATTACCCTGCAATTGTGTAAGAGGGAAAGAGAGGGAGAAAGAAAGAAAGTGGGAAATCCTTTGCTTCAAAATGCAAATTCATTCCAAAAATCTGATTTGCCTCCTGATGTGTTAACTTTCATCTGAATTACGAATCTAATATGAATGATGTTTGGCCTCAAAAGCATGATACTCAGGAAATCAGAGAAAAAAGATAACTTGAACAGTTTGTAACTAGATTTCCAACTGATTAAGTTTTATATAGATTCCGTTCCTACGTTTTCTTGTGAACAGCTATTTTTTTTTTTCGTTTCTTATACAGGAGTTTCATTCAAATAAGGCCAAACACCTTCCCTCTTTAACTGGATTTATTAGTATAAGGAATTGATGTACCAGTGAAAAAGCAGCTCAGAGATACACTACAGATACGTTTAAAGATTATAAATTCATCAAGTCCACAACAGACATTATTTGTCCCTACTTATTAAATTTCACACGTGTTTCTCATTGAGTCATCTTTATGACTCCTTACTCTTGCCACGGTAATCTCTATGTTTCTGATCTCTTCCACTACCACAGATCAGCCTCGAAAAGACCCAGTCGTCTATTTGCAGTTTGCGTTCTTTTAACACCTCATATGTGGTGTAGCGCTTAGCGTTCCTGACCGTGACGCATTCACGGGCCCCCGCCCCTGGGTCGAGGCTGCATAGGTTCGAATCCTGGTTGCGGCAGGCGGTCCACAGTAGACCTAGCTATTCATCCACTCTTAGGGTTTGGTTGATAAAATGGGGTACCTGGCTAAGGCTAGAGTATATATATATATATATATATATATATATATATATATATATATATATATATATATATATATATATATATATATGGGAGCGGGGTATATATATATATATATATATATATATATATATATATATATATATATATATATATATACATATATATGCGCACACACACTGTTTAGTGTTCATCAAGTGGCCATGATTAGGGCCTTAGAGGAGTTGAAAGCAGCACCTATGTAAATTCGTTCCAGAATAGACTTGATGATTATATCACTTCAGATCCACCACTGAGATTACTTGATACCTCTTTAGTTAACTAAAAAGATTACAAGTTTGTCTTTGAAACATCTGTATGAGCTTTCTACTTTGACCACACTAAGCTGTGAGTTTCTGACATCCTCCGGTTGTCACAAAGAACCTCGGAAAGACCCCAAGTGATCTGTTGCTGTCTGAATTCCTCTGTATTCCTCAGCAATATTGTTCACGGATAATCTTATGTATTTGTGCGCCTCGTCATCATCTTCCACCCGAAGCTTCACCTTTCTCAATCCGGAGCTTTTGACACGGGAAACACAGTAGACTCTTAACTGTTTGCACACAGTGGTCAGTGTCTTGTATGACCCTGGGCCTAAGGTCTTAATTTACTGCTCATAATCGTGTCTTCCGCTGTTTTGCCCAGCAGAGTCGACACGAGATCTGTTCTTAATCTTTTGATCATGGTTTTGTATAGTCTCTGGCCTCATGCAACACCCACATCATACAGTATGATAGGTCCGTTGATGGCATATATATATATATATATATATATATATATATATATATATATATATATATATATATGGACTGTCGCCCTACCCAGGGTTCGAATCTTTGAAGGAATGTTTTGCATCGTCCAGTTCATGAATTCGTGGACGGATAAGCCACGATGTTGTAAGTCACATCTTGAAGGATCTCCCCTGATGTTGTAAGTCACATCTTGAAGGATCTCCCTTGATGTTGTAAGTCACATCTTGAAGGATCTCCCCTGATGTTGTAAGTCACATCTTGAAGGATCTCCCTTGATTCTGTGGGTTATCATGACGCGGCCTCACACCTGGGCATGTTAGTGGGTCATCGTGGGTAAGAAGCCTCTAGGATATAGCGAGTCATCTTGAAGGGCCTTCGTCCTGTGTGTGTGTGTGTGTGTATGTGTGTGTGTGTGTTGCAGGTCATCGTAAGGGCTGTGTGTGTACGTGATTACCACTAATGACACGGTAATGACGTTGTTAAACTTGTTTACTTGGGGACCTCGCGTCTGGATCGTGTTTATAGCCACTCGAACCCTCGACACTTCCCTCCTCAAATGGTCTTGGATACTCCTCGTATTGATTTGGCTACGAGCTGACATTCTCTCTCTCTCTCTCTCTCTCTCTCTCTCTCTCTCTCTCTCTCTCTCTCTCTCTCTCTCTCTCTCTCTCTCTCGTTCTGTCTGTCTGTCTGTCTGTCTGTCTGTCTCTCTCTCTCTCTCTCTCTCTCTCTCTCTCTCTCTCTCTCTCTCTCTCTTGTCTGTCTGTCTGTCTGTCTGTCTGTCTCTCTCTCTCTCTCTCTCTCTCTTCTCTCTCTCTCTCTCTCTCTCTCTCTCTCTCTCTCTCTCTCTCTCTCTCTCGTTTGTCTGTCTGTCTGTCTGTCTCTCTCTCTCTCTCTCTCTCTCTCTCTCTCTCTCTCTCTCTCTCTCTCTCTCTCTCTCTCTCTCTCTCGTTTGTCTGTCTGTCTGTCTGTCTGTCTGTCTGTCTGTCTCTCTCTCTCTCTCTCTCTCTCTCTCTCTCTCTCTCTCTCTCTCTCTCTCTCTCTCTCTCTCTCTCGTTTGTCTGTCTGTCTGTCTGTCTGTCTGTCTCTCTCTCTCTCTCTCTCTCTCTCTCTCTCTCTCTCTCGTTTGTCTGTCTGTCTGTCTGTCTGTCTGTCTCTCTCTCTCTCTCTCTCTCTCTCTCTCTCTCTCTCTCTCTCTCTCTCTCTCTCTCTCTCTCTCTCTCTCTCTCTCATTATATATATATATATATATATATATATATATATATATATATATATATATATATATATATATATATATATATATTTACAATAATCATTACAGACAAATGTCGATATGTGAAACAGTATTTCCTATAACGTTTGAAACTACCCCCCCGCTATACAAGCTTATCTGATCTACCGGAATGTGGCTTACAAGCTTTAGCGTCACTCGGGCAAGCTTTCAGGTCGTCCCTACACACGCGCCTCCTGCCACACAACCGGCGTATAACCACATTAATCAGCCAGACATTCTGATGTAGAATATATTAAGACACAACCATCATTACGGTGAACAGATGAATTGATCAACCGGTTGTCCGTGTGTGTGTGTGTGTGTGTGTGTGTGTGTGTGTGTGTAATAACCTATTTGTACTATGCGGGAGGGAGTTTTACATTCGTAGGTCCCAGTGTGTGTCTGTGTGTGTGTGTGTGTGTGTGTGTGTGTGTGTGTGTGTGTGTGTGTGTATAGTTACTATATGTACGTTACGAGGAGAGAGGCGTTTTCTTACACTTGTCTTGCCTCGTTCTCTTAACCTTGTATACACATATCATGTCTATACTCACTAAGGAAAATGAACAACACACATATATATATATCTCACTTTCCACTGGAAATCCGGAGAAATCCACTGAAAAAAACACATAAAAAAAAAAACCCAAGATAATCCTTTAAGATAGGAGAGAGAGAGAGAGAGAGAGAGAGAGAGAGAGAGAGAGAGAGAGAGAGAGAGAGAGCTCTGGTCTATATGTCTACTTAGGAAGAGCATCCTGATTCAATACATTATCAGCCAATTAATCCCGAGCCTTTGATACCGTGCGGGAGCCGATATTAATCCCAGCCTCCGTGATCCCAGGATCAGAGACGAGCCAACCCGTCATCACCAGCGCCACCACAGTAGGGTTGTGGGCTACCCACAACACCTGTGCAGGTTATAGGGTTCAGTGTCTGGTATATTTTTGGGGGGTGATTGGTCCCCACCTCCCCCCCTCCCAGTGCTGGGCGATTCTACCAGTTTAAAAAGATAAGGGGAGGGGGTAGGGGGCGGGGGGGAGGTATGTAAGTTGTCAACACATTGCCGTTTTCTTCATAGATGATAAGGTTCTCAGATAGGAGGACGGATAATGGCGAGAGAGAAATGACATGTCTCTCCCTGTCTGACCGAGAGATTACGAAAGACCCGCTTTTTTTCTTTTTTCTTTCGATAAATTCATATTTTTTTTCCCCTCATCTCTGAATCTTTCTTCTTGTGGCGTTGGACGTTGTAGGGAGCGCCTGACGTGCACTTTGGACATGTTGTGTTTATTCTTCCTTCAAGAGGTATCAAAGTAGCCTCCTCCCCCCCCCTCCTCCTCCGGTCTGCAGAATGTTAAGCCCAAAAGAGAGAGAGAGAAATGAGAAGAATGAAATGAAACGAAAAGGAAATTTTTGAATACATAAGAGACACGCCACAAGAATTCTTGATACTTAAATTTCTCTTTTTCTTTTTATTCATAACTGACAACTTGGGCTGAATGAAGGCTTGTAAGGATGGCGATTATATGTAGAGAGCAAAATGCACATAACTAATACATGAGTTTAGGTATTTTTCTAAAGAGTTGCTCGATTTACACTTTCCTCGACAGTAACCCTTTTCTGCCTTTTCAAATAAACCTTATTAATATATATTTTTTTTTTTTTGTGCAGAATGAAGAAGCGTATAGAAAACAGGTCAAGATGAAGGCTTGTAAAATATGCAATATATATATATATATATATATATATATATATATATATATATATATATATGTATATGTATATATATATATATATATATATATATATATATATATATATATATATATATATATATATATATATATATATATGACCAAGTCAACATGTTTATGGTTAGAGTGCATACTTGTCCTTGGATGTTCTACTTCCTAAAACTTGAATTAACTTAAATTACCAAAATATTGAAGAAAATTAACCAAAATATAAAGAAGGAAGAAACATTCTAATGCATTTTGATGTTGATGGATCTGTTTTGCTTTTTTTTTGATCCCTGATGAAGGTGCTTTTGTACATTGTGAAATTAAGATGGAAATGTATTTGTCAGCCAGCACGTAAACTTTCTAAAGCATTTGCAATTGAAAAAAAAAAAATGTCATTCAGTTCGACACGTAGGAAACTGGTAGCTGTGTGACACAGCTATTTATAAAACTGAAGCACTTATTTATGCAGTCATCTCCAGTACTGTAACACTCCCACCCCCACCCCAAGTTTGTGTTCTGAATCGCAAATTTAAATTCACACTACAAAGCGGAACATACCGAGATGGATGCATACATACAAGCATACATATGTCTGTGTGTAAACCTGCAAATATATACGTTCGTGCAATTGTATTTGTGCACAGTCTCACGTGTACAGTTTCTCGACACCAGCTCACATACATGTGTAGGATACATATATACGTAAACACATATGAGTTTTGACGTGTCTTACATGAGATCGGTTCCGACACGAGTGTGTGTAACTCTCTCCCCGTAACACACACACAGATAGTAAACACACACACACACACACACACACACACACACACACACACCACGACGCATGCAGAGAGAGAGAGAGAGAGAGAGAGAGAGAGAGAGAGAGAGAGAGAGAGAGAGAGAGAGAGAGAGACTAACTTCCTCGAATCTGCAAGACATTAACAAATACTTGCGTCACGTTAGGCCAGGCCATGCAGCGCTTGTGACCCCCCCAGCAGTAGAGGTCAGGAGGTCTTCCTCCCCAGCCAGTGACCCCCCCAGCAGTAGAGGTCAGGAGGTCTTCCCCCCCAGCCAGTGACCCCCCCAGCAGTAGAGGTCAGGAGGTCTTCCTCCCCAGCCAGTGACCCCCCAGCAGTAGAGGTCAGGAGGTCTTCCTCCCCAGCCAGTGACCCCCCCAGCAGTAGAGGTCAGGAGGTCTTCCTCCCCAGCCAGTGACCCCCCAGCAGTAGAGGTCAGGAGGTCTTCCTCCCCAGCCAGTGACCCCCCAGCAGTAGAGGTCAGGAGGTCTTCCTCCCCAGCCAGTGACCCCCCCAGCAGTAGAGGTCAGGAGGTCTTCCTCCCCAGCCAGTGACCCCCCCAGCAGTAGAGGTCAGGCGGTCTTCCTCCCCAGCCAGTGACCCCCCCAGCAGTAGAGGTCAGGAGGTCTTCCTCCCCAGCCAGTGACCCCCCAGCAGTAGAGGTCAGGAGGTCTTCCTCCCCCGCCAGTGACCCCCCAGCAGTAGAGGTCAGGAGGTCTTCCTCCCCAGCCAGTGACCCCCCCAGCAGTAGAGGTCAGGAGGTCTTCCTCCCCAGCCAGTGACCCCCCCAGCAGTAGAGGTCAGGAGGTCTTCCTCCCCAGCCAGTGACCCCCCAGCAGTAGAGGTCAGGAGGTCTTCCTCCCCAGCCAGTGACCCCCCAGCAGTAGAGGTCAGGAGGTCTTCCTCCCCAGCCAGTGACCCCCCAGCAGTAGAGGTCAGGAGGTCTTCCTCCCCCGCCAGTGACCCCCCAGCAGTAGAGGTCAGGAGGTCTTCCTCCCCAGCCAGTGACCCCCCCAGCAGTAGAGGTCAGGAGGTCTTCCTCCCCAGCCAGTGACCCCCCAGCAGTAGAGGTCAGGAGGTCTTCCTCCCCAGCCAGTGACCCCCCCAGCAGTAGAGGTCAGGAGGTCTTCCTCCCCAGCCAGTGACCCCCCCGGCAGTAGAGGTCAGGAGGTCTTCCTCCCCAGCCAGTGACCCCCCCAGCAGTAGAGGTCAGGAGGTCTTCCTCCCCAGCCAGTGACCCCCCCAGCAGTAGAGGTCAGGAGGTCTTCCTCCCCAGCCAGTGACCCCCCCAGCAGTAGAGGTCAGGAGGTCTTCCTCCCCAGCCAGTGACCCCCCCAGCAGTAGAGGTCAGGAGGTCTTCCTCCCCAGCCAGTGACCCCCCCAGCAGTAGAGGTCAGGAGGTCTTCCTCCCCAGCCAGTGACCCCCCAGCAGTAGAGGTCAGGAGGTCTTCCTCCCCAGCCAGTGACCCCCCCAGCAGTAGAGGTCAGGCGGTCTTCCTCCCCAGCCAGTGACCCCCCCCAGCAGTAGAGGTCAGGCGGTCTTCCTCCCCAGCCAGTGACCCCCCCAGCAGTAGAGGTCAGGCGGTCTTCCTCCCCAGCCAGTGACCCCCCCCAGCAGTAGAGGTCAGGAGGTCTTCCTCCCCAGCCAGTGACCCCCCCCAGCAGTAGAGGTCAGGAGGTCTTCCTCCCCAGCCAGTGACCCCCCCAGCAGTAGAGGTCAGGAGGTCTTCCTCCCCAGCCAGTGACCCCCCCAGCAGTAGAGGTCAGGAGGTCTTCCTCCCCAGCCAGTGACCCCCCCAGCAGTAGAGGTCAGGAGGTCTTCCTCCCCAGCCAGTGACCCCCCCCAGCAGTAGAGGTCAGGAGGTCTTCCTCCCCAGCCAGTGACCCCCCCAGCAGTAGAGGTCAGGAGGTCTTCCTCCCCAGCCAGTGACCCCCCCAGCAGTAGAGGTCAGGAGGTCTTCCTCCCCAGCCAGTGACCCCCCCAGCAGTAGAGGTCAGGAGGTCTTCCTCCCCAGCCAGTGACCCCCCCAGCAGTAGAGGTCAGGAGGTCTTCCTCCCCAGCCAGTGACCCCCCCAGCAGTAGAGGTCAGGAGGTCTTCCTCCCCAGCCAGTGACCCCCCCAGCAGTAGAGGTCAGGAGGTCTTCCTCCCCAGCCAGTGACCCCCCCCAGCAGTAGAGGTCAGGAGGTCTTCCTCCCCAGCCAGTGACCCCCCAGCAGTAGAGGTCAGGAGGTCTTCCTCCCCAGCCAGTGACCCCCCCAGCAGTAGAGGTCAGGAGGTCTTCCTCCCCAGCCAGTGACCCCCCCAGCAGTAGAGGTCAGGAGGTCTTCCTCCCCAGCCAGTGACCCCCCCAGCAGTAGAGGTCAGGAGGTCTTCCTCCCCAGCCAGTGACCCCCCCAGCAGTAGAGGTCAGGAGGTCTTCCTCCCCAGCCAGTGACCCCCCCAGCAGTAGAGGTCAGGAGGTCTTCCTCCCCAGCCAGTGACCCCCCCAGCAGTAGAGGTCAGGAGGTCTTCCTCCCAGCCAGTGACCCCCCCAGCAGTAGAGGTCAGGAGGTCTTCCTCCCCAGCCAGTGACCCCCCCAGCAGTAGAGGTCAGGAGGTCTTCCTCCCCAGCCAGTGACCCCCCCAGCAGTAGAGGTCAGGAGGTCTTCCTCCCCAGCCAGTGACCCCCCCAGCAGTAGAGGTCAGGAGGTCTTCCTCCCCAGCCAGTGACCCCCCCAGCAGTAGAGGTCAGGAGGTCTTCCTCCCCAGCCAGTGACCCCCCCAGCAGTAGAGGTCAGGAGGTCTTCCTCCCCAGCCAGTGACCCCCCCAGCAGTAGAGGTCAGGAGGTCTTCCTCCCCAGCCAGTGACCCCCCCAGCAGTAGAGGTCAGGAGGTCTTCCTCCCCAGCCAGTGACCCCCCCAGCAGTAGAGGTCAGGAGGTCTTCCTCCCCAGCCAGTGACCCCCCCAGCAGTAGAGGTCAGGAGGTCTTCCTCCCCAGCCAGTGACCCCCCCAGCAGTAGAGGTCAGGAGGTCTTCCTCCCCAGCCAGTGACCCCCCCAGCAGTAGAGGTCAGGAGGTCTTCCTCCCCAGCCAGTGACCCCCCCAGCAGTAGAGGTCAGGAGGTCTTCCTCCCCAGCCAGTGACCCCCCCCAGCAGTAGAGGTCAGGAGGTCTTCCTCCCCAGCCAGTGACCCCCCCAGCAGTAGAGGTCAGGCAATCTTCCTCCCCAGCCAGTGACCCCCCCAGCAGTAGAGGTCAGGAGGTCTTCCTCCCCAGCCAGTGACCCCCCCAGCAGTAGAGGTCAGGAGGTCTTCCTCCCCAGCCAGTGACCCCCCCAGCAGTAGAGGTCAGGCAAATCTTCCTCCCCAGCCAGTGACCCCCCCAAGCAGTAGAGGTCAGGAGGTCTTCCTCCCCAGCCAGTGACCCCCCCAGCAGTAGAGGTCAGGAGGTCTTCCTCCCCAGCCAGTGACCCCCCCAGCAGTAGAGGTCAGGGGGTCTTCCTCCCCAGCCAGTGACCCCCCCAGCAGTAGAGGTCAGGAGGTCCTTCCTCCCCAGCCAGTGACCCCCCCCAGCAGTAGAGGTCAGGAGGTCTTCCTCCCCAGCCAGTGACCCCCCCCAGCAGTAGAGGTCAGGAGGTCTTCCTCCCCAGCCAGTGACCCCCCCAGCAGTAGAGGTCAGGAGGTCTTCCCTCCCAGCCAGTGACCCCCCCAGCAGTAGAGGTCAGGAGGTCTTCCTCCCCAGCCAGTGACCCCCCCAGCAGTAGAGGTCAGGAGTCTTCCTCCCCAGCCAGTGACCCCCCCAGCAGTAGAGGTCAGGAGGTCTTCCTCCCCAGCCAGTGACCCCCCCAGCAGTAGAGGTCAGGAGTCTTCCTCCCCAGCCAGTGACCCCCCCCAGGCAGTAGAGGTCAGGCAAGGTCTTCCTCCCCAGCCAGTGACCCCCCCAGGCAGTAGAGGTCAGGAGGTCTTCCTCCCCAGCCAGTGACCCCCCCCCCCCAGCAGTAGAGGTCAGGAGGTCTTCCTCCCCAGCCAGTGACCCCCCCGGCAGTAGAGGTCAGGCAATCTTCCTCGCCACCCACTGCTAACAACACAGCACTGACATAAACAGCTGACAGGGAAAATACCACTGCGGTCGCCACACTGATTCTAAACTGCCAGGGAAGGAGGAACGCCAACAGCTCGACCACACTTGACATAAACAGCTGACACACACACACACACACACACACACACGCGGACCTGACGAGCTGACAGACCGACCACAATGATAAAAGCAGCTGACGGAATCATCACGCTGACGTAACTGGCTGACACACACACACACACACACACACGGAATCAGCAAACAGCTGAGTAGCTAACTGTGTGACGCTATCACGGGCATAACTGACTTAATGCACAGCTGACAGATATAAACAGATGTAAACTGACTCTCTCTCTCTCTCTCTCTCTCTCTCTCTCTCTCTCTCTCTCTCTCTCTCTCTCTCTCTCTCTCTCTCCCTAAACTGGTAAGAGTGAGTTGATATAGAAAGTTAAACTGGGATGAGATTTTTTTTACATCAACACATATCTACTTCCTCATAAATACTGGTTTTTCTTGCAAAAATGAGAGAGGAAAAAAGAATAAAAGAATTATAATTCGATTTTAGGACCAGGTTCCAAAATAATGTATGACCCAACTCACTATTATCATACGATGATCATTGTGGTTGGAAATACCATATCACAAATCACTCCTCATTGGCGGGAACAAAAGGCGTATATAAATGTTTGAAAATTGAATACATATCCAATTAAACTTTCGGGAGCAGGGTATCATGTGGGAAAAACGTTATTTTTGATTGAAATTCGCTTATAAATACATGATATTATGTGATGCTTCGTTTCTTACGTCAAATACGTTTATATCTATCTATCTCTCATATATATATATATATATAATATATATATATATATATATATATATATATATATATATATATATATATATATATATATATATATATATATATATAAGTATATGTATATATATATATATATATATATATATATATATATATATATATATATATATATATATATATATATATATATATATATATATATAAGTATATGTATATATATATATATATATATATATATATATATATATATATATATATATATATATATATATATACACACGTATGTTTGTATGGTGTTACCGGATTCCGCTTGCTCGACATTACACCGTGAATCAAAAGTCACCTTTGGCGAGGCTGTGTCCCTGGGAGTACAGTCTTGCCACAGAACCTCTCACGCCAAAGAAGCCTACATTTCCCTGCTACTGTAAGCAGCGCAACCTTGGGCTCCAGAAGCCTTTGGTAAGGTAACACCATTAACTCTTCCATAAAGAAAATGGTCTTGGGGTAATATTACAGATGAATCTACTCGTCTTGGAGAAATATAATCTTTTTTCGTCGTGGGACGCGAGATGTTTACTGTGTGTTGTGGTGTATCCAGCCCGCATCACTTGCGGTTGCCGTAGTTCTTTCGTTTCGTCATGAGCCGAGTCGCCTGTTGAATGACAGCTGGCCCTGAGGGGCGCTCGTTGGCCAAACGAACGAGGCAGCTGTAATTAGCGCGATGTGACCTAGCGATAGGTTGATCCCTGGCCCTCATGTCTCCAATCTCTCTTGGTATGAGCCATCTGTGTGTGTATGAGTGTGTGTGTGTGTGTGTGTGTGTGTGTCCTCATTCTTCAGGCCACGTATGTGAGAGACGGATCATTTGCTTTCATGTGATCTCTGCCTTCATGTGATCTCTACTTTCATGTGATTTATACTTTCATGTTATCTTTGCTTTCAGTGTGATCTCTACTTCCATGTGATCTCTGCCTTCAATGTGTTCTCTGCTTTCATGTGATCTCTGCCTTCATGTGATCTCTGCTTTCATGTGATCTCTGCCTTCAATGTGATCTCTGCCTTCATGTGATCTCTACTTTCATGTGATCTCTGCCTTCAATGTGATCTCTGCTTTCATGTGGTCACTGCCTTCATGTGATCTCTGCCTTCAGTGTGATCTCTGCTTCTCTCAGTGACCCTTGGGGAAGGCATATGAGATGGTCATTCACAGTGTACAAGAGCAGTTAACCAGTTGCTATTATGACTTCCCCAGTTCGGTAATACCTCGTGTGTGTATTTATCGTACGAGTGGCTGCCAAGATTCAATAAAACGTTCGTTATTATTATTTTTTTTTCATACTATTCGCCATTTCCCGCGTTAGCGAGGTAGCATTAAGAACAGAGGACTGGGCCTTTGAGGGAATATCCTCACCTGGCCCCCTTCTCTGTTCCTTCTTTTGGAAAATTAAAAAAAAGTGAGAGGGGAGGATTTCCAGCCCCCCGCTCCCTTCCCTTTTAGTCGCCTTCTACGACACGCAGGGAATACGTGGGAAGTATTCTTTCTCCCCTATCCCCAGGGATAATATTATTTGTTATTAATATTATTATTATTATCATCATTAGTAGTAGTAGTATTGTTATTATTATATCTGTGTCTGGGGTCATGAGGAGGAGGTGTGTTCAGCTCCTTGTTCCACTGATGTACTGTTCATAACGACAACCACCTCACCCGCACCCTATTATCGAACTCTCTCCTGTTTTCTTTGTCTGTTGAATCCGTTTCGCAGGCGCTCCTCACACAGCGGGGGTAACGAGAAGCAGCGCCCCCAGTAACTAACGCTGGCGTTAGTGTCAACATACTGCATATCTCACTGTTAATCAACTCCAGCTGCTTTTGTAATCTCTTTCTTGAGGCCATTCGAGTGATACTGTTGTAATTTCTTGCATTATTATTATTATTATTATCATTATTATTATTATTATTATTATTATTATTATTATTATTATTATTATTATTATTATAGCGACACTCTCGTAATGCCACTCCACATTTCCCGTATGATTTTACTGACAGCGACCAGTTAAAACTGTTCAAACTCGACTTAAACAGGTACATATATGTCTTGTCATGTCAAGAGACCTCATGTGACCACATGTGACCTTGGGAGTCATAAGACAAGTTCTGCTGGACCAGGTTAATGTCTTGAGCAATCGGGTCGGGAGGTGTCTACCCGCTTCGAACTCAGATCCTGCCAGTTGACGAACCACTTTACTCCACCACAGGCCCGTCTCGGTGGCTCGCTTGCCCACTCCGCCACCATCAGTGGCCGCTGGTGAGGGTCATCCAGTCTTCTCTTGAATAGGCTTGCAGGCGCCGCCTGCTTCAGTCTGGCAGTTCTCTTGTCTCATACGACAAGAGTGGGGGCCCCCGGCCCCCCCTCTCTTGCGTTTTAAGTCGGTTGCGGTCTTGCCCATACACACTGCCAGTCGGAGTTACGACACACACACACACACACACACACACACACACACACACACACACACACACACACACACACACACACAGAGGACGAGGGTGAAGGCCATGTGGGGTAACAGGCTACCTCCAAGGGAGGAGGAGGAGGAGGAGGAGGTCTGTCAACTCACCCTTTTAAAAGCCTCGCCACATCTTGGCTCATAAGCAACTCCTCCGCCACTCCCACGTCTCCCTGGTCGGTGTATGTGACAGAAGAAAACGGTCTTGAAACCATAACAATGGCCAGTGGATCCCCCAACTTATTGGAGATTCGTATTACGTTAGATCGTCCGCCTCGTCTGTGTTACGTGTTTCATAAGCATAACCCAGGAAGTTTCCAGTCTGTGTGCAGGTCATGCGGTCAATCATGACATTATGTTCAAGTCTTGAAGGCTGGTGTGTGGTCACCTGGACGTGGAAACGTAAGATCATCATTTAGTCATTTGTTTTCGGTATGAGCGGAAACTCAATTCCAGGTTGTAAAAATATGTATATATCTATACCAGTCGGATAGAGGTCGGTGGTCATCCTTTTAAACGAAAGTCTTCACGACTGACTTATGTTCTCTCAGACAACCACATGCACCCCTTCGCTGGCGGGACCCGTCGCTCCGACAACACGCGCCAAATTACATTGGAAACGGCACATTTCTCCAACCAGTTGGTAGGTAGAGCGGGGGGGTTTTTTGAGCCGCCTCTCGCTGACACCTTTATGAGGACGACGCAGTAGGGGAGAGCGATTGACTTGAGGCGGAGGTGTTGGGTTGCCGAGTTGAGGGGTTGAGAGGAAGCGGGCAGGGATGATGGAAAAGGGTAGGTGAAGAATTACGAGAAATGAAGGAAGTGGAAGAGAATGGAAGACAAAAAAGAGGGTCATATTATTTAAGAGGTATGGTAGAGAGAGAGAGAGAGAGAGAGAGAGAGAGAGAGAGAGAGAGAGAGAGAGAGAGAGAGAGAGAGATAACGGCTGATACCACAGTGTTCTTCACATATCTGTCTTACTCTCCACACGTCTTCACGTAGAGTGTGCTGCCGCGCCTCTGAAATAGATTAAGGACATCCCACTTGTAAGTTGATTACGTGAAAGGCCTATAAAGCTTTCGACCATCCCACTCTATCCCTCAGTTTGTTTTTACCAGAAGCATTTGTGTTCTGTTTCATTTACGGACTAAGCCTGAATACATATGAGCCTGTTGCTCGGAAAGATGTTTATGAATGTATATACAAGATACCTCGTAATGTTGATAGTCCATAAAGTGTTGATGGGAATATGAGTGTCAATAAGCTTATCAGATTAAAACCCAATTATAGACACAAGATTTTTTTTTTCCCCCATTCAGTAATTTTTATGTTCCACTATTACCAGAAATTAAACCGAAATAATCAGTGTATATTAGTCGTGTTGTACTGGACACATATATCATTTCAATAATTATCAGATGACAGAAATATAAAGTAATGATTTTGGTAATTTGATCTTTTACCCAGACAATAAAGATATGCAGTGTTTATGAGTTGATATTTTGATTGGTTGATCTCATACCATTTGTACAATTGTGGGCAGACTTGATGGAAGGTCTTGAGGCATCTTTTGAGGCCACTTGAGTAAGGTCTTGAGGCATCTTTTGAGGCCACTTGAGTAAGGTCTTGAGGCATCTTTTGAGGCCACTTGAGGCCACTGGTTATGTTGCGGGTGTAAAAGGGACGGACGATTGGGGCTGATAACTCTGAATGTTTATGGCATGACGGGTGAGAGGGGAAGGAGGAAGTTTGTGGAGAAATGGAAAAGTTATATTTTGGATGTTGTGCTGGGGTTTGGGGAAACCCATATCCTTGGCCAGGATGTATGTGGTGAAAATGGAAATGATGAATGCAGGTCGTAGGAAGGCGTGGAAAGAGGAGTGACGTGGACGGGAATGAATGAAAATTATCAAGGAAGAGGGAAAGAGGGATTTGCAATTATGGGAGGGTGTTACAGAGTATTGATGGAATGGGTCTGGAACAGTTAAAATCATGATGTAATATTTCTTAAGACAAACAAAGATTCGTTTCTGATGTTATACGATGCCTTGAATGCATTCATCTCGACGGTTGGAAGGAAAAGGGTTCCTCTTCTTTGGAGGGAAGTGGACGGAAAAATATCTATCCAGGCGAGGATGTCTTCCCATTGGCTGCTCGGTTTCGTACTCGCATTTTATCTATGCTAGAATGAAGTCTGCTGCCTGGCTATTGGCTGTACATGATGCAGTAGAACATGTGAGCACTCTCATGTAATGAGCATGTTAGAGGATGTGAGAACTCTCATATAGAGAGCATTTTAGAACGTGTGAGAATTCTCATATAAAGAGAATATTAGAACATGTGAGAATTCTCATATATATAGGGCTTCCATGATCATTAACATCGTGTTAACATGACAGAACTATATGATTGTAAAACTTCATGTTAATCACTGGTCTTTGCACTCTTAAGTATTATCAAACTAAAGCAAAATTATATTCAACGATCTGTTATAACTTCAAGTCTGTTGTATTCCTACAGTCTACAGACGACATGCTAAATAGCCTTTGTATTTATGTATCAATAAATAGATTAAAGGGCTTTGAATAAAGTCGCTATTTAGATGAATTGCTGGAAGGCTATTTTGTTCCATCTTCTCTCTTGGAAGGGGAGAGACATACTGAAAGTGTAATGAATTCTTTTTATTCTCGTAAACTTTTGAAAAGTTGGAGACTTAAAGTATAACGAGTGAAAGCGTTTGTTTGCTGAACTTCGATTTTTTTTTTTAAACTTAGTTTGGCATGAAAGTAATTTTCGTAAAAGCATTTTGATTTATATATTATCAGAAGAGAACATATATATATATATATATATATATATATATATATATATATATATATATATATATATATATATATATATATATATATTATCCCTGGGGATAGGGGAGAAAGAATACTTCCCACGTATTCCCTGCGTGTCGTAGAAGGCGACTAAAAGGGGAGGGAGCGGAGGGCTGGAAATCCTCCCCTCTCATTATTTTTTTTTTTATTTTAATTTTCCAAAAGAGGGAACAGAGAAGGGGGCCAGGTGAGGATATTCCCTCAAAGGCCCAGTTCTCTGTTCTTAACGCTACCTCGCTAACGCGGGAAATGGCGAATAGTTTGAAAAGAAATATATATATATATATATATATATATATATATATATATATATATATATATATATATATATATATTAGAGTGAGAGATGTCGCCTTTGGTAAGGCTTTATCAGTCGGAGTATAGTCTCGTCCAAGAACTCTTCTCTCCAAAGGAGCCCACATATCCATGCTGCTGGAGGTAGCGCAGCACACTGTGTTTATCTTCCAGCAATTACCTCGCTCTTGGTGACGCAGTTCGCGTGACGTTGGTCAGGGAAGCACAGTGAAACGTGTCTGTCCAGGATATTCCGATATTGCTTCACAATAAAAGAACCGGGAACATGGAAAAGATTTCGTCTGAAATCAACGAAATAATTATGTGAAGTTAAGGGGGAATATTGGTGTTCCTAACACTGGAAACTGGCTTTTAACTTCAGTTGATTTTCAAATGAACGCAAACGCTTTTAACTAGTAATGGAGACATTTTATAATCGGTGAAGGAAACTCATTAATCATTGATTATCAGGTGGGTGTGTACTGAAGTGCGACTAAATACAAGAACTTGGTAAATCCATTTCTGAATCCGTACGAAAAATCGGATACGCCAATGGGATTTGAATTGATCATTGCGTATTATCTCTTGTTATTGTCGGGGGTTTGTTCTCAACTTCCGTCTGCCCTGCGTACAGAGTGTCGTCCAATTACCGTCACCCGAGGCTTGAATACGTCATAAGAACTCGTTAGCAACATTGCGCAGAAGGCCGTCATCCAGTCACCCATCACAACGATCCTTCCAGCCTTCCAGGACGTGTGTGACATCCCGTCATGGATCATGGAGTGTGGTTCAGGTTTTGAGATACAGTTTATGGTTGCTGGCTCGACTGTGCGACTCAGCTTCTGAAGAATGTTATTGTCGTCATGTTTGCGTCACTCTAGGTCCGTGTATTGAACAGACCTTCATGTTGTCCCTGATGGTAAGTGGAGTCAGGAGGTTCAAGGCGGTGCTCTCGTTCGGACCTGAGCTCATTGCGGTGGCTTTCGAGGTCCGTCCTTACAATAGTTTGTCATCTTTCCTGTTGCGGTGTTGTTAGACATGGGTCCGCTTGAGGTTACGCCGTGAGTGAAGAGTCACCCCTTGGCTGGATCGTCATCAGCTGTCCAAAGAACTTCTCGCTTCGGAGGAGTCCATCCTCTACCTGCTACGGAGTGTAGCGCAACCTTGGAGGTGCAGTAGCCCCTTGATCAATGGGTTTTGGGACTGAATAATGCCATTATTGACCCGCACAGTTGTCAATGCCCTCATGGTTCGTGGGACGTGTCATTGTTGATCCATCTGTCTTTAATGTTTTTCTGTGACCTCGTTGTCACGCTGGTGTCTCCTGCATTTGTGAGTCCCTCAGTTACCCGACGTATATCCTGGTATTCCTAGTTCTTCTGGCATTTCCGTAGTTGTAGAAGGATTGGAAATACTGTCATCATTGTAGAGCTTACCTGACCCCCTGACGCATTCACCGGTCGCCAAATTGGTCGAGTCCCACATAGGGTCGAGTCCTGGTCGCGATAGTCGGTCCACAGTCAATCCAGCTGTTCATCTACCCCCACCTAGAGGCTGGTTGATGACAGCTGGGTGCCTGGCCCAGGCCTGCGTGAACGCAAGCAGCACAAAAGCTCAACTTGGTCCTGGTGCACACCTCACCGACCCCACATGCACAGGAAAAACTTAAAAAAAAAAAAAAAGAACACATTTGAAACATGTGTCTGCAAGAAGAGATGTTTGCGGGGCCTCTCTCTCTCTCTCTCTCTGTCTGTCTGTCTGTCTGTCTCTCTGTCTCTGTCTCTGTCTCTCTCTCTCTCTCTCTCTCTCTCTCTCTCTCTCTCTCTCTCTCTCTCTCTCTCTCTCTCTCTCTCTCTATCTGTTTACAACAGGAACCTCATACTCTTCCAAAGAGCAGAGTGCCTCACCTGCACTAGTCTGGCGTGGTTATGACGAGCCCTGCAGGGGTCTGGCTACTTGCTCTAGGGAGATGTGAGGGAACTCTCTCTCTCCCTTGTGTGCTGGTCCTGCGTCTCCCTCGACTACAGTAGTATATCTGAGGAAGGTCTTCCTCTTAGTAATCTCTCGTATCTGACATGGTTTGGTGACTTTATGAAGACTTTGCTTTCTCAGTAACATTTGGTTTGGATGGTATTGCAGTGGAATTTATTCAAAAAGGGGGTGACTGTATTGTTGACTGGTTGGTAAGGTTATTTAATGTATGTATGACTCATGGTGAGGTGCCTGAGGATTGGCGGAATGCATGCATAGTGCCACTGTACAAAGGCAAAGGGGATAAGAGTGAGTGCTCAAATTACAGAGGTATAAGTTTGTTGAGTATTCCTGGTAAATTATATGGGAGGGTATTGATTGAGAGGGTGAAGGCATGTAAAGAGCATCAGATTGGGGAAGAGCAGTGTGGTTTCAGAAGTGGTAGAGGATGTGTGGATCAGGTGTTTGCTTTGAAGAATGTATGTGAGAAATACTTAGAAAAGCAAATGGATTTGTATGTAGCATTTATGGATCTGGAGAAGGCATATGATAGAGTTGATAGAGATGCTCTGTGGAAGGTATTAAGAATATATGGGGTGGGAGGAAAGTTGTTAGAAGCAGTGAAAAGTTTTTATCGAGGATGTAAGGCATGTGTACGTGTAGGAAGAGAGGAAAGTGATTGGTTCTCAGTGAATGTAGGTTTGCGGCAGGGGTGTGTGATGTCTCCATGGTTGTTTAATTTGTTTATGGATGGGGTTGTTAGGGAGGTAAATGCAAGAGTTTTGGAAAGAGGGGCAAGTATGAAGTCTGTTGGGGATGAGAGAGCTTGGGAAGTGAGTCAGTTGTTGTTCGCTGATGATACAGCGCTGGTGGCTGATTCATGTGAGAAACTGCAGAAGCTGGTGACTGAGTTTGGTAAAGTGTGTGGAAGATGAAAGTTAAGAGTAAATGTGAATAAGAGCAAGGTTATTAGGTACAGTAGGGTTGAGGGTCAAGTCAATTGGGAGGTGAGTTTGAACGGAGAAAAACTGGAGGAAGTGAAGTGTTTTAGATATCTGGGAGTGGATCTGGCAGTGGATGGAACCATGGAAGCGGAAGTGGATCATAGGGTGGGGGAGGGGGCGAAAATTCTGGGGGCCTTGAAGAATGTGTGGAAGTCGAGAACATTATCTCGGAAAGCAAAAATGGGTATGTTTGAAGGAATAGTGGTTCCAACAATGTTGTATGGTTGCGAGGCGTGGGCTATGGATAGAGTTGTGCGCAGGAGGATGGATGTGCTGGAAATGAGATGTTTGAGGACAATGTGTGGTGTGAGGTGGTTTGATCGAGTAAGTAACGTAAGGGTAAGAGAGATGTGTGGAAATAAAAAGAGCGTGGTTGAGAGAGCAGAAGAGGGTGTTTTGAAGTGGTTTGGGCACATGGAGAGGATGAGTGAGGAAAGATTGACCAAGAGGATATATGTGTCGGAGGTGGAGGGGGCAAGGAGAAGAGGGAGACCAAATTGGAGGTGGAAAGATGGAGTGAAAAAGATTTTGTGTGATCGGGGCCTGAACATGCAGGAGGGTGAAAGGAGGGCAAGGAATAGAGTGAATTGGAGCGATGTGGTATACCGGGGTTGACGTGCTGTCAGTGGATTGAATCAAGGCATGTGAAGCGTCTGGGGTAAACCATGGAAAGCTGTGTAGGTATGTATATTTGCGTGTGTGGACGTATGTATATACGTGTGTATGGGGGGGGTTGGGCCATTTCTTTCGTCTGTTTCCTTGCGCTACCTCGCAAACGCGGGAGACAGCGACAAAGTATAAAAAAAAAAAATATATATATATATATATATATATATATATATATATATATATATATATATATATATATATATATATATATATATATATATTTATCCCTGGGGTTAGGGGAGAAAGAATACTTCCCTCGTATTCCCTGCGTGTCGTAGAAGGCGACTAAAAGGGGAGGGAGCGGGTGGCTGGAAATCCTCCCCTCTTTTTTTTTTTTTCCAAAAGAAGGAACAGAGAAGGGGGCCAGGTTAGGATGTTCCCTCATAGGCCCAGTCCTCTGTTCTTAATGCTACCTCGCTAACGCGGGAAACGGCGAATAGTTTAAAAAAAAAAAAAAAAAAAAAATATATATATATATATATATATATATATATATATATATATATATATATATATATATATATATATATATATATATACACACACACACAACCACACACCCAATTCAGTATTATGCTCCATCGTATCAGAGGTCACACTACCCAAACACGAGTCACATTGTGCCGTCTACATCATGGACATTAGCCGTCCCTCGAACAATAGAAATACAGTTTCATCACATCCCAGGACACCTTCACTGTGCCCACGACGCAACAACGAACACAACGAAGCACTTGCTACTCAGTTGCTCTGTACTCCTCGCCCATGGACAGCACACGACACATCACTGCACACTTTATGACCCGTGGTCCTGACCGGTGTACGTGGTCGGCTTCCTGAGCGCTGCAGAAACTTCGAAGATATAGACGCTGTAAAAGACTGGGTTTGTTTTGTATCTCCAGCTCGCAGGGAAACTTTTGTTGTTAACTCTCTTAATGATGGCAAGTCTTTTAATGTTTATATGGAAGAAGAGCATTATATATATATATATATATATATATATATATATATATATATATATATATATATATATATATATATATATATATATATATATGAAAGAATTCTTTAATCGGTGCCATTTTCATGATGTATTTGTCATGATATTTATATCAAACGTATCATTCCAGGGATTTGAAATATAAGCTCCAGTACAACTAATGTTTATCATAGTAAGACTTAATACCACTCTGATCCCCCGTGGCTTCTGAAGGCTTGAAAGGTGTTCAATTATAGTTTTAATACAGTTGATTGCACGTGCAATTATCCCTAAATGTACAATCAGTTAATTAGCGATATGATTACTCTCTGCGGATGAATTTCTTTCTAGATATGTTTTTTGTTGTTTCCCTTCGTAATTAACGAAAATACGTTTCCTTCAGAATATGGTTGAAGGGTACGTGTCATGAGAAACATGATCTATTTGCATTAGGTGTTGCTGGAGTTATTGAAGTAATGACTCAGAATTGTTTTTAAACTGGAATATTTCAGTGTAATTTGTCTGACACTGCTCTCTCTCTCTCTCTCTCTCTCTCTCTCTCTCTCTCTCTCTCTCTCTCTCTCTCTCTCTCTCTCTCTCTGTATAAAGATTTGTTTATTTATATCATTGTTAAAAGACAGGACAACATGTAGAGCTGTCTCCCCTCAACACACGAATAATAATCACAAGGTAACATAATTGTACCATGTTAAGGTAATATAATAGTACACTCGTATGGTTAAATACATAGGCTGTCGTCACGTAATGTGTTTGTTGACTGTGATGTTAACCTAAAGATTCTTATGTGATAACTACAGAATCATTTAAAAAGTCACATGACCTGTGAAATATTTAGACTTATCTAATTGACATTCAGCTTATCCCATTGGTTCTCTTCTCTCGAGGGATTTAGTGGTGTATATATATATATATATATATATATATATATATATATATATATATATATATATATATATATATATATATATATATATGAAGCGGAATTCTAGATACGGTTTTCACAGTAAGAATTCCATTGCTGGGTTAACTTCAAATCATACATGTGAAGTCCATAAGCTCTTCACAAACCTCATTAAGAACCAGTTTATCTCTCCAGGTGATGACGTGGTATTTTCCCCCACACGTGGAAGACTTTTAAACGCCAATGAAAGAGAAAAAAAAAAAGGAGAAAGATTTTGCAGTACTCGTCCCCGTAGACTGGCTATAGATCATAACTGTACGGTTAAAAGCAGAAATTTCGTTCTTGCGACGTGGTATCTGGGGTAGTCAGGCTGCTGGATAGCTCTGTCTGCCTCACAGGGGGAAGACTGACTGACACACGTCTGAGGACGAGGTGAGGCAGGGGGGGAGGTGAGGGGGTCTGCGTGTTTCCCCTCCGTCATATTACTGCGGGCTCCTTCACGCCCCCCCCCCCTCCGTGACAGCCCCCCGTGACCCCTCCGTGACCCCCCTGTGACCCCCTGTGACCTACTGTGACCTCCCCCCCCCGCGACCCCCCCACCCCATGCTATAATGATCCGCCCGCCGCAGTTAATGTGTGACGCATCGCCTTGCGCTCCGTGGTGGGCGGATGAGGCAGGTGGATTGCTGACGCTCCGGGCTGAGAGAGAGAGAGAGAGAGAGAGAGAGAGAGAGAGAGAGAGAGAGAGAGAGAGAATACACAAGGATACGGTTTACGATGTGGAGGAGCATGAGGAAGATGGCTCGTCTTACCTTAAAATTTACCTCAACTCACACACACACACACACACACACACACACACACACACACACAAACACACGCACATACACACACACACACACACACACACACACACACACACACGGGCAACAGGACCACCTCCCGTTAACCCCGTCGCTGCCACTGTTACTGAACAGGAACGCTGGATCCAACGGAGGGAATCCCCGTTTTTTTTTCAACTGGGTCTACATGAATGATACATCCCCGAGAGATGAATGTGAAAGGCATTCCGAAAAAAAAAGTTATATACATGTACAGTTTTTATTATTGCATATGTGTGCGTTAATGGGGCTTGAATACATCATTAAAGAATTGTAATGAATTGAATTCAAAGCGCATGAAAAAAAAAAAAATAGGCGTACGATGGAGAGTGGAAAGTTCATTTTGTGATGGCAGGAGTGTTGATCTACGGTCTTGTAACGATACAATATTCGCACATTGATATTCCTGGATTTTCTCTCTGTTTTTCATAAGCTGCGCTCAAAGTTTTCGTCTGTGATCCATACCAGCTTCTACTGTCTTAGAAAAATATTCTTTTCTTGGAAGGACTTCCGAGATGTAGCTATGAAAAAAAGATAACAGAAAGCAAAGGTGTTTTTTTTTTTTCGTTACTTTCTCCCTGACTGTATTTTCTTAACATCGAACCCGTGACATCGACATCAAGATAACGTAGATATGGTCAATAACTCCGTCGCTCGCTCCCCGTCTCTCGAAGTCGTCCTCTACCACACGCGACTCACACATGGGCAGCGCTGTCGCTCTTGTCCTTCACCCGTTCTGACCCATCGCCAGGAGTCGCGCTGATGATGATGACCTGCAGCTTTGCCTGGGTCATGGAGCTAGTGACCTCTGCAGTGGGTGTGGCAAGACAGCTGTCAATAAGTAGTGGAATCCAAGCATCGAAAGCAGTGAATTACAAGATCCATAACAACGATTTTGACCTGAATTGTATAAGGTCCATGAGTCTTATTTTCAGCTCTTTGTACAAGTGTTTGACCCAGGACTGACCTTGGCTCATGACGTCAAGAGAATCTCACCTCAGGTCATGAGGCTTGATACATACGTTCCTCATTTTCTATCCATTCATTACTTCCACCGCTTCTCGTTTTCACTCCATTTAACACACAACCGCTGCAGATGGCGAAGGTTCAGTCCACAGAAAACACATCTGGTTTAGGTTAACTGCTCTGTAGGCTCATTAAAGGGTGGTGAGCACGCCTCTGCAGACGAGAGGCTCTCTCTCTCTCTCTCTCTCTCTCTCTCTCTCTCTCTCTCTCTCTCTCTCTCTCTCTCTCTCTCTCTCTCTCCTGCAGCAGATCTAGATGATGTAAAGAATCACCCTCCATCTATGTAGGACCGATGATAGATGCATAGATAGATAGATAGATAGATAGATAGATAGAGAGAGAGAGAGAGAGAGAGAGAGAGAGAGAGAGAGAGAGAGAGAGAGAGCTCTGAGTCTTCCCCCCCCCCTCTCCCCCACCAAACACAGCGAAGACTGGCATTTCAAGAGCGAGAGCTTCATAACAACGAGACCAGAAAAATAAATGAGATAGTGATTGACGAACAAGAGGAGGAGAAGATGATGATTTCCTGAAGGAAACGAGGGAATGATACATATGACTTTAAGAGAACACGATCAAGTCGTAACGTAACAGCACCGTGTGGTAGAACAGTAACGTGGCAAGTTTACTGTGACGAATTAGTCGTAACGTAACAACACCGTGTGGACAGTAACGCAGCAAGGTTAGTGGTACAGATCCTGAGGGTACACGTACCCCTGGTGGTACAGTGGTACAGATCCTGGGGGTACACGTACCTTTAGTGGTACAGTGGTACAGATCCTGGGGGTACACGTACCTTTAGTGGTACAGTGGTACAGATCCTGAGGGTACACGTACCCCTGGTGGTACAGTGGTACAGATCCTGGGGGTACACGTACCTTTAGTGGTACAGTGGTACAGATCCTGGGGGTACACGTACCTTTAGTGGTACAGTGGTACAGATCCTGAGGGTACACGTACCCCTGGTGGTACAGTGGTACAGATCCTGAGGGTACACGTACCCCTGGTGGTACAGTGGTACAGATCCTGGGGGTACACGTACCCCTGGTGGTACAGTGGTACAGATCCTGAGGGTACACGTACCCCTGGTGGTACAGTGGTACAGATCCTGAGGGTACACGTACCCCTGGTGGTACAGTGGTACAGATCCTGGGGGTACACGTACCTTTAGTGGTACAGTGGTACAGATCCTGAAGGTACACGTACCCCTAGTGGTACAGTGGTACAGATCCTGGGGGTACACGTACCCCTGGTGGTACAGTGGTACAGATCCTGGGGGTACACGTACCTTTAGTGGTGCAGTGGTACAGATCCTGAAGGTACACGTACCCCTAGTGGTACAGTGGTACAGATCCTGAGGGTACACGTACCCCTGGTGGTACAGTGGTACAGATCCTGAGGGTACACGTACCCCTGGTGGTACAGTGGTACCTGGAAAGCTATCCAGATGGTAAGGGGTGTTGAATCTAAGAAATATCTGTGTTGAATACATGTTGATGTTAGATGATTTAAGTCAACGTATTACACGTATATTTTGCCTTTTTTATAGGAATGAAGTAAAGCTAAGATTTATTCAAGTACAGAGGATTTAACCTCAAGTACAGAGAATTTAACCTCAAGTTCAGAAGATTTAACCTCAAGTTCAGAGGATTTAACCTCAAGCTCAAGGGATTTAACCTCAAGTTCAGAGGATTTAACCGTGTTAAATAGAGATCTGAGACCTTAGACAGTACACAAGAAGAAAGACAAGAGTTTAATGATATGCGACATCAGAAACCACTGGTCAGGATGTGCTCGCCCACCACAAGAGCAGGGGAGGTGTGGGAGTGCTGGCCCACCACAAGAGCAGGGGAGGTGTGGGTGTGCTAGCCCACCACAAGAGCAGGGGAGGTGTGGGTGTGCTAGCCCACCACAAAAGCAGGGGAGGCGTGGCTGTGCTAGCCCACCACAAGAGCAGGGGAGGTGTAGGTGTGCTAGCCCACCACAAGAGCAGGGGAGGTGTGGGTGTGCTAGCCCACCACAAGAGCAGGGGAGGTGTGAGTGTGCTCGCCCTCCACAAGAGCAGGGGAGGCGTGGGTGTGCTAGCCCACCACAAGAGCAGGGGAGGTGTGGGTGTGCTAGCCCACCACAAAACCAGGGGAGGCGTGGGTGTGCTAGCCCACCACAAGAGCAGGGGAGGTGTGGGTGCCTCTACCAAAGAGCATCGCTTCGTTTCCCAGACGTTGACAACTTTTCCCAGAAAGCTTTTTAACGAAGCGATAAACTGAAGCTGGTCCAACGCGACAGTGAAATCCTTCTCAGCAGCGTAGCAGAGTTAGGCAAACAGTCGTGCATTCCGCCAGTCGAACGTGTTCAATACATTGTCGTTAGTCTAAATGTTAATCACATACCAGAGGGCGCACACTGAACATTGTTTGTGATCTGCGTGCGAAAGCTTGGATCGATCCACGGCAAATATTGTGTTATGAATGCACATTATAATTTTTTTTCCCCTCATGTTTTTGATGGGAAGTGTGGGTGTGAGGGTTTGAATACGATGTGAAGGGTTTCAACGTAACGTGACAGAGGATTGAACTCGATCTCACAAAAATACGTGGGTTTTACAGACAAGTTCAATATGTTCGATCCTCCGCAGTCTGCAAGAATTCTATAAGCATTTCTCACATGAATTCATTAAGATTTAACTGCAGCATTGTTCATGTACTTTGCATACATTAATCGCAGATTTCCTCATCCTTATATAACTGTTTTACAGAATGTTTCAACTGTTGGTGTATAAATGATGACATTAACGTGAAAACGATTCACTACCATTCCTGAAGTTCGCATCAGAAACATTAATAATGCCTTGATATTTTCGTTGTGCTCAGCAGAGTCTACGTAAATGGACTTATTCAAACTTTTAACCTTCGTTTCGGAATGATGTTGTCCAACGTTCTGAGCCCGTCTACTTAGAGAATACCTCCTCCACTTACAACCTAGCCTGGCCAGTGTCCCTGGTGGAGAGATGGCGTATTAAATGAAAGATCAGAACAGAAATATTCATCATCCAGAGAACAATTACATATTTTTTTTTTTTTTGCTTTTTTTTTTTTTTCTAAACGAGTAAAACGTTGTTATTAGTGGAAGGTGCGTGTTGCATCTCATGTCGCGCGAGGCCATTTGAACTGCCTGCAGCACCCTGAGTCGTGTGTGTGTTTGTCACTGAAACTATTTGTGAAAAGACGAAAAGAAAATCCTATGCAATGGCATGTAGCTGTACATAATTTAGAAATCCTACACGGGTTAATACGTAATGACATCACCTTCACCGTGGGTCATTATGAAGCCTGATACATCAACTGGGGTCATTATCAAGAAGATGGAGAGCTGGTGTCGCCTCGTAGGGCAGTGGTAACGAGGTTTACCACGTGCCCAGGGCGATGGTAACGTGCTGGCCTATCAAGTGCTCAGGGCGTACTGGCCTACCACAGGAAATATCATTACCACGTCTCACATGTACGTCACTAACTGATGAGAGATAAGATGGAGAAGTGTTGATTTGCTTTGCATTCCACAGCCATGTTCCTCGCTCTCCTCTTTGTATATCCTTGCTTACCTTCCATCGGCAAGTATTAGTTACCCATTAGTTACCCATTATATACTTCAGAAGATGAGGGTAGAGAGGTTTGGAATCCAAAGCGGCCCCAAGACTGTTTCTTTTAGACTGGAGGGAAGGTAGGGAGGGGAGAAGGTGTTCTACAAAGGCTACGGACCATATATCGAGGTACTGGGCCCCGTAATAAGGTTTCTTCTCATAAGAGTTCCCTACAGAAGAGTGGTCTTTGATCTCTTTCCTTGGTTTCGACCTCCACGCACTTTTGACGTTACGCTTCACTCTCCTCCCAAAGCCCAACATATGGGCGGGATCCCATAGTTCAGATAGATACCTTATAGGCACAGGCCCCATTACCCAGCCCCATTACCGATGCCACATTACCCATCCCCACTACCGTGCACCCATACATCGACAATATTCCCCAGTCCTTCCCAGCGTGCCGTGTCACTCTCTTCCTTCTATTTTTCTTCTCCTGTCGCCCTCAAAGGGACGATGGAGTAGAGACAAAGAGGCGCAGTCACGATGGTTTTCCTTCCTCTTTCGCAAGGCTTTCACAACTTACACTCTTTTCACCATAGCATTCACAGTGTACTCTACATCGTCCTAGGCACGTCATGTTCACCTCTAGGTCATTTAAACACTCATCAATTCTTTGAAACACTCACTGTAATTCTTTCTCATATCTTCATTGCTTGTTCTCATTTTCGTATAGGCTCACCTCATTGTCACCTTAATCTGTTTTCTTTTTCTCCTCACAGTATTCAAATCCTTCTGAAATATTTTCTTGTTCTTTCTGAAGTTCATTGATGCTTTCTTACCCCTGTTTCTAATTTGCCTTATTTCTTCAGCCTCTGTACCTTTCTCTTGACAACATTTGTTACTTTTATGATTTCCAGTGCGAGGAAGTGAGATGTGAGTCATTTGAGGGATCTTTGAGTCAGGCATAGGAGCGGACCTTGAGTCATGTGAGGGAGTGACTTTTAAGTCATCCCTGGTTATCTCGTCGGTTATCATTTCTTTCGAATGTAACGAAAGATTACGACATGCATTTCTCTTCAATCTGATTTAACCTCAACTTACCCATAACTCCACATTCTTCCTTCTCCGCTGAACGCTTAGTTTCTCCCTGCCTGGTGATGGTAGGGTCTGTCTGGGTGTCGTAGACCACGATGGTCCACGCAGCCATCTCCTCCAAGAGGTCTGGGTTAAGTGCTGAGGTATGGAGCTCAAGATATTCGAGGCGTCTGTACCATTTCCACAGACCTTCAAAGAAGGGTTCGGAGGAGACAACATAGATCCCTTGATGTTCGCATCATCTGCGTCACGTGATTACTGTGTGGCCGTTGGCAACTCAAGGGTGGGCCGCTTTGATAACTGTTTCTTTCCCTACACCTCGAAGGTTTGGAACTCTAAACCCTCTCATGTCTTTTCCAATAACTCTGACCTGGCACGTTTTAACAGACAGGTATTTCACATCCTCCGAAATTCGTAAGTACTTACCCTTGTCTCTTCCCTTTTACAATCCCATCTGTATTACAGTTAAGACCCGTCCTTGATGTGGACTTTGGTCCGTGACTGGAGCCTCCGACGTCAAAACAGACAAATGTCTGCTGAATAAATCCTTTGTTGCATGAAAATTGATGATTAGCGATTGTCATTTAGTTGGCACACAAGATAAGGGAGATCGTTTGTATCATTTTCGTGTTCTCGCAAGAGAATAGATTGATAAAGATCCCTTAGAACACATCGCTAGGCAGGAAAAGGAGCCATCACTGTACTTTTCTCAAACATCGTTGATGTGAAACTCAGGTAGATGTTGTCGTAGGAACATCTGTGTTTTGCTAAACAGGGAATTTTCGAAATTTTCCCACCGGAAGTAGACGTTGCGTTCACTTCTCTTACGCCGGAACGTAACAGATGCGTTCGTTTTCCATACGCTTTTACGTAAATAGTTCCCATGATGGATTTATACGCTCCAGCGTTTGGTGGGTGAGTAACGGGGCTGGATATATCACTACGCTCGTGTGATGCCAATCGACCCGATGGAACAATTGTACATTTCGGAAACTGAATACTCGTTCTCATACATCATAATCTGTACAACTTCAAAGGGATTCATCATGGATTTGTTAATGATGGCTGCTTATTTTCCATGTTCATAAATGACGTGTTGTTTCCTGTTTGCTCTGTAGTGAAATATGTATGACGATGTATATGGAGTTTGCGACCCACGCACCCGTAAAACTGGCGCAAACAGTATTCGTGTGTGTGTGTGTGTGTGTGTGTGTGATTACTATTTATGATTACTACTTGTGTGTTACGGGGAGAGAGATTTACACTGGTGTCGCCCCGTCTCTTAACCTTCTATATACCTAATTAGGTACTTTACTTTTATGCACACACACACACACACACACACACACCCTGGTCAGTGCCAGGCACCCATTTTATTGACCAGCCCCAAGGGTAATAGGTCTGCCGCGACAAGGATTCGAACTCGTGTATGTTTGATCCTAGATGGTCCGTGGATGCGTGATATCATGGTCAGTAACGCTAACCGTTGCACCAAGGAGGAACGTGTGTGTGTGTGTGTGTGTGTGTGTGTGTGTGTGTGTGTAACTTAAACTCTTTGTACTGTACAGGGAGTGACTTTTACAACCGTGAGGCCTCCCCATCACTTAAACTTTATTATACACTTATCTCAGCTTGTGTATGCTGTCCACATTAACAGTCTCATAATTCATTTTTTTTTTCTATCCATCCAACAGTCATATACTGCATCAGAGTACTTCAGTACATCTTCTAAACAAGTGTCTTGCTTGTTATGGTCTCTGTTTGTTTTGTCCCTATCCTTCGAGGAACTAATTACTGTTGACATTACAGGTTTCAGAACTTAAAGGCTGTTATCAATATGTGCGTGTGTGTGTGTGTGTGTGTGTGTGTGTGTGTGTGTGTGTGTGTCTGTTGTCTGTCTGTCTGTGTTACAGTGAGTAAGTCTTACTCTCGTATTTCCTCGTCTCTTAACTATATATATATATATATATATATATATATATATATATATATATATATATATATATATATATATATATATATTCCTATGAGTCCACGGGGAAAATGAAACACGATAAGTTCCCAAGTGCACTTTCGTGTAATAATCACATCATCAAGGGAGACATAAGAGAGAAATATAAGTCAGTAGATATACATCGAAGAGACGAAGCTAGGACGCTATTTGGTAAACATGCGATTGCCCAAGACATGTCTTGGACAATCGCATGTTTACCAAATACACTAACACCACGACAGTAGCCTTCACCCACCACACCTTCAAAACTTCCCCCCGAGCTCTCCACCAACGCCCTTCCATGAAATCCCCAACACAGCACCAACATCTGTCTCTCCAGCAACGCCGCTTTACGTCAACACCAACCCCTGCAGCTCACCGACAAGCCTCCACCATTCTTGTCACTAACCGCACCAACCACAACCACACACCACCACACCTACACGCCACCGACGACGCTCCAACACTGTCACCAACACCTCCGGCGCCGCCTCTCCAACACAGCAGACATCCCTGGTAGACATCACAAATCACCTCGGAAAATGAAGTTTCTTGCATCACATTCTCTAAGCACGTCGGAGCTCAGAATTATGAAGACTCTCAAAACTAATTACGGAACGCTTTCTCTTCGCTTCAATGGAAACTTTTAATATTTGTGAGACGTATCCTTCCCTCCCTCCTCGCACACAGGCAGAGAAAACTTTGTAACAAGCCATCCATATCCTGGGGCATCTTATTAAAAGTCTGTCAGATTAATATAAAATCAAGATCATGTCTTCATCCTCTGGCACAAGATGGCGAATTTTTTTTTTCCTTTTTTCTTTAATAAAGCCTTAACGTCCAAGTTACTTTTGTTGAGTCGCATTCTAAAATCTTAACTGAGTTACGTCATATTCGTTCATCCCTCTCCCAAGTGTTGCGATTGGAAGTCTGGGCTTATCTGTTGCTCAGAGGCAGATCATCACAGCAGAATTTATCTGATCACAAGTTCGAGTTCGGGTCAATACAGTTGTATCAGTATTCCAGGCTTCTGGAAGGGTGGGTGTCCTAGACGATCCACACAGACGGTAAAGCTTAATATGTCTTTGTTGAATATCACTGTTTCCGTTGCCATTTGCCAGGGATAGATCAAGTGCAAACAGACGTCCTCCTTTTTTTTTCACAGGCTAGACCATGTGCATGTGAGTATCTCTCTTGTCTTGTCTCGCTGTCTTCACTTCCTTCCTTCCTTCCTTCCTTCCCTCGATTACTCGTTTGCCTTATCTCCCTTCCTTCTCCTCCTGTTCTGCTATCACTCCTCTTTCACAAGCCATTATCATACACGGTTCTATTATATTTTCATTGTAAAATTCATACGTATAATCTCTTGAGTATCATGATTTCATTCCTTGAATTCATCACTCCTTGAATTCAGTGACGTCACGCATGATCATGATGAGGCTGTTGCACGTCAATAATGACGTCATGATTGTCACAGACGCGTAGGTCATCCTTCTGTGAGTGTTGAGGTCACACTTACTGGAGACGTTAAGTCGCTCTGCCCATCTGGTTAGATCCTCGCACTTAGAAGGCACTTAAAGAGTAAAGTCCAAGTGTTCCAAGTGTGCGAGTCTTCGCACTGAAGCGGTCGCCAAGGTTGTTTTTAGTTGAGTTGTTAATTGACAATAAGTTGTTAACATTATTCATTACCTTTTGGCTTTTCTTTCATCAAGATCTTTGCTCTCGTGAGCCATAACCTGACTTGGAGCTTCTGATTCCTGATTAATTTCTATTAATTGATTAATTTCTGTTAATTGATTAATTTCTGTTAATTGATTAATTTCTCTTGATTGATATCGGTTCGTTTCTGAGGCAGTAGTGAACATATTCAGTGCCATATCATCTCAGTGGGCTCTTCCACCTTGATTGCTTCCCCTGTACAAGGTATGATTTGCCATTCTAGAATGTGAAGCACTCAGATTCGAAGTTCTGGACTGCGAAACACTCGATTCGAAATTCTGTCTTAGGACAAGCTTGATTTGAAACTAGATTATGAAACATCTGGTTTGAAACTAATGATTATGAAACTTGATTTGAAATTCTAGAGCTCTGTAACGCCTGGCTCGAAACTAAAGATTATGAAACACTTGATTTGAAATTCTAGACAATGAAATACATCATTCAACATTTTAAACTGTAAAGCAATTGATTCGAAATTCTAGATTTTGAAACACGTGATTCTAAACCAGAGATTATCAAACACTCGAATCGAATTTGAAGACTATGAAGCACTTGATTCGAATTTCTAGATTATGAAATTTTTTTTTTCGAAACACTAGAGTATGAAACACTTGATTCGAAATTCTAGACTATAGAAAACTTTAACATGACCAAAAAAAAAAAAAAGGTCGTTAAAGTTTTTTTTCATAATGTGAAATGCAATGAGTTTAGGCCATTAGTGAAAAATGAATGTTGCATGACTGCTTTACTAGCACAATTTGCATTCATTTATTCCGTGAATCATTGAATAGTTATCGCAACATTTTCATAAATCAATGACCTGTTAATCCGTAACTGAATAGATGAAATCTCATGGCGCAAGGGAAAAATATATATATATCAAAAAAGAAAAGCACATGTTTCTGTTCAATTGGAGATTGGAAATTCCAACATTGACGTCATTTATTTTTTGTGCGATGTAATGTCGCTGAGAAGTGATTTGACCTACCTGACATCCACATGACATTCGTACCACCCGACATTCACATGACATCCACCTGACATCTGTGGAGTACTCGACATCCACATTGCCTGACGTCAGAATACTATATGATAGCAATGCTAGTTAATGTTATTACTTCCTGACATCCTTATTTACTTGAAATCTGGACTTCCTGACATCCATACTGTCTGACATCCATATTACCTGATATGAGTAGGAGGATGTATCGTAAATGTGGTCAGCATAGACAAAGGTTAAAAAGTGGTATGATAGTAGAAATGGTTCAAGAGCTAGGGGGGCCCCTACGAATGTAAAACTCCCTCCTGGTATAGTACAAAGAGGCAATTACACGCGAAGTAAGCTCCAGGAATCTGTGAGCTTATCAAAGCGTAATAAAGCCCCACATTAGGAGAATAACCACCTGTCTGGTGGCAAACATTAAGACCAGCATTCAAGTATATGGATAAGGAAATACTCGGCAAGTTGTTCACCTTTTACGCCAGGCCAGAATTAGAATATGCGTCTCAGGTTTGGTTACTAAAGATCCAGAAGAACTAATAAAGAAGATACAGAAGAGAGCAGAAGAAAGGGTCCCAGAATTAAGAAGGCTGAGTTAAAGGGATAAGGCTAGAGGCCTTAAATTTGCCCGACATGGAAGAGAGTTAAGTGAGGGGTGACCTGATCACAGCCTTAAGTTTTTAAACGAGATTGGTGGCGGAGACAGTGAGCATTTCTTCGAAATGGGTTGCCATGACACCAGCCGAAGTTGGTGCTGGTTTATCCGCCAACTACAGGATGAATGTTTGGGTGTCGTGCGGGGTCGTCGTCTACCTACGTCGGGGGTTCGAACCAAGGTCATTTGCATTAAAAGTCAGCAACTCCAGCCACCGAGGTACGACTCGTCAACAAAGTCATTTCATTTCCTCCCAGTGAGTGATACAAATAGGATTCGATAATGAATCTATAAAGAAATGTATTGTGGAAAGCAGGTGCTCCTGAATGACATGAAATAGAGCTTACATAACGTGCCTGCTGAATAGGGATGATCTGTCATTATAATGAGTACTGAAGTGGGTTTTACTCTATATACTTGGCATAAGACGTTGAGTTTAAACCAGTACGACTTATTAAGTCTCGTAGGCTAACCTTACAGCTTGGTTCACTTGCCCTGCGCCTCAACGTTGTCTTTTCTGTCGTTAGCCTCAATGCTGGTTCACTCTCTCTCTCTCTCTCTCTCTCTCTCTCTCTCTCTCTCTCTCTCTCTCTCTCTCTCTCTCTCACACACACACACTGAACAGTGTCCGGTCGTCGACCACGTCCCTGTATTGCCTGAAGTAAGTCAAAGCAGACCGATGTAAAAATTACAACGACTTTCACATATCGCCTTTTTTTTTTTCCCCCAAGAAAAATATGTACGTACGTACGGATCAGTTCGTGTGTACGATGGCTACAGCAGGCACGAAGGGTCATGCTGCAGCTGGTCATCCGGGGAGAGAACAAGTATTGACCTCAGGAGGCTTACAGAGAGGCTGAGGTGTTCGGGGAATAGGAAAGGAAAGAGAAAGCAACTGCTAATATTTCTATAAGACTATGGAACTCGTGTGGTTGGGTTTGGCGATGCTTGAGTGCCTGGCTTGCCTGTGTGGTGCAGTCTCCCACCCCCGCCACCACACTACCTGTGTGTGGTGCTGCCAGTCCTCCTCACAGTATGGAGACCCTCGCAGGACGCCCCTGTTGGTCGTTCACTGCCCACTGTGGCCAGACGACGATGACGCAATGGAAAGTAATGACGTAATCAACGATCGTGATGTATATAAAGTGGTTGACAACATTCTACTTGGATTTTCAGAGAGTTTTCAGTAAACTACCGCACCGCTGATATTATCAGCAAAGGCTGTTTCATAGATAAGGGAGTTGTACTTGGGTAGTTAGAAATTTGATTGGTTGACCATCAACAAGAGTGGTGACCAGTGGTCGAGCCCCAGAATGGTCAGACGTAACAAGTGGCGTGACTCAGGGATCCCTCTTCGCTACCGGTTTTAAAAGCTTCTCATTGTCTCTACATATTTTCATTATTGTTAGATATGTCTGGTTCCATATATATATATATATATATATATATATATATATATATATATATATATATATAGTTTCACTCGTAGTAAAATGGAAACAAACTCGTGGGCAATGATTTATTATCGAATGCGGCAACGTGCTCTCTCTCCTCAAGAGGATTTTTAGTACATGAAATGAATTACTTGTTAGAGCACTCTATGGAAAAGTCCATTTGCACGTTGACGAACAGGTTTGTTAAAGGATGCACTTCAAGTCCAAAACTGACATCATTTGATCTCTTGAGCCACATTATAAAGTGTACAGATATTTCTCCTTAATTCTACACCCACCACACTCACCTCTGTTTCCAGTCTCTTGTAAAATCACACGCAGCCCCTAATGATCCACCTGTCTTAAGCTGTTGGCCTCACTTTGCGTGCCTTCGTAGCATCAATATGATAAAAACCCCAAATGAATCTTTCTAGATTCACTTACTAACTACCAGAAGCAGAAGGAAAAAGAACACGTAGTCCATGTTTTGAAGGCGTGAGTCGCTCCTCTTAGACTTGTCAGGAGTGTGTGGTTAACATGGAGCGCGTGGGGCCCTGTCAACATCCAGTGGAGGAATATAAGTACGTTCACAATGTCCTCCCAACACTGTGGGTCGAAAATAACAGCAGGTGTTGAAGGACTCAGCTCTCACTGTGTGTGTCTCTTTTTGTTCTCGTTGCTGGATACGATGAAGGGCCAGTCCTCGGTTTCCAGGAGAGTCCTCGGTGATGGGAGGGAAGAAAGAGGGACGTAACAACGTGAGATGAAGAATAGATAGAGAGTGCTTGAGAGAGAGAGAGAGAGAGAGAGAGAGAGAGAGAGAGAGAGAGAGAGAGAGAGAGAGAGAGAGAGAGAGAGAACTATAAAGGTTGAAAATCGTCTGCAGACCAAAAATCTAACACGACAGGAGATATTTAGAGGACTGGAACCAGTTGTGAAAGACAAAAGAAAACAAATGAGGCTTCGTAAACTTAAAGGGCTGAGGGATTGATATTCATCAGGGGTCGCTACTGTCGCTCGATGTTCCCAGATTTAGCCAATCATTAGCACAAAGGAACTTGATGGTTTTGTCCCGTCGTGATAAGTCACACACAACATACAGACGGTCCAGAATTCGGGGTAGAAAAAAAAAGAAAAAACGAAACAAAGTACACCTGATATTATGCACGACCATGATTTTAAATTATGCAAAATGACTCTGATTAATCACACTTTTCCAAACATGCAAATTCGGTAATAACTGCTAATTTTGCTAGATTTATGCGTTACCGGAGTATAATCAGTTTGATACTCGTATGAATCAACTGGAATATTCAAAACGGATTCATGACATCTTTTTGAAAGATATTTAAAGAAATACAGATCTAAACAAAACCCCTGTACGTAGAGACAAACTGCGCCCGCTGTAGACATCAATTAACTTGCTATCACAGCAACAGTAGAAAGATGAGTGTCAGACGGATATGATGTCCGCAAGATTCCTCGAGAAGTACTTCTACTGAGACCTTCAGGAAGATCTTACCCACCTTAAGTCCTCACGTGTCAGGTGGGAGAGGGAGGAAGGGACGATTGTCAGGTGGGAGAGGGAGGAAGGGACGATTGTCAGGATCTAGAGTCAGGCTTTTAAGCCACTCTGGTGGTGTCAGCTGTAAACAACCCTTCACAAGCTACAGTGTTACAACAGCCGACCACAACACGCAATTGTAAAAAGGTGTAAAAGGTGTCCTCTTATAACACAAGGCTGCCGGCAGCAGATGAATGGCATACATCAAACTGGGTAAATGTGAATGTTGACAGCAGACAAAAGTTTACAGTTACAGCAGACGGTAATTACTCTCTCCCCCGTCACGCACAAAGAGTAATTGCAAATCGTAATCACAAATTGTAATTACATCACCATCCTCACCCACATCAACAACATCCCATCAACACACAACACCTGACTGATGTTCCATCCAACATCAGTAATAATGTTTCCTTCAAAATGGTTTCTATACTTACGTATACATATAACACTTTGGATAAAATGACAAAACCAAAGACACTTTCCTGACAAAGTAAAGAATAAATACTTTCTTCTAGTCAATGGAGGAAAAAAAAAGATAACTTTTTAATGATCCTGAAGTGTATTCCATACGAGTCCAAGAAAACTTTATAACAAGCCACTCAACCAGAGCAGCATCTTATCAGAAGTCCCGACCAATTATCTCGTCACCAAAGTCCAGTAGTTTCCTTTTGGAGACGAGATATTCGGATGAGGTTCCATGCCTGAACTTGTCATCCTGACTGTGATGACAAACTTCCGTATATCTCACGGTTTTTCGCGTCATTTCACTGCTTTTCACCTCTTCCCAGCACGCTAAGTTAATGAACTAAGTGATGCAAATCCACTGTTAATTAGGGGAATTTCTAATTAGAGAAGGACCTCGAAATGATCGTGGCTTAATGTTCGAATCCTTTAACGTCGAAATTTTTTGCGAGTGTCTATCAGCGGGATTATCAACAATTAATATAACTGATGATCACAGTTTGTTATCAATACTCCCTTATGAGTTATCGTACATCTGAGGATTGAATTATTTTCTGTTGGCAGTTACTGCTGCTGGCCTCGCGTGGCCATGACCACCAGATGTTGTGGTCGTGATGGAAGGGATTTCAAGACGTTCGACCTTCGGGGACAGACGTGTGCGTAGGTCATGATACTTCCGCTGGGTTCAAATCCTGGTCGGGGCCGTCGGCTCACACCCAACCTAGGTGTTCGTCTTTCCCTCAGGGCTGGTCGACCAACGGGTACTTGGCTAACGTGTGTGTGTGTGTGTGTGTGTGTGTGTGTGTGTGTTCATAAGAGTAAGTACCTGATTATATATATACACAAGGTTAAGAGACGGGGCAAGACGAGTGTAAAACCCTTCTCCCTGTAACACGCAATGAGTAATGACGAATAGTAAACACACACACACACACACACACACACTACCACCCACTTGGCTAAACCTACCAACTCCTTTTTTTCCCCAGTCCCATAACCTGATCCCTGGGCCATTAGGTCTATAATGGGTCACCTAATACAGGCTCGTCTTTTATGCTTATAGACAAAAAATGATCCAGTTATCTTACAGGTTTATCCCGCCGTCCTTCAGACAACGTCCTGTTATCTGTTTCACAGAAGAAATTTCCATGTAAGAATGTGTAGGTGTTGTGGTACTGTAATCAGATCCTTAAAACCTCAGAGTTTGATTCTACATAGGTAGATAACACGTATGCCACAGAGAATACGGCATTACTCACACAATAAATGCATGCACGCCATATGTAAAGTAGTATCAGAATTATGTACGTATATGTATGATATTTTTTCTCGTTTTGGTATGACCGACTTACCTGGGAAGTATATTTTTGTCTTTGATATCATGTTAACCTGAAGGAGTTATCAGTGACCCAGAGTCACCTACATTTTCTAGATCTCTCTCTCTCTCTCTCTCTCTCTCTCTCTCTCTCTCTCTCTCTCTCTCTCTCTCTCTCTCTCTCTCTCTCTCTCTCTCTCTCTCTCTCTCTCCCTCCGGCGGTCGGATTCTCCCGCGTGTCGTCAGCCGTTCCAGCAGAGGTCGTCCCTCAATCCCCTTTGTCCAGACCAGGTCCTCCCCACCCTGGGCGATCAAGCTATTCATCCCATTCTCTGTTATCGCCTGAACCCATATTAACTCCCACCTCACCACAGTCGTACCCCATCTCCTCCTCTCCTTCTCCTCCTCCTCCTCCTCCTCCTCCTCCTCCTCCTCCTCCTCCTTCTTCTTCTTCTTCTTCTTTTTCCTCTTCCTCTTCCTCTTCCTCCTCCTCCTCTTCCTCTTCCTCCTCCTCCTCCTCCTCTTGTGTGCTTATTATCGAAACTACGTCCTTACTAGACATTGCCTCAGTGTTCAATACACCTCCAGTTCTCTGTTTTTCTCAGTTTCCCATCTTTTATGTGTTTTCCTTTAATACTTAGGTCATCCACTCCCTCCTTTGTCCCCCCCCTCCCCTGACTTCCAACCTCTACCCACCCCCACACCATTCTGACACCACCACCACCCACACCCACCTGCAACCTTACCACCATCACCATCACCCCTCACTACCACCATCACCATCACCCCTCACCACCACAGGCCACCTACCACCATCACCACAGGCCATCCCCTGCCGTGCCCCCACTCGTAAAGTTGCCAGTGTAAAACCGTCCAAAAAACTACCTCGCTGTTTTTTTCCCCCCCCTTTACACCAATCTGGCAGTTGGGCTGTATTTTTCTTGTATGCGTACGACAGGTCCCGCCTGTGTGGCCCGTCGTGCTCGTCTGTGGTATAGCTCTGTCCACAGCACCAGCATCCCTCAGGGTGCTAGGGGTCCTCCTGTATATATATATATATATATATATATATATATATATATATATATATATATATATATATTTTGCTTTGTCGCTGTCTCCCGCGTTTGCGAGGTAGCGCAAGGAAACAGACGAAAAAAATGGCCCAACCCACCCACATACACATGTATATACATACACGTCCACACACGCAAATATACATACCTATACATCTCAATGTACACATATATATACACACACAGACATATACATATATACACATGTACATAATTCATACTGTCTGCCTTTATATATATATATATATATATATATATATATATATGTATGCTGAGTCAGCAGGCATGGTCGTATATTGAAGAGAGACCTAATTTTGCACCAACTTTTTTCTTTTTTCTTCGTTTTTTCCCTTCTTCCCATCAATCAAGACTTGACCTCAATTTTTGATGTTCGTGGTCGACTGACGCCCACGCTGGTATGCTTGGAACTTCTCGGGTCAGAACGCAGTGATGATGTTGGGTTTTTTTATGTTTTATTTTCACGGTAATTTTTTTTTTTTAAAAAAGTCTTAAGGAATTGATTGAGTCAAGAGATCAGACAGCTCCCAGTACGTATATATCTGTGTGGCTGCTTTCCCGTCCTTCTGTCAAGCTGTTGAGACGGTAAGGCAATAGACAGTGGTCTCTCTATAAGCCCCCACACAATGTCTTAGTGTCATAGCCACAACGTACAGAGAGAGGTACCATGCTTAGCCTCTGTGATGCCCTGGGTGACGACACGGTGTGCACACCTGGTTACCATACCTGATCACAGATGAAGAAACACACACACACACACACACTCTCTCTCTCTCTCTCTCTCTCTCTCTCTCTCTCTCTCTCTCTCTCTCTGCTCCTGCTGTCGACCCCCCCCTCCCCCCCTCCTCACCTTGGCCTCACCCTGCACCATAAATCAGGGTTTTGCATGTCGCCTGAGCCGGTCTGGCTGGGAATGGATTATAGCTGCGGAAAAATGGAATCATGATAAATGACAGATTCACAAGCACTCCCCCAGCAGCACAATTCTTCATATATATATATATATATATATATATATATATATATATATATATATATATATATATATATATATATATATATATATATATATATATATATATATATATATTTTCTATTATACTTTGTCGCTGTCTTCCGCGTTAGCGAGGTAGCGCAAGGGAGCAGACGAAAGAATGGCCCAACGCACGCACATACACATACCTATACATTTCAACGTATACATACATATACATACATAGACATATACATATATACACACATGAGTCATGTTGATTTAATGGTTAATTTCTAAGCTGAATAGCATGGTTAACTTACGTTAATCACTGTTAAATCATAGAGTACAGAGTTAATTTATTTTACATCACACGCTCTGCACACTGACACACACACACACACACACACACACACACACACACACACACACACACACACACACACGACAGGCCTACGTGATGTAGTGTTACTGTTACTCACCACGACTCGCCACGGGTCCGCCCAGGGTTAGGATCGCATGGGTTCGAATCTTGGGCTCGGCAGAACACCCTAACACAACCCAGGTGTTCATCCTTCCCTTGGGGCTGGTCGATAAATGGGTACCTGGCTTAGGCCGGTGTGTGTGTGTGTGTGTGTGTGTGTGTGTGTGTGTGTGTGTGTGTGTGTGTGTGTGTGTGTGTATAAAAGACAATGTACGTATATACAAAGTTAAGAGATGGGTCAGTACAAGTATAAGACTATCCCAGTAACACATAGATAGTAATTGCAAACTACTTTCCTCCTTGTTAACAGCATTTAGACAATTCTAAAATAACCCGTCAAGTGTTGTGTGGTGTCCACACTTCACATGATGGAGCGTGGTATACACTCGTGCCAGGCGATCAGTCCTGTTTGCTCGATGGAATATTCCTCTACTGTCATTGCCGCGCCCACCAAACCATCAGTTCAAACCATCTGTACACTGATGTCCTTTCAGTAAAAAAAAAAAAAAAGGAAGATCGAGAGCGTCATGCAAATAAGCATTTTCACTCCACTTAAAAGAAAAAGAAAAAAAAAACCAGTTTCATTTGAGACACTCAAATATCGTTCAAAATCTTTGAGAAGCACAGATGTGTTACATGAGATTGACGATGAACAATGATCGAAGGGCGAAAATTAGTGGAGTCCAGTTCTAATTAAGTGGATTTTCAAAATACTGAGTTGACAAGACAAATGTTTCGTCCAATTACTGTGAACAAATTACAATCATGGCAGTAACTGGGATAGTGTGTGTGCGTGCGCACGTGCTCTCGTGTACGTATGTTTGTGTGTGCGTCTATGTTGGTTTGTGTGTCTGTGAGTCTTTGTGTGTGTGTGTGTGTGTGTGTGTATGTGTGTAAGACATGATACATATATACAAAGTATAGTTGCCACTGCTTCTTTCTCTACTGAAACAGTCACTGTATCTGTGATTAGATATATCTACAAATGATGAAACAGATACTAGAGCCATTATCCTTGCCCTCCACACCTCATTGTATCTGCGAGTGCATATAATGCTGCTCAGCATTGATCATTAATCACTATTAGTCCCTCTGAATATTCCCTGAGTTTTCCATTAAGTCTGGCTTAACTACGGACGTCTTTTCCATTCCTGTGCCATTAACAACGCCCAGGTATTTCTTCTAGTCTTCATCTACGACGTGATATGTTATCTCGCCTCATCCACATCCCACATGTTCATCTAGAACAGACTGCTGTTATTGTTATAGTGTCCAGCGAGTTCATGTTATTTTTACCTCTGCCATCATCTCTCTCTTGCTACCTGTGCATCGACACTTCACTTACAAGAAGAGTTTTATCTTAATATTATCTTCAATCGATTTTTTTTTTCTTTAGCCTGGCTGAAGATGTGTACGTGTGTTTAATCTTCTTATTTTACCAAAGGAAAACAACTGACACACACAGCAAACCAGACATGATGCTCATTTCTTTTTTTTTCTAACCCCCTCCGCGCGTGATACGTCAGGAGATGTTAAATGTGTATTTCAAAAATGTGCATAATTAAAATGCCTTTCATTAACGAGCGTTTATATGTGTCATTATCTCCATAATTGTAAAATGGCTACGAATACTTCGGTGAAAAATGCTCTGAAAAATATTTTGATGATTTTTTTGGGGGGATGGAGTGTTGGGGGAGGGGGGGGGGGGGATGTTGGGGATGTGGTGTTTTGGGGGTGTGTGTATGTGGGGGTGTGTGGGGGGTGAGGGAGGCGATCTCATACAGATTATTATCATTTAAGTATAAACTTTGCCTTGGGAACCTTGCCACATATAAACTTAGTCGAGGGTAAAATTCTAAACTACATTCAGTCGAGGGTAAAATTCTAAACTACATTCAGTCGAGGGTAAAATTCTAAACTACATTCAGTCGAGGGTAAAATTCTAAACTACATTCAGTCGAGGGTAAAATTCTAAACTACATTCAGTCGAGGGTAAAATTCTAAACTACATTCAGTTCGATGATTTACTTCTCTTGTATCAAACATACTTCATCAATGACGCGTAATTTCCGCAGTAAGTGAGATCATTCGCGGACGAGATTTAGTTCATACTGAGGGTAGGACGAGAGCGGATTGTACAATCCAGTGCGGGAAAGAACAAGAGCTGCTACTCTCTCTCTCTCTCTCTCTCTCTCTCTCTCTCTCTCTCTCTCTCTCTCTCTCTCTCTCTCTCTCTCTCTCCCTGAGCCAGTCGTACCCTGTGCCAGGTACTCGTAGGTAGCAGGTGCCTGAAGGTAGCGGGTGCAACCTGTAGGTACCCAGGGAGGTTCTTAGCGCCAGACTACGGGCACCATAGAGCAGACCAGCGCCCACCATTCTCAGCGCTCGCTGACCCACAGCTAAACCACCTCATCCCCCACTGAGGATGGAGGCCCCACATAATCCCCCACTGAGGATGGAGGTCCCACATAATCCCCCACTGAGGATGGAGGTCCCACATAATCCCCCACTGAGGATGGAGGCCCCACATAATCCCCCACTGAGGATGGAGGCCCCACATAATCCCCCACTGAGGATGGAGGCCCCACATAATCCCCCACTGAGGATGGAGGCCCCACAGAATCCCCCACTGAGGATGGAGGCCCCACATAATCCCCCACTGAGGATGGAGGCCCCACATAATCCCCCACTGAGGATGGAGGTCCCACATAATCCCCCACTAAGGATGGAGGCCCCACGTAAAAAACAACATTATCAATTTCATTCAGTTCATTTGTCATGCAGCATCGGAGGTGGGAGCTGTACAGTCACTATATATACATATATATATATATATATATATATATATATATATATATATATATATATATATATATATATATATATATATATAGTGTCAACGTAAACTTGTGGATGAACATGTGCAGATAAACCCACATGATAAAACGAAAGCATTAGATGCAAGACCTCTCGTTCATCACATCTTCAGGCAAACTGATGGAAAGGTGAGGTAAGCAAGTGACATACACACACAGGAGAAACTCAGGTCAGTGTGTGTATGTGTGGGGGGGGGGGTTAATGAAGCATGAGTGACACGCCAGGTCATAACACTGGGCGGGAGGTAACCTAACCTAACCTGATTGACAGATCTTAGCAGCACAAGTGGATAGAAACCTTTTCTACGCGTCAAGTCTGTGTTACTGGATGGCAGTGAGGAGTGGCCATGGGACAAGCTTTTATGTTTTGGTCATAAAATCGTAGAAATTACCCAATATTCTGCCACTGTCACGATCCTCTTTAGCCTTATGTTGACGCAAGGTGCTCTTTCCCGTCACCACTCCTAACATCGCATTGATATATTGAGCTTTCGGGGAGAAATCTTCATCTGTTAATTCCATGCTCTGTGTCCACGTTTGGACAGTTATGATACAGGAGAGAGAGAGAGAGAGAGAGAGAGAGAGAGAGAGAGAGAGAGAGAGAGAGAGAGAGAGAGATTACTAGTCCCCCCACAAGTCCCCAAGGAGAGGCGGTGTTGCAAGCGATGGTATTCGAGTGATGTAATTTCAAATACTCTTTTTTTTCTTCTCTCTTGTGTGTAAATCCACGACCAGACGGCCCAGCTCCCCACAGAAGCCATTACAGTGTAAACCACATGCAAACACCGACTCGTGTTTCATAACTGTGGCTTTGGGGGTTTAAAAGAACGATGGAAAAATAGATCATGGAAATCGATTAAAACCGTAAGATTGACTTTGTGTGTGTACCCTAGAGCCATTGGCTATACAAGGATCTGTGCAGTGTATAGTCAGTGTTACGTATACGTATTGCCGTAGCCTGCAGTGAGGGACCAGATTGTCATACTCAACCATGCCTGGGTACTCACCAGTCCTGCGCTGAGTATACCCACTAGCGACCAGTAAACCTGGGTTGAGTAAAACCCACCAGCGACGACAGATGTAAACTGCCCCCCCCCCCCCTCGCCTCTGGACCGAGGCCAGTTTACACTGATATTGCCCTATAAAAAGGAACTTTGCGCAAGTGCTTTTTTGTTTATATTGGCCGTTCTGTATGTGATGGACGGCTTTTATGTGTCTGTCTTTTGCAGGATACCAGAGTTGGTGGTCACTGCCGAGTGCTTGTGTAGATAACTCCTGCTGTATGAAGTAGTTGTCTAATGTCTTACGTATAGTGGAGTGGGGACTGTGTTGTATGATGGTTAGGGTGTTGTATGATGGCTGGGGTGTTGTATGATGGCTGGGGTGTTGTATGAACGTTAGGGTGTTGTATGATGGTTGAGGTGTTGTATGATGGTTAGGGTGTTGTATGATGGTTAGGGTGTTGTATGATCTCTGGGGTGTTGTATGATGGTTAAGGTGTTGTATCCCCTTAATATGCAAGTATTACACACACATGGCACATATATAAACAAGGTTGAGAGACGGGGCAACACGAGTGTGAAGCTCTCCCCTTATCCCCATAACACACACACACACACACACACACACACACACACACACACACACACACACACAACAGCAGAATTTGCAATAACACTTTCCCAGACTTATGCAGCCCGAACGACACGGTGAGATCATAACCAGGACGTAAAGACTTTAAAACAGCCCAGTTTGATATGTGGTATGGGCAGTGTAATGCCGTCTGCTTGCTTGGCGGACGTAGTGGCAGTTTGTAAGGGAAGATGAGGCTCTAGAATGTGTTGGAATTTCACTACAAAACAAACACGATCTGTGTATAAACTTTTCCTTCTTCTAAAAGAGAGAGAAATGGTGTTGTGCGGTCACCTTACTCTGGTCCACCAAGAAGATCCTGGTCATTATTTCAACAAAAACCATCAACGCAGACGCATTGCCGCAGCATAGATCATCAGTGCGGACGCATTGCCGCAGCATAAATCATCAGTGCAGACGCATTACCTCAACATAAGCCATCAGTGCAGACGCATTACCTCAGCATAAACCATCAGTGCAGACGCATTACCTCAGCATAAACCATCAGTGCAGACGCATTACCTCAGCATAAATCATCAGTGCAGACGCATTACCTCAGCATAAGCCATCAGTGCAGACGCATTACCTCAGCATAAACCATCAGTGCAGACGCATTACATCAGCATAAACCATCAGTGCAGACGCATTACCTCAGCATAAATCATCAGTGCAGACGCATTGCCGCAGCATAAATCATCAGTGCAGACGCATTACCTCAGCATAAATCATCAGTGCAGACGCATTGCCGCAGCATAAACCATCAGTGCAGACGCATTACCTCAGCATAAATCATCAGTGCAGACGCACTGCTGCAGCATAGACCATCAGTGCAGACGCATTACCTCGGCATAAACCATCAGTGCAGACGCATTACCTCAGCATAAACCATCAGTGCAGACGCATTGCCGCAGCATAAACCATCAGTGCAGACGCATTACCTCAGCATAAACCATCAGTGCAGACGCATTACCTCAGCATAAATCATCAGTGCAGACGCATTACCTCAGCATAAATCATCAGTGCAGACGCATTGCTGCAGCATAGACCATCAGTGCAGACGCATTACCTCAGCATAAATCATCAGTGCAGACGCATTACCTCAGCAAAAGACATCCAGATATGCGCAATCACGTTGGCAATAAACCTTCCAGACCCGCGCACCTGACGTGGGACGCTCCCTGCATCGCACCTTCGTGTTCCTTGACATCGTTACGGAGGATCGCGACTTAGAACTCCAGTTTCCCGCGGACCTTCACCCAGTCGTAACCCCCAGACGTCCTCCCAGTCACTCGGCGGCAAATGGCAGTTGTACAGATAAACAGCGACCTCATCCACTCGTCTGACATGGTCGACAGCGACCTCATCCACTCGTCTGACATGGTCGACAGCAGCAGTTTAACGCCTCGGAAGGCCGACAAACAGGTCATGAGTGTGCATGCGTAGCCCCGGCAGTTAAGAGCTATCTCCAGGCAGGCAGTCAGGCACACGCATGCTGTGTTGCATGCGCCGCAGGGTAAATGAAACACTCCTGCATGACTGTAAAATACCCCCAATACTTCACGCGTTTTCTGTGAATGAATCGCACGTTCATGTATGAGAAATAGATTCGTATAATTATGACTTTGCGATGAAGAATTGAGGATGTAATCAGTGTGATATCTGTACTTGGGTCATGTGACGAGGAGGTGAGGGTGGTGGAGGGAAACCTGGTCATGGCTACACCCCAGCGAGATGGGGCAGTAAACGTGTCATGACGCGGACGTCCATCCTCAGCCACACACAGTGGATGGACGTTCTGATGGCCATCGGAGCACCCCCATACACCACCCGCACTCAGACGACGCAGTGATCTGATTAGCGCCGGTAACCCACGGGAAATTCACTGTGCGCCCGATGCTCACCCGTGTGAACGGTGGCGAAAAAGGAGGATTACAGAAGACCATATGGAGCAAAATGTTCCTCGCTGGCGAGACCGTGCGCTCGTGCGTTCATTGGCCCGGATACAGTAGTACCGAATGTGTCTTTTGACTCCAGGTTTAACCCCAGGCTGGGAAAGTCCGGGAACACCGAGATACACATACATACACTGTGTGTGTGTGTCGTGTGTGTGTATGTGTGTGTGTGTGTGTGCGTGTGTGTTGCTTTCACAAGCACTCAATCCTTCATCAGATATTATCTTAACTGTGGTCTTCTCTAGTGTCACGAACTATTTCACCTTTATCTTTATCATTCTCGTTGTTAACTGTATATTGATTATTTGCCGTCAGAAATGTCTCTCTTATTACTCCTTATCTGCACTCTAAGAAATGTTGATCATTCTTATATGTCCGGTGACTATTTTCCTTTTTTTTCATCATAGTTGTCTACTGGGATGTGCTCTAAGCCTCCACGTAATCCTGTGGTCTTTCCCATCCACATACCTCAGTAATTCTCTCGAAATGTGGACAATGAATAACATGTCATCACCAGTGGTATGATGTGGGTCATGATTTATTCCTCTGCCGTTAGTAATTCACCTTCAAAAACTTCCACTCTGAAAGTCCCAGGCAGCTTTTGGTGCTCATTATACTGAAATTCCTCGTTTCCATCTATTCCCGGGTCCTTAGGGTAAATTGCATTTCGTAATTTGATTCTAATTCTGCCATTTCTGCTTCTGTTCAAACATCTACTATACCAGGAATAGATATGACATCGTTACCTCATTATGGCTATTCATTTTACACAAAAGGTAATGATTCAGTCTTTCTATGACACATTCTAAATGAACTGAATTACTTTACAGCCATCCTTCATTTACTTTGACTTGGGAGACAGGTTTTGGTTAACCCTTCGTGTATATGCCTTCGCATCGTCTCATAACACCTACTTTTCTTGCATCACATAAGCACCTTATTTTTTTTCCTGGTTATATTTACTGCATGAGCATCTCATGCATATATACCTGAAGGAGTCACAGGTAGGCAGTGGTGCATGATGTGTGGTGCTGTTACGACAGAAGCGGGTCATCGGGAGCAGCTGGGAGAGCAGACCTTCCCAAGAACTACACCCAGGAGGCACGCGTGCCAGAAGGAGTCTCGTGTTACACCATTACACACCCACTTTGTTGCCCAGGTCACACCACACACCCACGGACATCCCAGTAGCCAGGGTCGCTACACTGCGGGGTCAGGAAACATACCTTTTGTTATAACAACCTCCCAGCCTTGTGTACCTTCGTGGGTTATGACTCGGGTGTGGCAATGTCGTGAATATGAAAATTTCAGAATAGTCTAAGCTGAAGTAGGTCCTGCAATCTGCTGTGTGGCTGAATCCAGGAGCTGTGTGTGTGTGTGTGTGTGTGTGTGTGTGTGTGGGAACGGAGTAATTACTTTATCCTGAAAGTGTACAATATTATCCTCATATTTCTTTAAGTACAGATGACACTGGGCCATTAATGGTCGTTTTCTGCAGGATATCTTGACAAGTTACCTGCTTAACGAACACCATAGTTAACGAACACCACAGTTAACGAACATCACAGTTAACGAACATCACAGTTAACGAACACCACATTTAACGGACGCCATAGTTAAAGAACACCATAGTTAAAGAACACCATAGTTAAAGAACACCATAGTTAACGAACACCACAGTTAACGAACATCATAGTCTAACTTGTGACCTGACCCGCTAACTCACTTCTGCCCTTATGTATAACTGGAGGCTTAATTAGAGACCTATAATTGCTTCAGATTACGGTGAATAATGCAAGAGTTGCATTAACGCCCTTGATGCAACACCTCCCGAAATAGAACGTATGAGCCTAAGTACCATTTCCATGGCAGACATCAAGGAGATAGTGTATCAGAGGGACGCCAGCGGCACACACCAACATTTCGTCGCCTGATACACAGCAGATAAGACGTATCAGAGGAACGAACACAAGTGTTCCAGTCTCATACGTCCACTGGTCCTGGACCGACATCCAGTAGATAAGTGTCTCAGTGGAACACAAGACCTGTAGTGTTGTGCAGCTACTTTTGAGCTTTGAAAGAGAAACACATCAGCCATCAAGGCTTCTCCAGTCAGTCAGTTTCCAGTACAAATCATGGAAAACCCAGTCACATCTGGATCCAAAAATTCTCATGTTAGGTTGATGATGCATAACTATGACACATGGACCCTCCAGAGGAAAACTGGAACTGAACTACCTACACAGTATCCAGTCAGCTGGAAATCCTTGATATATTTCAGTAACTCGAGGATTTAACTCCCTTCCAGTTCTGCAGTGCCCCGGGGAGGTCATGAAAGGAACACGTCCTGAGTTGAAAGGTCATTATACCTCCAGCTCTCAGACAAGCAGGCTATATCTCTGTGACAATGGCTGCTATAGAGATAACACTGGCCCCTCATCCAGGTCTCTTGTCACCTGACACGGTCGGCACCAGTGGCTGGGTGATTATACAGCCATTCTTACATAAGAAGATTCTGAGACGTGGATCTCTGGAAACTCTGTCACCGTCAGCCGCATTTCCTCTCACATCATCACTTGGATTTATATCTTACACAATTGTGGATCTTGTCTCCCCCTCCACACACGTCCCCTGTGTTTCCTTCGTCACCCAGCCACTGGTGCCGACCGTGTCAGGTGACAAGAGACCTGGATGAGGGGCCAGTGTTATCTCTATAGCAGCCATTGTCACAGAGATATAGCCTGCTTGTCTGAGAGCTGGAGGTATAATGACCTTTCAACTCAGGACGTGTTCCTTTCATGACCTCCCCGGGGCACTGCAGAACTGGAAGTGAGTTAAATGCTCGAGTTACTGAAATATATCAAGGATTTCCAGCTGACTGGATACAGTGTAGGTAGGTCAGTTCTAGTTTTCTTCTGGAGGGTCCATGTGTCATAGTTGTGCATCATCAACCTAACATGAGAATTTTTGGCTCCAGATGTGACTGGGTTTTCCATGATTTGCACTGGAAACAGACTGACTGGAGAAGCCTTGATGGCTGATGTGTTTCTCTTTCAAAGCTCAAAAGTAGCTGCACAACACTACAGGTCTTGTGTTCCACTGAGACACTTATCTACTGGATGTCGGTCCAGGACCAGTGGACGTATGAGACTGGAACACTTGTGTTCGTTCCTCTGATACGTCTTATCTGCTGTGTATCAGGCGACGAAATGTTGGTGTGTGCCGCTGGCGTCCCTCTGATACACTATCTCCTTGATGTCTGCCATGGAAATGGTACTTAGGCTCATACGTCCTATTTCGGGAGGTGTTGCATCAAGGGCGTTAATGCAACTCTTGCATTATTCACCGTAATCTGAAGCAATTATAGGTCTCTAATTAAGCCTCCAGTTATACATAAGGGCAGAAGTGAGTTAGCAGGTCAGGTCACAAGTTAGACTATGGTGTTCGTTAAATGTGGTGTTCGTTAACTGTGATGTTCGTTACCTATGATGTTCGTTAACTGTGGTGTTCGTTAACTATGGTGTTCGTTAAGCAAGTAACTTGTCAAGATATCCTGCAGAAAACGACCATTAATGGCCCAGTGTCATCTGTACTTAAAGAAATATGAGGATAATATTGTACACTTTCAGGATAAAGTAATTACTCCGTTCCCACACACACACACACACACACACACACACACACACACACACACAGCTCCTGGATTCAGCCACACAGCAGGTTGCAGGACCTACTTCAACTTAGACTATTCTGAAATTTTCATATTCACGACATGCCACACCCGAATCATAACCCACGAAGGTACACAAGGCTGGGAGGTTGTGATAACAAAAGGTATGTTTCCTGACCCCGCAGTGTAGCGACCCTGGCTACTGGGATGGCCGTGGGTGTGTGGTGTGACCTGGGCAACAAAGTGGGTGTGTAATGGTGTAACACGAGACTCCTTCTGGCACGCGTGCCTCCTGGGTGTAGTTCTTGGGAAGGTCTGTTCTCCCAGCTGCTCCCGATGACCCGTTTCTGTCCTGAAGGTGTTACTTGTGACGCAACGTTGGCTACCTGTGACTTCCTTCAGGTATATATATGCATGTGGTGCCCTTGCAATATATATATATATATATATATATATATATATATATATATATATATATATATATATATATATATATATATATATATATATATACATTCCTGGGGATAGGGGACAAAGAATACTTCCCACGTATTCCCTGCGTGTCGTAAAAGGCGACTAAAAGGGGAGGGAGCGGGGGGCTGGAAATCCTCCCCTCTCGTTTTTTTTTTTCTTTTTTTTTTAATTTTCCAAAAGAAGGAACAGAGAATTGGGCCAGGTGAGGGTATTCCCTCAAAGGCCCAGTCCTCTGTTCTTAACGCTACCTCGCTAATGCGGGAAATGGCGAACAGTTTGAAAGAAAAGAAAGAAAAAATATATATATATATATGTTGGAAAGAAAACGTGCACAGCTGCTGACGTAATGCAGAAAACCTTATGTTTTTAGATGATGATTAGGCAAAACCCACATTTCTCATGTCCAAGTAAGGAAACGAGCAGGTTATGAAACGACTCCCATCAGAATGCACCGTGAGAGGAATGAGACATTGCTTTTAGCATAATCATAATAATTTAGAGAATCATCCAGCTTATGAAGGCACTCTTTTCGGTACCTCAATCTCTTCTAATTCTGTTGTGGATAATCCAAGTTTTCCTCACCCACCTTTTTACCCCACTGAACTTCTCGTATTTTCCTCGAGCTATGGACGTACCCAACTTCAGGTGGACAGTGTGTACTGCCCTGGTGGCATAAGTCCCCGGGTGTCGTCCTAAGGAAGTGCGCTAATGAGCTAACTGCAATCCTTTCTCAACTGTTTCGTCTCTGTTTAGATATGCCAACTTCTCTTCCTTCAGTGAAGCAAGTCTATTATATGCAGCACATCCCCGAGGAAGGAGGCGGTTCCAACACTCTCTCAGCTCTTGCCCCGCGACCCACATCTGCCATCTGCAGTGTCCTTGACAGTCGCCTTAACTCTTAGTTTCTTAAACACTTATAATCTCCTTCCCTTCTTCCTGATCACGAGAATGGCCTTTAAGGTGCAATATCTATTAATGTTTTCCTCTCGTGTACAAATACTTTTAATCCTCCTCTCTTAGAGTCGAAGAAAATGTTTTTGTAGTCGTCTTCGACGTCCGTAAAGCATGTAACAGTACGTGACAAAATTCTTTCTGTACTTACTTTGTTTTTTCTGCTCCTCTCTGTACACACACGCACGTCTTTCTCATTTGCCGATCTGTTGTTCTTGAAGTCATCGATGGAGCGACCTCCTCCTCCTCTTATTGGTATCAACAGAGGCGTTCCTCAGGGCTTTGTCCCACTGCTGTTTCCTCTCTTCTTCTCATAAATCGTCATCTTTCCTCAGCATCTAACCCTCTTCACTCTTAAGCTGACGACTTCGCTCATGCACCACCCCAGCCAACGTCGCCTCTTACCACTAAGATATCCATCGTCCCTGAGTCCCACTTCGGCACCACATACTACTACATTAAGCACATCCGAGATGGCGCAGGCAGCATCACCAACTGCCACCATTCCATCTACTGTGAATATTTGACGTAACTTGAGTGCTGCTGGTGCTGGAATAGCACGTTCCACACCTGCACCTTTGCTGAAGCCGCGTACTCTTCACTGTGTACCTTTTTACTATGTATTTTCAGTCTTTGGCAGCATTTAAGCAAAAAAAGAACTATTATTACTAGTAGTAATAGTAGTAGTAGCATTAGTAGACGTGGTAATAGTAGAATTATCATTATGGTTGTCGCTATTATTATTATTATTATTATTATCATTATTATTATTATTATGATTATTATTATTATTATTACTATTATTATTATTGCTACTGATATTAATATCATTTTCATGCAAAACTGTGGTCAGATGCGTTGACAGTCTTCCCTCAAAAAAAAGATCATGAACAAGAAAAATACATTTTCATCCATTACAATCCTCTCTCTTGTAGAATAAGAATATCCCAAAGTCCATTTAATACTCCAGTCCATTTACCAAATTCATACCAAACCACAATTGGCCATTTTGACATTTTTTTTTTCTCTGTACATCAATAACAAAGCCCAGGGAAGGGGAGGGTCGGTAATCGTAACCCCTTCCCCCTGACGCGGTACACCAGCCCTGGGGAGACTCTTACCCCAAATTAGGTTCTATGTTTCCCTAACTTTCAGTTTAACGACGTCCACCAGCTCTTAGGAGGACACGAGGAGGAGGAGGAGGAGAAGGAGACACAGATGTCTTGTGTGACCCGACTTGGGGAGTACGCAAGTGAGTGCAACACTGAGACATTAACGTATTCCTCCTCCTCCTCCTATACACCTGACTTGTGTGCCGAGCTTGGGAAAGGTGCAGGTCTTGCTCTCCCTCGGGTTGTTGCCGCTGTAGTTGTGCAGGTGTTGCGTTCGATAAGACACACCTGTTCTCTACTGGCGCTTCAGATGATATCGGACAGGTGTGGCTGTGTATATACAGGAGACAGATTGCAAGGCAACTTCTACTATTATTCGCACAAGATCGACTCCATAACAATTATAAGGGCTGAAAATGCTAGATTAAACATCGGGGGGTTTAATTGTTATGGCGTCCTAGCTGCGTCTCTTCGTTGTATATCAACTAAGTGTTATATTTCTCTCTTGTGTCTCCTCTGATGATGCGATTATTACACGAAAGTGCACTTGGGAACTTATCGTGTTTCATTTTCCCTGTGGACTCATAAGAATATACTTGATCACGCGCAGAATTGTGATCCTTTCCAATATATATATATATATATATATATATATATATATATATATATATATATATATATATATATATATATATATATATATATATATATTCTCGGTTATAAAAGTTCTTCCAATTTAAGTCTGGATCTTTCATCACAAATGAGACATCAGCTTTTATGAGAATGACAACAGAATCCCTATACAAATTTCATCTGTTCCCGAATGCAAGAAAGAGCAACGTATCTTACCCTCAAATAACTGAGAATTGTTACGCATTTTCCTGGAAATCAAGGAACATTGAATCTGTAACTTTTGCAGATCGTATGCAACTTTTCGTGTCTTTTTGGAACTTCTGAATATTAAGGAAGAATATATTTCCTACTTAGAAACTTTCTCTTATGGATTCCCCAGCCTAGCGGGCAGAAGCAAGACAAACCATTTTCTTTATGATAATGTTAAAAGGAATATATATATATATATATATATATATATATATATATATATATATATATATATATATATATATATATATATATATATATGTATATATATATATATATATATATATATATATATATATATATATATATATATATATATATATATATATATATATATGTATATATATATATATATATATATATATATATATATATATATATATATATATATATATATATATATATATATATATATATGGCGGGGTGGCGACGGGAATGGATGGGGGCAAGTTGAGAGTGTATATCTGTATATATGTATAAGTCTGTGTATGTATATGTATATATACGTTGAAATGTAGAGGTATGTATATGTGCGTGTGTGGGCGTTTATGTATATACATGTGTATGTAGGTGGGTTGGGCCATTCTTTCGTTTGTTTCCTCACGCTACCTCGCAGACGCGGGAGAAAGCGAATATGATAGTAATATATATATATATATATATATATATATATATATATATATATATATATATATATATATATATACTATGTAATATACTGAGAATCGAACCCCGGAGCATCCGTGTGGCAGTCAGGTAACCTAACCCCCGTAGGGCCACAGTGATCATAAGGCAGCATCTCCCCCCGTAACCCCCTCGCTGTTTCACAGACCCTCCTGGTGGTTCTGACCAGGGTTACAACTAAGGTCTGTTGGGGAAGGTCTGCAGACATACCAGGTCTGTCAATCAAAAGGTCATTACTGTTACAGTATGGATGATTAGAAACTCTTCTGCTACGAACAGGTCGAAAATAATCTAATTAGAGTTTAATGATGTACCGTAGTGCCACAGCGTTGTATGATGTCGTACTGCAAGATCTAAGTGAGTGAACGATTCACAGATAACTGCCTTTTGACACGAATTGCCGTGACATCCGGGTTCCAAGTGACCTCATCATCCCATGACATCTAAGGTCAACTCAAGTCGTTATCTCTGACCAACAAAGTTTCCCGCAAAATGTGGTCCTTCTTAGTATGTTGGGCAAATAACCTCTTTGGAGGTAAGCATCTTAGCTCTTTGAGGAATTTTCATAGTCTAGTGGCTGTTGTAGTATAGAGGTACCGTCTCCTGGAGGCAGTGATCCTCTGTAGTGATCATACGGCACATGTGGGTCAAAGACTAAGACGTAATCTGCTTTTGGAGGCAAAGTGTATAGATGCTCGCACGTCTTTTGCTTTTGGAGGTAAAGTGTGTTTATGCTCACACGTCTCATGCTTTTGCAGTATTTCTTTACATCTTTTCTGACAAGTTCCTTGCGTAATTTCATGTTATGTTCTGTGGTTGTTCCATCACTACGTTTCTTGAAGAACCGTTCACCATCCACTTTGTTAATCTCATTTAAAAGCTTAGGGGTTGTGGTCATGTCACTCCTTACTCTTCTCTCTTCCAGGCTGTGGGCGTGTGTGTGTGTGTGTGTACACATATAAGAGTAGATAAGGGTATATATATATATATATATATATATATATATATATGCAGTGGTTAAGAGACGGGGCAACATGAGTGTAGAACTCTTCCTGTAGCGCGCGCGCACACACACACACACACACACACACACACACACACACACACACACACACACACACACACACAAAACCATACAAAACATACATAAGATAATTAATATCTCATCTGTTAATTACAGTTCACTTGCACTGAATACATCAAAGAGCATCCTATATGAAGGTAGTTCCCCGGATTATATCTAAATATCATGGCTTCTATAAATATTTACTTTTCTTTATCATTCTTATCAATTTCAAACAATATTTCTTCTCATTGATTCGCCTCGTAAGCATTATCAGAACGGGCACATCAATATCCGAATACATGATCATATACCAACACGATCATATAAAGGATTGAACTATAATATTGCCTCTCACAAAAGCTGTATAGAGCATTACCAAATATCAGAATGCATTTTAGGGTCTGTTGATGCTGACTCCTTTGTGCGCTTCTGTACAATAATGCGTTTGTTTGACGTTCGTATGTTTTCCTTTTACAGTTATGCAATGCAGGTAAGGAATCCATATCACCTAATTAAAAATGATTTATGATGTTACAAATAACTCTGTAGATAGTTTATGTAAATGACTCATTGACTGTTGTCTTGTGTGATGATAAGGATGATAGTAAGGATAATAATGAGGATGATAATAGTATTGGTATTCGTAGCGATGATAATGATAATGATGATGATGATAATGATAATGATAATGATAATAATGTTAATAATAATAATGATAATAATAATAATAATAATAATAATAATAATAATAATAATAACAATAATAATTTTGATAATGATAGTAATGATAATATTTATGATAATGATAATGATTCATTCAATACCTGGTTTACCTTAACAAGCCAGCATTAGCGAAAGATAACTTGAACCTTTGTGTTAAGAATTCCTCTCTCAGATCTTTTCTTAAAAAGGCCTTTGCCGCTGTGATTCGAACATTCAAATTAGGCACTCTCGCTTCTGTATAAATGCATTAAACAGCCATTCCTCTAGTCCCTCCATCACCTCACCTTGAGACATGCATGCATAGATGATCCTAACCAACCCGTCCACAACGCTGTCACACCCCCACATTCTTTTGCATTTCAATGGTCATCCCATCCTCAGTGCCATATGTCGTCTTACGCAAGGCTTTCACCACCTTTCCTCTTTTCATCAAACCCTTTAAAGCAATGACTCTTTATACCACCGTGACCCAGACAACTTACATCTGCCGCCCTATTACCTACCACATTCAACAGTCCTTCAGAAACCTCCCTGCTTTTCCTCTTTCCCTCTTCCTTGCCTGCTACCTGAAGCCCCCCATTTGCTCTTTTGTTCGCACTCTGGCCCTGCTTGACAGGGTCGAGTTGAGATTCTTGGAAACACCCCTTAAGCACGATGGTAGTACCCTTGAATACATTACTGTGCATCATATCCTCGGATATGATGGTCCAGGTATTTAACCAGATCCCTAAGGATCAATTCCAAGACCGCACCAAGGGTCGTATCGTCTTGTTCAAGAGTCGTGCGTTGGGCGTAGTGGGTTACAATACCCCATGGCGCAGTGTTACTGAGTCTTCTTGATTCGAGATCAGAATTACTGGTGATTGCACCAGTCAGTCCGGGACGCTGGCTGATTACATTTCTTTCTTCTTTTTCTTTTTTCTAGTGGCGTAATGAGGACGTGTTCGTCGCCTTTAAGACCACAGGATCATTAGGTCGAGGCTTTGATTGGCCATCTCACCGGAAAAAATTATCTCATGAGTTTATAATACAGTACGCTATGAGTGTGGAAGCTCTCTCCCGGTACCCCATGAGTGGTGGAGCACTCTCCCTGGTACCCCATGAGTGGAAGAGCTCTCTCCCCGGTACCCCATGAGTGGAGGAGCACTCACCCAGGTTTCTTAAAATAGAGAAACAAACAAGAGGGCGTGTCCTACCCCTTCTCCTCCGTCCCACTACCACACCTTCCTGGAACTCCAGCAGGCTTTAATTCTTTCATAGCTTCCTCGCGGCCTGGAACACGGGCTTCAGCAAGACCCGCCTGGAAATACCACCAAGAGAAAAGAATATTCGATCACACAAAGACGCAATTGCTGCTTTTTATTCCCGTCTTGGCGCCCGGCTTTTATTTTCGTCTTGGCTACATCCTAGGGACTGCATTTTTCCTGCAGTGACGCGAAGCAGTAATTTTCCGCCTCTCTTTCCCTCTTCTGGACCGGGGGAGGTGAGCGTTGAGGAAGGAGTCTTCCAGGAGGCGCATGAGGTTGCCGGACATCCAGGATTTCGGGTCGTATAGAAAATGTAATCCCTGCAGGTGTTGTCACAGTTATCGATTACATATAAGAACTTTTGACGGTGTGGTGACGTGATGTGACGATGACGTGACGTGACGTGAGGTGACCGTGACGTGACGGTGACATGATGAATAGTTTGAATCGGCCATTACGCATTCGTGTGGACAAGTCGTCAGCATAACGCATTCGTGTGAGCATACTTGTAGAGAGAGACCTTTTGATTTTGTCTTATAAGATTTTTATTCTTTTTTTCTTATCTCTTTAGCAAACTTTGTATGGCAGTTCTTTATTATGCTATACGGACATTCAGGTAGATAGATAAGTGGATAGATGGACAGATAGATAGATAGATTGATTGATATAGGTTTCCAGTATCCCTGGAATACATAAGATGATGCGTATGACTGAGTACACACCCGAAAACAGCTGACCATGGTTGCCTTTGGTTCCTCATTGTTAAGCAGCACCAGAACAACGTTGGCTCATGTGTACCCATGAGTGAGTGAAGTCTGCTTGTGCTGGGCGATTGTGACGTGACCTCGAATGCAGTGCTGACTGTTTTACCGTCTAGATGGTATTTCCTGACATTCTATGATCGACATTCCATATGTAATCGTAGTATGTGTCTGTCTCTTCCTCTCGTGTTCTGTTTTGGATTGATATAGATTCATTTGTATAGATTTATTTACCTGTGATTTAGAAAGACTGGTTCATAACGTGTTAATATGGGACAATTCACTTTTCCTCGCTTAGACCACGACCAACTCTTAAGGTCAAAGATGCGACACTTGGGGACGAGGTTACGACCCTTGAGTACGACGCAACGACACTTGAGCTAAAAGGTACGACTCTTAAGTTCACGACAGCACGGACGGTGTAATGGCCTGGCCCTTTTTGACCTGATTTTAGAGGTTCGGGTCAATGGACAGGTCATGAAGTAGTGCCTTCGTGTACCTGTCTAGCTTGACGTACTTGCTGGTGATGGAAGATGTTTCCACTCGTGCCAACCTGAAGCTGAAGCTTCGCGTTCCTCGTCTCGGTCTTCAGAGTGAATCACTTAGTGTCGAACCCCCGGAACAACGAGTGTTCCACTTTCGAGTACGTACGTCATTATTGCACCTCTGAAAACTCTTATCCGTAAGGAGGATTCTGTTCGTCCACAAATGAACAATGTTTAGAATTTATAAGATACAAAAAAGGACATGTGCGGGCAGGCGGGTGGGCGGTCTTGAGAATGGACCACTGTGGTGCCCTGAATTTGTTGGCCAAGGTTTATTAAAAAGCAAAGTTCCCGCGCCATCCCTTCTGTCATTATTAACGACGAAAATATGCTGATGAAAGAAGCATAATAAGGCCACAGTCTCCAACTTCTCCAAAGTCCTCTCCTTCTGCAGAGCCTCTGTTGTTCTTTCATAACACAGTATGGGAAAGTTTGCCGAATTACAAGCTTAACTTCTGCCGACATTACTTGGAAATTTCGTGAACCGGACCCCTGTAATCTCTCCGTCAAAATGTTTTTGAAACTATGAGGAAAACGAGGGTCGTAAGCTAGGGGAAACCCACGTGAAAAAAAAAAAAGCCACTTACACTACTCTTTCCGGATACACTAGTTTGCGAACTCGAAGATGTGTGTGTGTGTGTGTGTGTGTGTGTGTGTAAGTGATGGGAGTGGGATTAGAAATTCCCAGGAATTCCACTGAATGTTTCATACAAGTATTGAGGCGACTTTTATGGGGTTTATGTTTGATTCTAACGATTTCGGTGGATTTGTGTGAGTTGTTAAGTTCCTGGATTCGAAGGCTTAACTTATCCAAAATGTCTTTCTGTTGTTATGTTATGCCACAGTGTAGTGGTGTGCTATTGGCTGTTGAGGATATCCACTTGTTTTGATTGGTCGGCTGTTACCTGGTGTCGTTTCTGCCATAGCTGATCTTATATACATTGGAACAGCTCTTTAAGATGTGGAACATTCGGTATGCTATAATTGAAACGAAAATGGAAGTTGTTAAATACTTTTTTTCCATTGAATATGATCAAAACAAAAGAGGTATTGACCTAAGGGATTGGATATTCCATAGCTTCAACGATCATCTAAACTGATCATGATCCTGTTATTAATCAACAATCTGAACCCCCTTTGTAAAATGGGTCTTGAGGTTATTATACCAAGAACCCCTCCACCATCCAGGGGCTCCTGCAGATACTGGGATGCGCTACATTCAGTAGCAGGGACAGGATGAACTCCGTTGAAACGAAAAGTCCTTTTGACGAGACCGTAATTCGTGGTCTGTCGTCAACTGAGGAGGATATAACCTCGCCAAGGGTGACTCTTCACTCGCTGTATGACCTCCCCAAGCAGGGACCGAGTCTGTATCATAAAAATACAGGAAGAAATACTTTCGTTCCTGCGGAAGCAACATTTGCCTTCATGATGGAGTTGCTTGAGTCCCTGAACTCAACACTTACCCTCAGTGTATGCAAGAATTCAGTCACCCTTCGTATCTTCAACCTCCATCCCGCCAATTCTGAATCTCCTCAGATGGCTGACCACAGTGATGGTTCAGTTGTTTTCATTCATCTGTGGTGTATCTGGTCACTGTTCTCTGTGACGCCAGCTGGGAGTGGCATAGATCGTGCCGTGTGACGTAGAAAATCTGTTTCGCAATTGAATCACTTACCTTATATGGATGCAAAGTCACGTGAGTTTAATAAAAGCTCTCGACGAGGTTTTCAATTGATTGTATTCTGTATTCTTTTTCATTGCTTTGACGCTCACAGACGTGTCTATCTATTTAGCTTTCTATCTATATCTATGTCAGTTTTTATCTATCATACATATATATATATATATATATATATATATATATATATATATATATATATATATATATATATAAATATTTTTTTTTTTTTTTTGCTTTGTCGCTGTCTCCGGCGTTTGCGAGGTAGCGCAAGGAAACAGACGAAAGAAATGGCCCAACCCACCCCCATACACATGTATATACATACGTCCACACACGCAAATATACATACCTACACAGCTTTCCATGGTTTACCCCAGACGCTTCACATGCCCTGATTCAATCCACTGACAGCACGTCAACCCTGGTATACCACATCGATCCAATTCACTCTATTCCTTGCCCTCCTTTCACCCTCCTGCATGTTCAGGCCCCGATCACACAAAATCTTCTTCACTCCATCTTTCCACCTCCAATTTGGTCTCCCTCTTCTCCTCGTTCCCTCCACCTCCGACACATATATCCTCTTGGTCAATCTTTCCTCACTCATTCTCTCCATGTGCCCAAACCATTTCAAAACACCCTCTTCTGCTCTCTCAACCACGCTCTTTTTATTTCCACACATCTCTCTTACCCTTACGTTACTTACTCGATCAAACCACCTCACACCACACATTGTCCTCAAACATCTCATTTCCAGCACATCCATCCTCCTGCGCACCACTCTATCCATAGCCCACGCCTCGCAACCATACAACATTGTTGGAACCACTATTCCTTCAAACATACCCATTTTTGCTTTCCGAGATAATGTTCTCGACTTCCACACATTCTTCAAGGCTCCCAGAATTTTCGCCCCCTCCCCCACCCTATGATCCACTTCCGCTTCCATGGTTCCATCCGCTGCCAGATCCACTCGCAGATATCTAAAACACTTCACTTCCTCCAGTTTTTCTCCATTCAAACTCACCTCCCAATTGACTTGACCCTCAACCCTACTGTACCTAATAACCTTGCTCTTATTCACATTTACTCTTATATTTATATATATATATATATATATATATATATATATATATATATATATATATATATATATATATATATTTTTTTTTTTTTTTTTTTTTTTTTTTACTTTGTCGCTGTCTCCCGCGTTTGCGAGGTAGCGCAAGGAAACAGACGAAAGAAATGGCCCCCCCCCCCATACACATGTACATACACACGTCCAGACACGCAAATATACATACCTACACAGCTTTCCATGGTTTACCCCAGACGCTTCACATGCCTTGCTTCAATCCACTGACAGCACGTCAACCCCTGTATACCACATGACTCCAATTCACTCTATTTCTTGCCCTCCTTTCACCCTCCTGCATGTTCAGGCCCCGATCACACAAAATCTTTTTCACTCCATCTTTCCACCTCCAATTTGGTCTCCCTCTTCTCCTCGTTCCCTCCACCTCCGACACATATATCCTCTTGGTCAATCTCTCCTCACTCATTCTCTCCATGTGCCCAAACCATTTCAAAACACCCTCTTCTGCTCTCTCGACCACGCTCTTTTTATTTCCACACATCTCTCTTACCCTTACGTTACTTACTCGATCAAACCACCTCACACCACACATTGTCCTCAAACATCTCATTTCCAGCACATCCATCCTCCTGCGCACATCTCTATCCATAGCCCACGCCTCGCAACCATACAGCATTGTTGGAACCACTATTCCCTCAAACATACCCATTTTTGCTTTCCGAGATAATGTTCTCGACTTCCACACATTTTTCAAGGCTCCCAAAATTTTCGCCCCCTCCCCCACCCTATGATCCACTTCCGCTTCCATGGTTCCATCCGCTGACAGATCCACTCCCAGATATCTAAAACACTTCACTTCCTCCAGTTTTTCTCCATTCAAACTCACCTCCCAATTGACTTGACCCTCACCCCTACTGTACCTAATAACCTTGCTCTTATTCACATTTACTCTCAACTTTCTTCTTCCACACACTTTACCAAACTCAGTCACCAGCTTCTGCAGTTTCTCACATGAATCAGCCACCAGCGCTGTATCATCAGCGAACAACAATTGACTCACTTCCCAAGCTCTCTCATCCCCAACAGACTTCATACTTGCCCCTCTTTCCAGGACTCTTGCATTTACCTCCTTTACAACCCCATCCATAAACAAATTAAACAACCATGGAGACATCACACACCCCTGCCGCAAACCTACATTCACTGAGAACCAATCACTTTCCTCTCTTCCTACACGTACACATGCCTTACATCCTCGATAAAAACTTTTCACTGCTTCTAACAACTTGCCTCCCACACCATATATTCTTAATACCTTCCACAGAGCATCTCTATCAACTCTATCATATGCCTTCTCCAGATCCATAAATGCTACATACAAATCCATTTGCTTTTCTAAGTATTTCTCACATACATTCTTCAAAGCAAACACCTGATCCACACATCCTCTACCACTTCTGAAACCGCACTGCTCTTCCCCAATCTGATGCTCTGTATATATATATATATATATATATATATATATATATATATATATATATATATATATATATATATATACGTGTGTGTGTGTGTGTGTGTGTGTGTGTGTGTGTGATCGTATATTGTCCTTTTATATCTTTCGTATATCTCTTCATTAAACCGAAAGAGATATTGATATTAATTTGAATTTATGATGCTGATTGGTGGACAGAACAATTTGCTTGGTCTTAAAAGGGGAAGCAAAAGAAAAAAGATTTTCATTTAAAAGCTAACATTGAAATAGGATTAGCTATGTCAAGGCTCAGCAAAACCCAGGGTGAGGCAAGACCCAGGGTGAGGCCAGACCCAGGGTGATGCAAGACCCAGGGTGAGGCCAGACCCAGGGTGATGCAATACCCAGGGTGAGGCCAGACCCAGGGTGATGCAAGACCCAGGATGAGGCCAGACCCAGGGTGATGCAAGACCCAGGGTGAGGCCAGACCAGGGTGAGGTAAGACCCAGGGTGATGCAAGACCCAGGGTGATGCAAGACCCAGGGTGAGGCCAGACCCAGGGTGATGCAAGACCTAGGGTGAGGCCAGACCAGGGTGAGGCAAGACCCAGGGTGAGGCCAGACCCAGGGTGATGCAAGACCCAGGGTGAGGCCAGACCAGGGTGAGGCAAGACCCAGGGTAAGGCAGGACCCAGGGTGATGCAAGACCCAGGGTGAGGCAAGACCCAGGGTGAGGCAAGACCCAGGGTGAGGCATGACCCAGGGTGAGGCAGGACCCAGGGTGAGGCAAGACCCAGGGTGAGGTAAGACCCAGGGTGAGGCCAATCCAAGGTTCTTTAGATGTTCCTGGTGTGAACTTTGAGTCGATGAAACCAGAAAATATGCATCACTCTCTAATGAAAACGACCACGCATAACGAGGGTACTAACCAAACGACGTATAACGAGGATTCTTACCAAACGAGGGTACCCACCGTTCAACGCGGGACGAGGATCCTTACCAAACGAGGCAGAGCGAGGATTCCTCACGAAGTTGAATGATATATGAAGGAAGTTTGTCTTTCCTTCAGAAGTTTTGTGAATCCAATAATACAGAGACCATTACTCTGTGATCATCATAATAATCATCATCATTATCATAATAATCATCATCATTATCATAATAATCATCATCATTATCATCATCATATCATTATCATCATCATCATCATCATCATCATCATTATCATCCTAGACACACACACACTTCTCTGGTTATCAGACGCATTAATTCATCTCGATAATCCAATGTGGAAAAAAGCTACTTTTAGCCATGAATATATTAACACTAAATGTTAGCTTGATTTGGAGTAACTTGGATGTGGTTGTTAAAAATGGATGTTAACGAACGCGTGATTCAAACGAGAGAAAAACATTGCAAAATATCCTTACTTATGAAAGCGGTTTACGTTAGAGTTGTGTCCGATTGGCACAAAAGCGATAACATTAATGCATAATGCATTGCCCTGCAGGAACGAGGAAAATGTATTGCCAACACTGCCCCGCGAGGGTAGAGGGCGCTCAGCCCAGAAGACCGCCCAAGGAGGAATTTCTCCATCCGGTGGAATACACAAGCGGCTTCAGAAAACTTAGTTGCGCGCGCGTGTCTGTCTGTCTCTCTCTCTCTCTCTCTCTCTCTCTCTCTCTCTCTCTCTCTCTCTCTCTCTCTCTCTCTCTCTCTCTCTCCTCTCTCTCGAAATATCAATCAGTTTCATTCTCTCTGATGTATCTTCCTTCCGTAGTTTTCTGAAGGAGTTTAGGAATGTCTGGGTGTGGTACTGTGGTTGGAGTCTCTTATCCTTCCTAGTCGCTCCTTTCCACCCAGCGTGTTACCATGCTGTATGGTTGTGTGGTGATGTCGTCTATCGTCTCCCTTATCAGAGGTACTGCTTATGGGGTCATATGTACTAGTCGCTCCTGGTGAGAGGGGTAGTAATGTGGTCGTGTACCCTCGCGTGACCCGACCCATCGTGTATGGTGTCAAACACACCCTCTCTCTCTCTCTAGGCCCGACCTATAATGCTTCCCTTTCGAGCATTGATAATCCTCCAGCCATGAATGCAAAACAGATGACAGTATTCACGATACCTTATCATCATATCAAAGACGTATTGCCGAAACCTAGCCTCCTCTACCTCCTCTACCTCTAAACTCTCACGAAATATAAGCAACACTTTAGACTCTTTCGAAATTTCTCCTTCTCGGGTCGCGTCTTTTAAAAAGAGCTCCGGCAACAGCTCTTCTCTAAGGTTTAGCTGTCACTTGAGCGTCATCCTCCAGGTTTGGGTAGAGATTGGAGGACCATCCCCGACGTTTTCCAGCAAGCATCGACTCGAGGTGTCAAGGTTAGTATGGAAGATCCGACAGCCCAGCATTATTAAACTGCGCTGACCTAGCTGGGGAGAGTGGAAAGAGGATGGCCAGTGCATCCAGAAGGGTTGGAGAGGTTTGAGTACAGCGTTGAGGGTGGCGGGAAGTTGTGCATTGGGAGGAGGATGGGTCAGGGAAGAGGAGAAAGTAGAGGGAGAAACTTGTGAATAGGGTGTGGAAGGGGAGAGCAAGTAGGGAAGGGAGACGTGTGAAGGGAGGACGATAAAAAGGGGTTGTGGTAGACGGGGGAAGAGATGTGATTTATGGAATGGATGTGGGAATAGGGTTTGGTGGATTGACCAAGTGCGAATAATGCCGTGTGAGAGATGACAGGCAGGGGGATAAGTGTGAGAGAGTTGTGTGGAAGAATAAAAAAAAAGGGTTAAAGACAGAGTGAAGAGAGTAAAAAATATGAAGAAAATATGGTAAAGCAACAGGCCGTTATGGAAAGAGGTATGGCAGGAGGGAAGCTACAGGAGGCTCCAGGGAGGAAGAGAGACGGACCATATAAAGAAAATGGGAGAAGAGACGGACCATATAAAGAAGATGGGAGAAGAGACGGACCATATAAAGAAGATGGGAGAAGAGAGACGGACCATACAAAGAAGATGGGAGAACAGTTAGAGATAGGATGAGCCTTGTGGGATGATACATCCTGAGTTTGCTTCCGCTGACGGGTTGATCTGACGAGACCAGCCATGACCTGAGGAGGTCGAGAAGACCTCTGAGTGGACGAAGAGAGTTCGAAGATGATCGATCGATATGTAACCAAGATTCGGAAATGGCCTCGTCTAGAACAGCAGCTAAACACCTTTACTGAACCAAATGTCGCGTTTTCTTTCATTTCCTCTGTCTTGCTCGCGTTCTTGATGTCTGAATTACTCTCTCAGCTCATCATTATGGGTAATAAGATGTTCCACAGTTGTCTTGCATGTCTCTCGCCGCTCTCTCACAGCCCCCAGGGGAAATTTTCCTTCGTACCCAAAGGCATTATCCCTGGTACACTACTCCCTTTGTAAAATCATTAAGCTTCTAAGCCCGTCTGTGTCGTCGCACACACCAAGGTAAATGATGTATATACGTACGTGCAGTTATCGAGATGGTATGTGAACTGTGGGGCAACTGTGGCTAGATGTTGAGGAGGAAGGCCCTGCCATACTTCCGCTTCCATCGTAACAATACTTGTAAACTGCATCAGGGTGGCAACGAGGTCAAGCTTCAGTTAGCCAGTTGAAGGTTATTAAAAAAATTCATACCTACACAGCTTTCCACGGTTTACCCCAGACGCTTCACATGCCTTGATTCAATCCACTGACAGCACGTCAACCCCGGTATACCACATCGATCCAATTCACTCTAATTCACGCCCAGGGGTCCCGATACTCGTTTTCTTTTTTTTTTGGATTGTGTACATGATAGTGCTGAAGGTTAAAAAGTCACGTGATAGTAGAAAACGTCCAAAAGATAAGGTCACACTAGTGTAGAACTCCTTTTCAGCACTGTAAAAAGGAGGTAGATACACACATTCACCATGACGCATTATGGGTCAGCCGGGGTTTGGGTCCGCACGGGTTCGCATCTTGGCGTAGAAGTTAGCCCACACCCAACCCAGGTGTTCATTCTCCCCTCGGGACTGGCGGAGAGATGGCCGCCTGGTTTAAAGCTGGTGTGTGTGTATGTGTGTGTGTGTGTGTGTGTGTGTGTGTGTGTGTGTGTGTGTGTGTGTGTAAATAGATAAAGATAGATAGATAAATATGCGTGTAGTAAACGCAGGAATGTGAACAGTTATGTACTTGGGAATACACAGAACAGTGTAGTGTACTTGACAGAGTGATTCCCAAACAGGAGATGTAGCGCCATCGTCAGGTGACGTAGACATCTGGCATTGCATCCTCAGATGTCTACTCTCATGATCGATGGTATCGTAATGTTATAACAGAATTTCTGACAGTTTTTTAGGATTGACTGAATATCGGTCCGATGATCATACCGTATGAATTAAGATATGTCTGCAATAACACAAATTACATATGAACTTTTAAGGATTGTGAAATATATGGGATAGACGTAGCGCGAAGTACGATAGATATGGGGTAGGGTGCCGCGAAATATGATAAAAATGGGGAGGGGTACCGCGAAATATGAGTAATATGGGGTAAGGTGCCGCGAAATATGATAAATGTAGGGAAGGGTACCGCGAAATATGATAAATGAATTTACAGTGCATTGAAAACTATTGAATTAGGCTACTTTGGCCAGGAAATATATAACTGGATCATTAAAGTCTTGCTGTAAATTGATCATTGGTAATCTGCTGTGCTGTAAATTATTATTATTATTATTTCAGTAACTTGCATTCTTTCACTTCTACAATCGCAGTGGTGAAAGATAATTCTTATCGAATGTAACTCGATTCTTTCGAATTGGAAACAGTTCCGAATCAGAAAGTTCGAAACATGAAATGAATCCTCGAACCTTGGAGAACGTTGATGGTATGTGTGGGTGTGTGTGTGTTGAGTGTATTCCCTTGCCTATGGTCCCTTTCACTGGACAGGCAGTATATATATATATATATATATATATATATATATATATATATATATATATATATATATATATATATATATATATATATACAGCCCTACAGCAGCGGGAGAGGGAGAATAATTGTCTTTTAAATGAACTTCTCATTTCCAACCAAGGACTACCTCGCCCTCCCTCTCCACTCGCCTCTCTTAACACAGTTAGTGTGCCGCGAATTCATCATCGATCTTCGACAATAGTCTCTTAAACTGTGTCAAACTAGATACTCTCCAGTACACACACACACACACACACACATATATATATATATATATATATATATATATATATATATATATATATATATATATATATATATATATATTCATACTATTCGCCATTTCCCGCGTTAGCGAGTTAGCGTCAAGAACAGAGGACTGAGGAATATCCTCTTTACGCATTCACATGGTCGAGCGCACAGGTTCGAATCCTGGTCGTCGCGATTGTCAGTCCTCAGTCAGCCCAACTGTTCATCGTTTCCTAGGGGTAGGCCATTTCTTTCCCGTTCTGTTACTTTATGCGAAAATCATTAAAGAAAAGATTACGAATATTCCCACTGCTATTACAATAAGACGAAGACTCTGGCGAGGTATATCACCAAATCATTTCAAGACATGAGCTTATGAGAGCAGTTTGATGCGCACTGCGGATTCTCTCTCTCTCTCTCTCTCTCTCTCTCTCTCTCTCTCTCTCTCTCTCTCTCTCTCTCTCTCTCTCTCTCTCTCTCTCCAATATCCAACCTCTTGTAATGACTGCCAGTGACTTTCTATGGTCGGGTTCGAAGAGAATCGAGTTAAAATTTGTCTTTTTTCTTTCAGAAAATGAGAAGTCACTAAGCTGGGAGAGACGAGGGGAGAGAAGGGAGTGAATGGGGAAAAAGAGACGAAGGATAGTGAGACATGAGAGACACAGGGGAGAGAATGAGGAAAGTTGGCAGGGGAATGAGAGACATGCAGTATATAGACTGAGGGTCACATGTGTGGTGGAGTAAGAGGGACCAGTACAGGCTATGTGGAATAGGTTGGAGATCATATCCATTTTAAAGTTGCAGAATATTGAATGCAAATGAAAACTGGAAATGTCGAGAGGTTCCATGAAGAGAAAACATCTGTAGACGAGGAACATTCGAGCCTCGCTAGGATGGCAAAAGCTGTGTTGAACCATACAATTTCTTTTCTCTCTTTGTATTCCCCAAATTTTGCTCCGAGGTCTAAATTAAAACTACGGCTTGGAACGGTTTCTACGGCTGTGTGAAAAGCCTCCTCTCCCTTTCCTGCCCAAGCTCGTAACCATTTTATGGAGGATGCGTTATGACCATTCTGCACTTACTTGTTAAAAATCCACCGCTCCTAAAGACGTCTGAGAGAGAGAGAGAGAGAGAGAGAGAGAGAGAGAGAGAGAGAGAGAGAGAGAGAGAGAGAGAGAGAGAGAGAACAAAATAATACACATACATTGAAAGGTGGAATCAAACACCATGAAGAAAAGTATGAAACGAGACCAACGAGGGAGATTCTAGTGAATAACACCAAATTCTTTACTAGTTGCAGTGATGGAGGGAGACTACAGATATTGGAAGCCATTCACATTAGCAGGAAATCACCTGTCATTAACATCCAGACAAACATGACCATCGCCATACAGCTCTGTAATGGCCCGGCCAATAAGACGTAGACATAATGCCGTTTTAGGAGGGATGGGACATGTCATTGACCCGCCACAAGCTACTGAGTTGGCCATTTCTGGACAGCAGGAACGCCGTCGTGGGTTACGAAGGTCAGAGCGAACCAGACGAGCCTAACCTGTCCTCAGCTCCACATCTGGACAATAACGGTCTCACGTGGCCTCAGTGTATTTAGTGATGGACTTTATGTATTCCTTCCTCGTTTGATATTGTTCTTCTGCATCCTCCCTCAACTAACTGTACGTTTTTCTATATTTCTGTGTCCATTTGCTGTATTTAGATTGTAACTCATACTACCCTTCATGATACAGTTGACTTGTTTCGCTTTTAGTGTCTTAACTTTTATGTGCTGTATGGTGTGTTTTTTTCTGTTTGTTTTCCATATTTTGTTTGTGTCTTACATATTTCCAAGTTGTGTAGGAATTTTTTTTTTCTCTCTTTTTGTAGATTCCTGATGATGCCTCTGTGAAGGCGAAACCTTGATGGAAATTAATGGATAACTATGGACAACTGGTGTTTGAGAACCCACTTAATGGTAGAATGATACTGAGAATATTAGAGAACATAAGGAAGAAGATTAATAACTCTAAATATGCACTCGTATTCAATTATATGTGCATGCGCGCGCGCGCACACACACACACACACACACACACACACACACACACACTCACTCACTCACTCACTCACTCACTCACACACACACACACACACACACACACACACACACACACACACACACACACATATGCATATATATATATATATATATATATATATATATATATATATATATATATATATATATATATATATATATAAATATATATATATATATATATATATATATATATATATATATATATATATATATATATATATATATATATATATATATATATATATATATATATATATGAGAACACAGTTCCTACAGATTATCGTGCTTTACAGGAAAAAGATGCCTATGATGTAGCTATAAAAGAAAAGACGAAAGGAGAAACGTGGATAAAATAATAAGTCAGACAGTATAACCCGTGAGGGAGGAGAATAACTGGAAAACTAAGCCATACAAACACTGACGTCGAGTGTTGAGATGTCAGAGATAATCAGACACCAGTCGGATTCAGGTCACGTCGTCAACTGTGGGCAAAAATGTTGCCCACTGACTTCGTCTCTCTCATGGAAGACTTCCTCGATGTTCTTGTAGATCAGAGCAAGCAACGCCGTATGAAGAAAGAAAAAACAAGATTATTTGGCTGACAGCGAGGTATAGAGCGGGGTCCCTCCCAGGCTAAGTGAATATACCAGGTTACCGCCTCATACCGCCCAGCAAATTGAATTTGCTTGCTCAAGGGTGAAATCCGAACTTGAGGGAGGGGGGGTAAAGATATCTCAGGCACAGTGATGACATTGGAAAGTGGAGTAAGCATTTGTGGTCAAGGGTTCGAGTCCCTGTGTGTGTGTGTGTGTGTGTGTGTGTGTGGTATTCAGTGTCTGGTGGACTGTTATCTGTTGAGAGGGGAATATGAGCCGCGGTGTGGTCTTGCTTCTGTCCCATTGCTTGAGAGAGAGGGATCTGTTGCTGGGGGTGGTGGTCGTCATGGCCTGTTGTTGTCTGGCGGCTGTCTGTTGCTGTGGTCTTCGCCTGGGTGTTGTTTGCTGGTCTGTTTTATATATGTGGTGGGAGGGTCTGTTACTGGTGGTTCTTGTGTGGTGGGAGGGTCTGTTACTGGTGGTTCTTGTGTGGTGGGAGGTGTCTGTTACTGATGGTTCTTGTGTAGTGGGAGGGTCTGTTACTGATGGTTCTTGTGTAGTGGGAGGGTCTGTTACTGGTGGTTCTTGTGTGGTGGGAGGGTCTGTTACTGATGGTTCTTGTGTGGTGGGAGGGTCTGTTACTGATGGTTCTTGTGTGGTGGGAGGGTCTGTTACTGATTGTTCTTGTGTGGTGGGAGGGTCTGTTGCTGGTACTTCTTTTTTGGTTGGTGGGTCTGTTAACGTTCGTTGTGGTTCGTTACTGTTGTCTGACGTTGGCCTGGTGTCGTTGTGTCGTTAGGGCTGTCCGACGTCACGAGACACAGTGTTGGTGTGTTATTATATGCAGATGATGGTAGCGCCAGTCGTGTGGTGGCGGTGACCATCCATGTGTTTATGATAATGAAGTATTTTTGTTGTGGGGGTAAATGATGAGATGGTCTCATTTTAGTCTTATTTTTTTTTTTTTTTTAGCAGGAGTCTTTCGTTGTGTGGTAGTGGGAGGGTCTCTCTGCTGTGTGGTGGACGTGTGGTGGACGTGAGTCACTGTGGTACTGCTGTGTGGTGGACGTGAGTCACTGTGGTACTGCTGTGTGGTGGACGTGAGTCACTGTGGTACTGCTGTGTGGTGGACGTGAGTCACTGTGGTACTGCTGTGTGGTGGACGTGAGAGTCACTGTGGTACTGCTGTGTGGTGGACGTGAGAGTCACTGTGGTACTGCTGTGTGGTGGACGTGAGTCACTGTGGTACTGCTGTGTGGTGGACGTGAGTCACTGTGGTACTGCTGTGTGGTGGACGTGAGAGTCACTGTGGTACTGCTGTGTGGTGGACGTGAGTCACTGTGGCACTGCTGTGTGGTGGACGTGAGTCACTGTGGTACTGCTGTGTGGTGGACGTGAGTCACTGTGGTACTGCTGTGTGGTGGACGTGAGAGTCACTGTGGTACTGCTGTGTGGTGGACGTGAGAGTCACTGTGGTACTGCTGTGTGGTGGACGTGAGTCACTGTGGCACTGCTGTGTGGTGGACGTGAGTCACTGTGGTACTGCTGTGTGGTGGACGTGAGTCACTGTGGTACTGCTGTGTGGTGGACGTGAGTCACTGTGGTACTGTTGTGTGGTGGACGTGAGTCACTGTGGTACTGCTGTGTGGTGGACGTGAGTCACTGTGGTACTGCTGTGTGGTGGACGTGAGTCACTGTGCTACTGCTGTGTGGTGGACGTGAGTCACTGTGGTACTGCTGTGTGGTGGACGTGAGTCACTGTGGTACTGCTGTGTGGTGGACGTGAGTCACTGTGGTACTGCTGTGTGGTGGACGTGAGTCACTGTGGTACTGCTGTGTGAGCTGTTGAGAGGTGGCTTGATCGTCGTGCTTTATTGGTTGTGTGTGTGTGTGTGTGTGTGTGTGTGTGTGTGTGTGTGTAGTGATGATATCAGATGGTGGTACTCTTCTTTGGTTGAGTGATAACGGCGGTCTTTTGCTAGGAGGATGAGAGCCGTCTGTCGTGTATGGCTTTTTGGTCTTCTGTTGCCTTTTGTTAGACAGTGGTAAAAAGGTCTGTTGTGTTAGGATGATGGTCTGTTGTTCTGTGGTTTTGATGGTCTTTTGTGGCAGGTTGGTGGTCTGTTGTTGTGTGGTGATAAGGGACCTGGTGTCTGTTCAAGGTCTGTTGTTGTAGGATGGTGGTCTGTTGTCGTGTGGTATGGTGTGGTCCGTTAGTAGCGGCTCGTGGGCGTATGGTAATGAGTATGTTAACCCCTTTATCTGAGGTCGGATGGTTCGTGTGGGGTTGGTATGTGTATCACGACCCATCTTCTTTAGCTTCAATTAAAGTTGTATCTGACATACTCATCAGGACCCGTCATACACGCATGAGAAATTCTTTCAACTCTCTCCACTCTCTCTCTCTCTCTCTCTCTCTCTCTCTCTCTCTCTCTCTCTCTCTCTCTCTCTCATCATATTTCGTTTCCATCTATTTCTCTGTTTCTTTGTCTGCGTGTGTGTCTCCTCTCTCTCTCTCTCTCTCTCTCTCTCTCTCTCTCTCTCTCTCTCTCTCTCTCTCTCTCTCTCTCTCTCTCTCTCTCTCATCATATTTCGTTTCCATCTCTTTCTCTGTTTCTTTGCCTGCGTGTGTGTGTGTGTGTGTGTGTGTGTGTGTGTGTGTGTGTGTGTGTGTGTGTGTGTGTGTGCGTTGGGAACGACGAAGGAAAGCACCAAAAAGTCTTTCGTGAGTTGTAATGATGGCTGTGTCTCTGTGTGTGGTATCGTAATTAGCGAGACCATTGAGCCAGTTTTGATTAGTAGCTCTTTAATCATTCCTGTTTGTCGGCCAGATAGTGTACGTGTGCGTTGGTGGTGCGTGGGAGAGCTAGCAAACAATAGGACATAAGTATGGTGGGTCTGTAGAGGCGGGCAAACAACAGTAAACAGTGGTTGTGGCGGTGTTGTAAACACGGGCTGAACAGCCATGAATCATAGGCGTGGCTATAGGACGCTGCTTAGTGGAAAGTAAACAGCATTGTTGATCGTTGTTTGCGGCCGTCCAAAGAAAGGTAAACAGGACGTGTATTGTGAGAGGGGGAAACGGGGGATGTCCCAGACAGCCGAGATAACAAGAGTGGGGGAAGAGCGCAGTGGATGATAGAACCATCGTAAGGACACTTGATGGTGCGTTGGAAGTCTTGCTCTCACCGCACGCGCTGCTACCGATGACACACCACTGTGCAATATAGCCAAGAAAGATGTCAGTTCTGACCCATGCACGTCGGGATGACTTGCCTCCCCACCCATAAAAAATAGTGTAGAGACAAGTCAAGTGATCGGTACAGCTGCTTCGGTTATGGATTGCAACCAATAGTCCAGTATGATTGCCTGCGTGGTACTCATGGTTAGCGAGCCTACTTGCCTATGCTGTAAAAAAAAAAAACTAGAAGGAAAGATACATCCAAACCATCTACACAGAAAACTGAGATTCTGTTCGATAAATACACACACGTGATTCTGATAATCGCATACAACTCTTCTCGTCATCTGATCTGGGCCCAAGCATTCCCTCTTCATCCTAGAGGGGAAAAAGGTACAATTCAGACATGTGATGGTGTCGTTAAAAACTGGGATGTATAATAAGGGAAAAAATGCAGAGTAGAAACTCTTAAGTACACTTTATATTTCCATACCAACTGCGCCCCCTTCCTAAACTTATATATATATATATATATATATATATATATATATATATATATATATATATATATATATATATATATATATATATATATTATCATTACAACTATCTTTATTTTCTCTTCGTTGTATTTTTCGTTTCCCTCCCTCGGTACAAGAGTATATACGTAAGGTAATCATTGCTCTAGATTATATGTGAATTCATAATACGCGTGCTTAAGAAGCATCGAAAAGGATTGTTTGTTTGTTTGTGTGTGTGTGTGTGTGTGTGTGTGTGTGTGTGTGTGTGTGTGTGTGTGTGCGCGCGCGCGTCAGTCCAAATTGTTTTCCTAAATTTATCTCCCAAGATTTCTTGAAAGCAAGAAGTACCGTACTCGTGTAGCTGCGTCATGCAGTTGATTTATGTTAGAACTGCAACCAGAAATGATTCCATCCTTGAGTCATGTCGCCAAGTGTTCTTACCTCGCTGCTGGTCCCTGGTGGAGGTGTAAGCTGTCCATGATGCGGGGTACGATCTCATCTGAGGCTTATCTGTCGATCTGAGTCCTGATTTTGAAACGGTAGATGTCTTTTACGCCTGTTATGTAGTGACCATCCTTGTATAGACGGTGTTACGGCCTCTTTACGACCTGTCACAGTGAAAGATTGAATCAAATTCAGGTGTAAAGGTGGACGGATGTTATCAAATACTTAAGGAGGAACTCAACTCATTGTGAGAGTGGCAAACCCCTTGGAACTGAGTGGTTAAGTAGTGAGCTATTTTTAGTTACTTCCTTCCGCATGCCAAGTGCTGCTTTGTGCTCTGTCATTAAGAATGAATTGCCTTCAGCAAAGCTAACTCTACCTCAAACTACCATACCATCACTTTGGCAGCTCTTACCTAGCCTGCAGGGCACGATACAGCATCATAAATAAACTTCAAACAACAATAACAAGGATATCTGACTTACCCACCCTGTGTTTCATGGTCCTGCCCATAAGGGAGATAAGAATAAAGATTAATTCTTCTACTATACATGTGGCAGCTGTGTCGTGCCATATTTCATGTCCATAAAACATTGGCAGTAAATCATAGGCTAACGACGCCTCCTTGGGGAACACCGCCACCGCCAGCCACCACTACTGAGGGTAAGGCTAGGTTAGGGTAGGTAAAGCTAGGCTTCAGAACACGTCTAAGGTGTGGTGATCCTTCCTCTGTTGATGTGTGTGTAATCAAAGCAATCATGAAACTAGGGCCCGTGTGCCAAGCTGACTATATACCTGACAATTGTAGCAACGATAAAAGGGAATTATTGTGATAAATCAGAGATCTGGTAGAATATACGACAATATTCGTCTGTCTCTGTATTGCGTAGCTCAATTGCTCCTCTCCAATCATCTTTACTGAGCTTAATGAATTGTGGCACAACTTTCTCCCTCGAAGTGTTGGGTTCTTACAAGAAATTTGACTCAAACGGTATTTGATCTCTTCGACAAACCCCATCAACTGAATGGACAGATCGTGTCTGAGTATATGCAAAGTTTCACTAACTTTAGATAGAACTGTTTGCAGGAACGAAGGTGTCGCGACACAGTCTTGTGTAGAACAGAAGCTGATGAAACCATTTCACCTAACTACATTAAGCCTAGTACTCACTCCACATCCTTACGAACATTAAAATCATATTATCCATTGATAACATCTTTTAGAAAATATAATACGTTGAGCGTAACACCATTACACAAAGTTGTTTCTAAGTACTGTCGTTTTTCAGCTTAATAGCCTAATTTGCCGTACCAGTAGAAAAGGAATGCATCTCATTACATTTTCTACTACATAACGTAAGGTTATCATTAATGAGGGATAACTTAATATTCATAGTAGTCTGGATCATCTATTATTTCTTATACATATTAGAAGACATTTCAGGGGAAAATATTTCGTCTCAGACAGCGACACTTGGTCATAAAGGAACACACCTCATCATCGCTTCTCGTGTGCTGGTTGACACTGGTGGCGTTATCAGATGAGTAAACGCCTTTGAGACACACATATAAGGATCATGGTCCATTATGGTCCTGATGAAGTTCGTCCTTATGTGCTGATGAAGTGTACAGACACAGGCCACTGTTCAGGATGCTGATGGGGAAGTGCCAAGGGATTTGGTGAGGGCATATGTATGTATCATTAAGGAAGGACTCCAGGAGTTTGTGCTACGCTACATTCCAGTCCGTCTGACTAGTATGGTCTATAGAACACTGGAAAAAGGTAATCAGAAAGCAAAGAGAAAAGAAAAAAGAAGGATGACTGCTTGCGAAAAAGGGAAGTTACCTTAGTGAGAGGCAAGACAAATTCAGGGAAAGGAGTATAAGGTCAGAAACCTCAGAGTTCTATGAGAGACTGACCTTTCTTCTCGATACAAGAGAAGGTTTGACGGTTTGGTATTCCAGGACTGCCATAAGTCATAAGTAGTTTGTGAAGAAGCAGTCTTCAGGCGTAGGATTCCTTAGATGGAGAAGAAATTATCTTGAGTGGAACGGAACAATGGACGTATGTCAAAGGAGATATCTTGAAATAGGCTGGGGGTCACTAGTGGCGTGCTTCAAGGCTCGACCCTGGTACCATTGCTCTTCTTCGTCTCAGTAAATTACTTGCTAGAATGAAAAATAGAACTTGCATTCAAGTACACGTCGTACATTTGGCCAAAACTAGACTATGCTTCTCAGGTTTGGTCACCGCGTTTATAGAAAGAACAAAGAACTGGTTATAAAGTATACAGTAGGGCAACAAAGATGGTATCAGAGTTAATAGAACATATTCTGGGAGGTTAAAGGCCGTAGATTTGTGCATCACCGAAAAAGAGAAGAGTTAAGAGAGGCTTCATCACAGCCTTCGACCTCCTGATGTAAGCGGTGGACAGTTGTTCGAAAGATTCAAAGACAGAATAACCAGAAGCCATGACGTGAAATAAGATATGGAACTTATAACGAAAGATGTAAAAGAAGCATCGTGATAGAGTAGTGGATGGTTCGAACAGAGGGATGTAGTTGCGAATGTTGACAGTATACGAAGTTTTAAAGAATTTGTACGATAGTGGAGACAATATTAGATACGGGGCCCCATTACCCTCATTGTATTGCTATGAATGGTACAAGCATGCCCAGTGCCAGCATATTCTGTACCTGTATGCCCAATATGTAATGTCTCGACCTCTCATACTATTATCAATGTTGTATTCTGTTCCAAACATACACTTCAGTGTATATGCAATTTATTTGTGTATACACGGTAATTTCGAAATGTTAACAAGATGTTCTGTACAAATATAACATATTTTAACCTTGCTTTGTATTGCACAAATGTTGCTACCTATGTTACTGTCAGCATCACTTGCTATCCTGTAATTGTACATCATGTATATGATGTATCCTAGACCTCCCTCCCCCCCATAATGGGAGGGAGGTCCCAATGGGTCCCAGGGCCCCACTCGGGCCTACATCTGTAACCCTCCTGTGTCCATGTGCTGTACTCCCACTGTACGCTCTGTACTGGCCTCCACCTACCCCTGGATACGTGTCCTTCACGCACACTCGCACTGAAATGCTTTTGTCTATGTATAGCTAGACAGAAGATATTTGAAAACTTGAAAAATACATCCATCCCTCGAGCCAACGATACTCACTGTTCCCCACTAGGAAAAAAAAGTATGAAATTTATTTTCCAATCATTTTCTGCAGGCGGGAAAAAATGGACTTGCTCACTTCCAAACCGTTTGAGGGAATTGCCCTACGAGTTTTACCTTACGTAAAAGTGAATGCTGTTTTGAAAGTTAGAAACCTTCTCCTCGGCTTTTAGAAGTTTAAGCATGCAGTACCTAGCTTACGAATATATATATATATATATATATATATATATATATATATATATATTTATATATTTATATATTTATATATTTATATATTTATATATATATATATATATATATATATATATATATATATATATATATATATATTTGATAAGCGAACATCACCATTATTCATTTCTTTCAAAGGTGTTATGTCTACAGAATGCCCCATGCTTTGCATGTACGAGTACAACAGATGTAGTGCATTAAAACTTTTGCAGTTACAAGTACACAACAGATGTATTGCATTTATACTTTGCAAGTATAAGTACAACAGATATATTGCACCTCTACTTTGCAATGTTATGTACATGTGGTGTACTGATGTGTGCAAAGATGAAGATTTAGTATCTTAAGAGAGTCATCTTTAAGCACCTTTGACGATCTGTTACACACGACCAATTACCAAACTGCTTCTCTCTCTCTCTCTCTCTCTCTCTCTCTCTCTCTCTCTCTCTCTCTCTCTCTCTCTCTCTCTCGGCCGGTCAGTATCACCCAAACTGCCGCTTCCTTTACCTCTCGGGCTTAGCCCGTTGTTGCCCCTACATAGGGTCTGTTTAATCCATTGACCTGTCGTCATGTCTAGAGAGAAGACGATTATCACTAACTGTACAGTTACAGTTGTGGACGTTTTCTATACAGGTACAGTTACGGACGAAGAGCTGGTCGTTATTTTCTTGTCTCTGTTGGTTTTGAAGTCGAAGACCATTGGCATCCTTCCTTCTAGTACCTTCGGAGCAGTTTTGGAAGCCACTGGATTTTGAATGTCAGCTGGAGTAATGTTCCCCAAACTTCCTTCCACACACAAGTCGAGATGACCCGGGGATCGAGGACAGATGGTTAAACGTGATGATGAACGTTTCTTAGTTCTCTCATATACCTCGAGCTGGTTGAACGAGCATCAGTCTTGCAAGTGGAATCCCCACACACGTTTTACTGTGCAAACGTTTGAGGTGATGACGACGATACGTTTCAGTGGAGGACGTTTGATGATCTGGACGAACGTTTAAGCAATAGCATCTCGAACGTTTATTCAGGTTGTATGTCTGCGAGGAATGAATACGAAGGTTTTACTGATGTATAGATTGGTTATGTCAGTATGTCATAACTCGATAATGCCTTGCCATCTGATCAAATAACATGTCACTCTGTAATGCCAGCGAAGCAGTCGTATGTTACTCAACATCTACAGATTGACTGATGTAGAAAGGGATTATGTATTTACGTATTGACAGTGTGACCTAGCGATGCAAGAGAAAACCTTGTTTTTATAGAGAAAAAAAAAAACGTGAAAATGAACTTTGTTGATTTGCAAGTGACCCTCAGAAACTGACTGCTAAGAATTGGGAAGGTGCGGTCACTTCTGAGTTGTGTGTTCTTCAGCACCCATTGTGTATAAATCACAGACACACAACAACTCCACATTGAAAACTTATTTATTTTGAGGTTACAACCCAGAGTCAAAATTATACACGTATAACCCCATTGTTTCCCAGTAGCTATAACCCATATATATATATATATTTATATATATATATATATATATATATATATATATATATATATATATATATATATATATTTATATATATATGTGTGTATATGGAGGAGATGGAACTTTGGTTCTGGTCCTGAATCAGCTTTAAATGCTTTAAGGAACAGAAGCAATGATAGCAGTCATGCGATCGGGCACACAGCATGAACCTATATCGAGATTCGCTTTTGTCTGCTCCTCCCCCCCCCCCTCTCTCTCTCTTTCTTGCCCCCGTGACAGCCTTGTAAACCCATCAGGATCTATTCTATACGCGGCGTGCCGGTGTCCATGGCATACTCACCCTCACGGCCCAGCGAACCTAAGGTCCTGCCGGGATGTCATATCCCCATGATCATCGCCAACAAAGGATGGGAAACCCATGAATGCTGAGGTTATTTGTCCGGTCTCGATTTGAGGCGGATGAGGACGCCAGATTTCTTTATCTTCGAATTCCTTCCGTTTTTGCTCTTCCAGACGTGAGGGTTTTCCCCCCTCTTGATCTCTCCTCAGTAGGAGAAGGGACCATCCTCTCGTACCATGGTTGCATGTCTATCAGAAAGATAGTTTTCTTATCTCTTTTTCTTAGATCGTTAGAGGAACAAGATAACGTAGGTGCACGGGTGGTATAACGAGGCAGTGCATTAGGATTGCTCGTTATCACTCGTCTGCCATTCACAGCAGTCGCGTCTCGGGTAACTGTAATACATTATACATTATACATCTATCATCAGACGAGCTGTTGAGGTATTGCAGGCTTCTGCAGCTACAGCGCGCGGAGGAAAGACAGACCCACCAATTCCTGCGTCGGAGAGTTCGTCACCACCAGTTTATGATGGCGGGCTGCCCAAGCTACGGGGAAAAAACAAGGTTCCATTGTATCTTTTCTTTCGTACAGGAAAGGCAGAAGGTTTCCCTCAGAGAGAGAGAGAGAGAGAGAGAGAGAGAGAGAGAGAGAGAGAGAGAGAGAGAGAGAGAGAGAGTTGACTTCTAAAGGTTTTGGAAAGTAAGACTTTTCATCAGTGGATTTAATGTCGAGGATATATATACGTGTATGGAAATTATGACGTAATCTAAAAAAAATTGTGAGTAAGACTTTAAGATAACGGGGTAAAAAACCCAAATAAGTCAGACACTCACTTGGTCCAGAATTCTTATGTTTTTGGAAAGAAAAGATATTGAGAGGCGAGACAGATCTGGCTAGGTGAGGTGGGACACACTCGGCAGCATATGAAAGGTAAATGATTCCTTTGTTGTCTTAAAGGATTGAAGATCAGCGAGACTGTAGGGGTAAGCCAATGTTGCTAGATTGGAAATGAAAGCTTTAGAACAAGTGTGTGTGTGTGTGTGTGTGTGTGTGTGTGTGTGAGAGAGAGAGAGAGAGAGAGAGAGAGAGAGAGAGAGAGAGAGAGAGAGAGAGAGAGAGAGAGAGAGTACAGCGGCCAGTAATCAAGATGATTACCGGATAGAGGGATAAACCCTATTGGGGGCCGGCTGGACGACATAGACAACTTTTAGCTTAGAAAAGAGAAGGTTTAAAAGGTGATTAAGTAAAAGGTCTTCAACATCATCAAAATTCTTTGATAATCTTGTTCCAGCAAGCAACTTAAAGTTAGATTTGAGATTCCACTCACAGTTATGGACGGAAACTCATGAGCACATGTTGTACATAGAATGAGGTGAAATCCTTTTTATCCTCAGGCAGGAGGGAATTATGAGTTAGAGCTCATTGAAGGAGAGTGGGAGACTCTTTCTCTTGCATTCGTCCACCTCTTCAGTCAACGAAACTTGTAGAAACCATTTAAAAAATATCTATCATGTCGATTCCCTGACACCATCCTAGGGAGTAACCTAATCACCCAGGCAAGATAGATTGGGTTCGGATGGTTATACGGAGTCGTTAAGAGCTATGGAAAGTTGCCTCTTGTTGCCACACCACGTATCGACACGGAAGTACTATACCTTAAACTTCCCAGAAAATCGGAGATGACTATTTCACATTATGCAATCCAGCCGTTCCTCATTAGTGTGAGCGCCTTAAGGATGAGGTGGAATAAAATCTTATAATGCCTGGAGTAAGACCAGGGCGTCCAGTTTACCGCTGCGAGTCTATAATGTTAATGAGGAAGTTATGCTATTCAGACAGACAACCAACGTATTCTCAAGTATGAAGGAGAACTATTTTACTAAGATTTATTGAATGAAGGACCAGCGGACGACGACCAGCCTTTCCTCCTATGTAGTAACTAAGAGTAGCAACACCTACTGCTGCTGGATACAGTCGTGAATAATACAATTTAAATGTCATTCTCTACGTCAGAAATTCTTCCTTGCGACGAGAAGGGAAAAAGAGGGATGCAGGAATGTAAATGAAGAAGGTAATTACTAGATTTATCAGTGATGATCGTTTGTTTTCGATCTCAGTTAATGTAATTCAGAGTGAGGGGATGGAAAGAAGGGTGGGTCATACGTAGCTTAAGGTAATTTCTGATGGCATGTCTCAGTCAGCCAGTGTTACGTGCCTCTCCGTCTCTGATGGGAATGATGCATTTATCCAAGAACAAGTCATCTGTGCTGTTTGTGACCCACAGGTCTGATTATTTGATAATGCCGATGCTCAACAGACCGACTTGCAGTTGTGCTTCTAATATTTCATCTTCATTTAGAAATGTCTCAAAGCATTTTGCGTACTCTTACATTCTTCTTTTTTATCTAGAAATGTTTCAAAGCATTTTCCTCACTCTTACATTCTTCGTTTTCATTTAAAATCGTCTCAAGGCATTTTGCCTACTCTTACATTCTTCGTTTTTATCTAGAAATGTTTCAAAGCATTTTCCTCACTCTTACATTCTTCGTTTTCATTTAGAAATGTCTCGAAACATTTTCCTCACTCTTACATTCTTCGTTTTCATTTAGAAATGTCTCGAAACATTTTCCTCACTCTTACATTCTTCGTTTTCATTTAGAAATGTCTCGAAACATTTTCCTCACTCTTACATTCTTCGTTTTCACTCATAAGCTCTAGAAATGTTGTGGTACTTGGAGTCAATTTTTACGTTTCTTCTCACGAGACAATGATTGTATCAGACGAGTTCATCTTCCCTGATCCTCCTCACTCCTCACACTACGTCAAGCCTTTTCTCTCTAACTGAGAGACGAATGTGAAGCCAAAGGAGACCTCGGGCGCGACCAAAGGCGCTTGCAATGATCACTTCTGTGTCACCTGGGGAGACAGTTTGTCACAATTACAACTGAACGACTTTCCATCTGATTCCATCCTGAGTGTATTCCTGTCATACGTCGTATTGTTCATATCTTTTCGTCTCCAGGAGATAGTCTCTCAAATCAAATATAAATCTCCCATTGAGGAAAATTCCATATAGAATTGGTAGACCGATATTTTTCGTTTCAAACAGAGAGGTTTTTAGAGAACAGTGAAGATTGCACAGGAAGACAAACAGATATACGTTTGTACTCTGCAGGACTCGATTTTTTTTTTTTTTTTCAGCCATTGTTGCCCTGAAAATCTTGCAAACCTAGTCAGAGTCCATCATGCGTCTCGTATTTCAGTGTACAGGAGAAGGTAACCCTTGGTTCCCCGTGTTCTGTCCCCGGCTTCATCATTTTCTTCACAAAAATCCAGATTAAAGAGAGTCTCCTGTAACACGTGAGACAACTGTTCCTCCCCGAGTTCGATACATCTGTCCCTCAGGGTTCGATACGCATCGAAAATCCTCTCAATTCCCGTGTCTCGCGGCTCAAACTGACCCCATTGTATATATATATATATATATATATATATATATATATATATATATATATATATATTAGAGCCTTAATGCAAAGGTTGGGCATTCTGGAAGGCCACCTTGCATTACCTTTGACGAGTTCCTTTCAAAGGGTCGAGATTACTCATTTAAAGCCATATGCACACGAAAAGAAAAATGTAGATGACTCGACAACCAGATGCGATGATTCATCTTGATTCCCTGGTCTCAACACCATGAGAGCAATGGTACGATTCTTGAGCACGACCATGCGTCCCTCTGGAATGTTGGCTGGGCCTTTGACCCGATATTTTAGGCCCAGATCAAAGGTCACAAACACACACACACACCCCGTCATGCTCGAGGGTCGTGTGCTCAGGGGTCGCATCACTGCGTTCAAGAGGTTCGTGTCGCTTCCCAGCTACTGTGATGCATCGACGTTCGTAAGATGGTTGAGGTACTGTTCTTGTGTGAGGAAGGGGCGGTGTGGCGACGACCCCCGCGCTGGAGGGAGGGAGGGAATGAGGGAGGAGAGTAAAGCTAACACACGTATGTCATTACTCATTCGTGGTGTCCGGGGGCCTGGCGACGCTGAGGAAATGGAAGAATGGACTTTCGGGAAAAAGGAGAGAGAGAGAGAGAGAGAGAGAGAGAGAGAGAGAGAGAGAGAGAGAGAGAGAGAGAGAGAGAGAGAGAGAGATCGAGAGATCTTGTGAATGCTTGAGATAATAATGAATCCAGATGGAGAGTATTTGAGATGAGGAAGGGCGATTTGATCCCTTGTTTTAAAAGAATCAAAAGATATGGAGGTAAGAAATATCTCGAATCGAAAGGATGTGTTGCATTTTGTGGGTTTTGATACTTTTCAAGGGGGTAAAAATGATACCAAACCGATAGAAGAATATATAAGAAATGTCCCTATTTTCCTATCCTGATGTAGCTTAATCCTCCAAACAAGGGACTAATTACATGAAACGACTTAAATGCGGAAGGTATTTGTTTTGAGATACACCAATTAAATCCTTTAAACAGGAGAATAATTACTTTAAACTAGACAAACAGTGACTGGGTAAACACAGCTCTCTCTCTCTCTCTCTCTCTCTCTCTCTCTCTCTCTCTCTCTCTCTCTCTCTCTCTCTCTCTCTCTCTCTCTCTCTCACGACGCATTTCCCAGGTTGAGTAGGTGCCGGGCTTTGTTGCATCACAGACTGGCTGTGTTGGATGAAAGGACGAACAAAGGAAAGCACCCACGTCGCTCTGTTAGGAAGAATTCTTTTTTTCTCCTCTCTCGCCAGCCATTTTCCTGAAATGACTACATATTCTGTTACGTGTAAATATGCAATTGTCCAAGACAATTGCATGTTTACCAGATGGCGTCCCAGCTACGTCTCTTCGTTGTATATCAACTGACTGTTATATTTCTCTGTTGTGTCTCCCCTGATGATGTGATTATTACACGAAAGTGCACTTGGGAACTTATCGTGTTTCATTTCCCCCGTGGACTCATAGGAATATATATATATATATATATATATATATATATATATATATATATATATATATATATATATATATATATATATATATGACGGCTGGTATGATACTAAAATGGCCTGACTCACCATCTCTATTGTCATGTTAAGAAGAGAGAAATGGCTGGTGCAACACACTCACAGTGACGCACTTACAGTGTGACACATTCATAAACAAAACGCACCTGGTGTGGAATGTGAACACTTGTTTCTTTATCATAACTTCCATAAAGTTGTTGGTTGTAGATAAACGAGAAGACAAGTACGAAGAGGGAGGAAGGGAGCTATATAGACGACAGATGGGAAAAATGAATAATGAGAAGTTATGAGCTTTATCGTTACACAGATGACAAGACGTCGAGAGACGTAAAAATGTGAAAACAAAACAGCAAAAAGTGTAGCTTAAGAGAAGTGGAAAAGAATGATGAATATCACTAACGTGTTTACTATGGAAGGCGTGAGAGACTAAGAGATGAGAAGATATAATGTGGGACGTACAGTTGGGATACGAAGCTGAAGATAAGAGCAAGAATTTTGGGATGACGTGAAGACTTTAACTGGATTTTGTCTAGGAGGACAAAGGAGTTTGGGACTCTCTCTCCTGTCCCTAAGATATGTGACAACTGTCCATTTTGAGGCTGAATTTTGTGAAGGAGGAGAAACTGTTAGGGTAATACTGGAAAATGGTATTTGTCGAACGAAGTTTTGAGAAAGTTCAGAGATGCGTTGGTTTCTGTTGAACTTCTTGTTATTTAATCTCAGCAGACACTTCCCACCCAACGGCAGCCGATGGCCCTCTGCTTGAAGGGGAGGTGGTTCAGAGTGGTTCAGAGTGCCTCCGTTTAGGTGGATTGGTTGATACGTGAGTTCCTGATATATGATCAATATGTTCTAGTGTTGGTGAGTCCTCCTCCTTCTAGTATGTGCTCGACTTGAGGTCACGACTGATTGAGGGCGACGCTTTTAGTGGTTTTTCGGGTGAAAGTGTGGAGTCCTGGTGGGTGGAGTGAGTAAAGAAATTCTTACAAAGGAATACGAAGGAATTCAAACAGGAACAGACCACTGGGTCTCTTTGAGGCTGTTTGTGGTACTGGAAGAGACATGCATATCGTAGATTAGTGTGGTAAAAATAGAAATACGTACATGTTAAAGATGTAGAAAGTATATGAATATACTCCTCATGTAGCTAAGGAGGCGCAAATAATGTCATTATTGGATCTGAAGCGAAATGTTCCTCAAGTTTGTTCTTAAACGTATCTGTGGTACTACAGTGGTACTGTGGTACTACAGTGGTACTGTGGTATTCGTAAATAGTAGTGGCATTATACATTGGATTGATAAAGCCTTGTAGTTATCTGTATGTAGGAAATGAAATATGTTACTGGTACGAACAAGATCTTGGGGAACTCCAAGATTTTGAGAATATCGAATGTAATCTTTACCTTTTCCTGGGTTCAAAAGTCAGGCAGAAAATGGGGGATGCAAGAGATTAGTGTCAGAAAGTCTGTACATAAAGATGAATTGGTGAGATGGTTTTTAATGCCAGAGTTTACCGAAGATAAAGATTTGGAGACAGAGTGAGCTTGGAGGAAAAAGGCTTACGACACTTATCAAGAGATGTCGGAGGTTTTTAAGGAAGGAACAAAACAGTCTAAGCAAAACCCAATTATTGTATGTCGATTTTTCGTCTCTTCTTTTCGTGAGTTTGTACATTTCATTTACCAAAGCGTCAATGAATTTCAGAAGCAAGAGATTTGAGGGATATTGGTTTTTGGTTTGGTTGAATGGAATAGAGAATATTATGTAGTTTCTGAGAGGGGAAGGAATACATATAATTCTTTAGGAATGAGTCAGGGAAAAATTCCCTCACAGTTTAAGTAGGAAAGACATGTAGATTGGTCGCTTTGGCGGGATGAATGTGGGTGAGAGTGGGCAAAACACTGTTGATAAATGTGGTGGAAAAGGAGGATTGAAAGATTTCCTCGAAGGAGTTTTTTTGGGGGTCTTTTTATGTTCAAAAAAAGAGTCAAGGAGATTTGCTCCATCGTGTAGTAAGTTAAAGTGGTGAGAAAAGAGCGTTTGAAAATATGACAGTTTTTGAAACTTGCTGTATAAAAGAAAACGAAAAGAAGATCGCTTTTGGACCGAAACTTTTGGTTTAGATTACGATTGTGATAAGCCTGTAATGGAGGATTGTTGTCTTTTCGTAGCGTAGTGTTATGACGTGTTTTGTTTGGCTTCGTGCTTGTGATATTACGCCCTGTTGAGTACCTTCATTTCTTCCCTTATGTTTTAAGCCTTCGGTATGATATATACGTTGTTTGAACTTTTGGTGACACGACTGCAGAAGAAGAAGAAGAAGAAGAAGAAGAAGGGGAGACAGACGGGTCTCCTTGCAAGAATGGTGAATAACTGGTACATTTTTCGAGGAAGGTGTCAGTCACATGTAGGTCTTCTGTGTAGGTGGAGACGTCCGCTTTGCTACTTCGATGCCAAGAGACGGATTAGAAGACCTGGTGAAGACCATTAGAGTCAACCATCATAGTACAGGGAACTGGCCTGCCTCCGCTTCAGGACAGAGGTTACAGAGAGACTGCAGAAGCTATACAACAACCATGAGGGGTCCTGGAGGTAGAATAATTCTCGTAAATTACAAAAAACGATACAAAACACATCATCATAGATGAAGGTTAGATCTCCAAAGAATAAAAAAAAAAAGGAGAAATGATTTTTTTTCCCCCAGTGATGATCCTGTTTCTCGAGAGCCAAGCTGAGGGCAGCTATGGTATACAAGTTTATCGACACAACACGGGTGACTTGTATTCCACATCAGTGATGAAATAATTCAGTGGAATGACCACGCAGAGCAGGTTCAACTGTGTGGCTCCGGCCGAGAGACTGAAAAATCGGGAGAACTCGTCGTTGATCCTGTGTATATACGATCCGCCGGGAGGATAGGGTGTCCTGTTAGTGTGAAATATCCAACAGAGGAGAGGAGAGGAGTCTACCCTGAAATACCCGGGTTACTTTGGAGACAGATAGAAAACGGATGGTTAACGAGATTGATTGTGTCATGTTTCGCGTCTTAGGGTGTCGAGAAGTGTGTGTGTGTGTGTGTGTGTGTGTGTGTAAGGTGGTGGAGAGTGATGTGTGGAGAGCATCGACTGAAATATGACGGGTAAATACAGGCAGAGGAAGACCGACAAGGGAAAACTGACGGGCGAAGACTGACAGGGGGAAAATCTAAGCAGTGGTGAACATACACTCCATCATGTATGCCTTCAGTACACTCAGATACACCCAGCTTTTGTTCAGGCGCTCTTCCACTGATGGACCTGAAGGAGATGTCATAAGGAAAAAAGACTGACGATTGTGAACGAAAGATAAATTTCATAGGAATTAAGAACTGTTCAGGAAAGGAAAATTTCTTCTTTATTGGAGAGACTTGAAGAGAAAGGATAGATCCTGAAAGGATATTTATGATGGAAGATCAAAGTTTTTGAAAACATTTCGAAAGCGGACTTTGATTTTGAAAGCAGTAACGCTCAGTTAAGGGAGATATTACGAAAAAAACCTTAAGAAAACATCTTAGAAATATTAGAAAAAAGGGTAAATGTATTTGGGTAGGGGTCTATAGATATAGATCATAATACAACAGATATAACTGAAGTTCACCAAGCTTGGAAATCTTCCCACCTCGCCATAGACCTTCGCCAAGTGTTGATACCTACGTTAACATCAGAGACTTTCAAAAGGCCTTCTGCCCTTACCCTGTACACACTCGCTGCTCTGACAAAGTGCTTCAGTTCTGGAGTTATGAACAGCCTATATATATATCTCGCCACTTTTACCAATACTTGTAAGTAATGAGGTTTACACGTGGGAGTTTGGTCAACACTGTCTTGCGTTCCGTTCATTGCTGTCAAAACACGACTGAACCATTTCACACAAGGGAGCCTTGGTGTTAGTTAGCCACGCAAGAGAATATGTGTCGTGTAATACACACTGGAGTGGAAGATGGATCAGGTGTAGTACACACTGGAGTGGAAGATGATCAGGTGTTTGGCAATTAGACGTAATCAGCTGATAGGGTCATTTAGGACAAAAACGTCAATTGAATAAATATACCAAAACGATATATCATTTCGTGTATAGCTCATGTAGTGAGGATATAGTTTGACTGGGCTTCTGTCTTGTTAACTGCCAGGGTTGTTATGGCCGTCTTCGTCAACCAGTATCCACTCATCGAAAACTGAATTAACTTTTACGACAACGAAGGGTAACTGAAAGACATTCGCTTCACATATATATATATATATATATATATATATATATATATATATATATATATATATATATATATATATATATATATATATATATTATATATATATATATATATATATATATATATATATATATATATATATATATATATATATATATATATATATATATATGTGATTTGTGAGAAAGAACCATTGAGGTCTTGGAAGTCCTGTATGTATACGTACTGCTGTTACTCACTCAGTCTGTCTCAGTTAATGCCAAAGATAAAAACCTCAGCAACATTGTGAGTTGAGTTCATTAATATACGTTGGCAGTATTTCATACACTCATTGTTATACTATAACTATAAAACATTAACATTTTGGGATATAGTTTCTACCTCGCTTCATTAACCATCCATCCTCCCCGTCAGTATATTCCCACTGAAAAACACTCACGTTGCACACACGCCACACATTTTCCAACTATAATTCAACTTGTAACATTCAGGGTAGCCTCGCTGCGCGGAATGTTTTAGAGACGAAAAAAAAGAAAAGGAAATCGTGAAATTTAAGAAGCCTCGAAACAGCAGCTCACTGTTCAAAATATACGATGTTCACGATCCGGAGAAACAGAGGAAAACAAAAGGTGAACAGATGGGTATCAAAAATAGCTGTCACCTTTTTCACCGGATGTATCTGACTTAATGATTTCCGTGAGAGTTTGTTGTTGTTGATGCCAGCGAAGGTTCATTTCCCCGGATATTTAGCTTCATACAACACTTGAGAAATGACCTCTAGATAAATGTGGAGCATGACAGATCTTCGGTGTTCTGCTTGACGGAAGAAACCGAATTTCAGAGAAGAAATTCAATTTAGCTGTGCCGGTGTAAGGAGGTGTGAGGCTTTCTGAAATGACTGGTATTAAATGTGGGCAGTCAGCAGTGAGGGTCAAGTGAGTCAGCTTTGGTGGTGCGAGAGAGTTAATCAGACAATCACATGCGACATCTGTTGGCAATAAGAACTAAAGCTTTAAGTTAGGTTGGGCAGAAGTAACCGTTATTGCTTAGGTCTCTTACTGGAAAAACCAGGCATCATGACGGACTGTAATCTTAATCCTCGTACTTCAATAGTGTCTGTAACCCATACTGTGAACCTAGTGAGGTGAAAAATATATTCCTTCATTGTAGCTGAAAAACACGTAAAAGGGAACGGACCCATACACTTTCCACTGAAAGTTAAGGGGAATAATGAGGTATATATATATATATATATATATATATATATATATATATATATATATATATATATATATATATATCGACCCTATTGCTATCAACTTTTGTTGAAATTCTTTACTGAACTTACTCCTGTGGAGACATTGCATCGCTGCAATAAGTACGACGGAGATGGCAGAAATGTAGCATCTTTGTTATTCTTATTAGTATATTCCTCAAGCAGTGTTCTATTATACATCCTTCACGTGTCTAACTTGCTCAAGTTGTTGATGAAATGCAGTGTTTCTCCATCTGTTTGTGTCAGGGTGTTTGGTGTGAGTGAGGCGCGAAGATTTTGTACATGCCAAACATGAAGTTTTTTGAAGAGTGAGAACAGAGGCGAGAAAAACAGACGTTTAATAACACCTGCTTTTACGTTTCACACTTGTGATACAAACACTTATAAACGTAGCGTATTATTACGTTAATGTACACGGTCTTATAAACGTATTATCACGGCACTATGTTAGACCACATGGTCTTATGAACGTATTATCACGGCACTATGTTAGACCACATGGTCTTATGAACGTATTATCACGGTACTATGTTAGACCACCTGGTCTTATGAACGTATTATCACAGTGCTATGTTAGACCACCTGGTCTTATAAACGTATTATCACGGCACTATGTTAGACCACATGGTCTTATGAACGTATTATCACGGTACTATGTTAGACCACCTGGTCTTATGAACGTATTATCACAGTGCTATGTTAGACCACCTGGTCTTATGAACGTATTATCACGGTACTATGTTAGACCACCTGGTCTTATGAACGTATTATCACAGTGCTATGTTAGACCACATGGTCTTATGAACGTATTATCACAGTGCTATGTTGGCCTATCTGGTCTCATTCTCCCTCCCTCATCCCCCACCTGACACCCCCACCAGTCCTGAACGAACCTCAGTGACCTCCTCTATATGACCTCCCCGCCCGTTCACCTCTTCACCTAGGTTATGAATCGTGTGGGACGGACGAGCTCATTCACGAGATAACTGTCCTCTTTGAAACTAACGCACAACGCTGGTTGATACCTGGGACGTGTGCTTCAGTACTGTTCTCCAATCTTGTTTTTTTTTAAAGAAAATCTCTCTCTCTCTCTCTCTCTCTCTCTCTCTCTCTCTCTCTCTCTCTCTCTCTCTCTCTCTCTCTCTCTCTCTCTCTCTCTCACAAGTCACCACTGTGCCCACGACAAGCCCCAGTTTGCTTTATTGTCTTATACATCACACCGGTGCTGTGGTAGCGTGCTGGGGGAGACTCTATCATCCGGGATGTTTTTCATTATTCATTCACAGGGGTCAGGTTCCCGACACTGAGGAAGATGTAAGATGTCGCAACGTAGGAGGAAATGAAGTTTTCTGCGAAAGGAGATAGAATTTTTCTTCCCTCTTTTTTTTTTTTATCCGTAGGGGAACAAGTTGTGGCATTTTGAAAGAAAGGGACTGTAATGGAATTGAAACTGCTGCTTTAGACGACCAGTGGGTCCTTCCGAAGCATGAGGGAGCCTCATAGTGTGAGGCAAGAGAATTATCTCAGAGTAATTCAGTCTTCCTACTGGGTATAAAGATCTTGGGAAATACCCCACCCGACACATGAGAGAGATGTGGTGGGATATACAAGTGCTTTGGGAGAGATGTGGAGGTGATGAGACGTTTTGGCGTAAGGAGTGAGATGCTACAGGAAGCTTTAGATATTAAAAATTTTTTCATGAAGAAAGATATTTCCATACAACTCACTGTTTAATTTTGTGGGGAGGAAATGGCTGATAGACGGTGATTGCATAAAAGAAAGAGAAATGTCTTTTCAGAAAAAATACTGTGATTCATAGAGAGCAGAGTTTCTAGATGCAAAAAAGAAAAAAAAAGGAATTTGAAGAGAAATTTGTTAGCCACGACAATTCTTCGAAATATATCATGATTCGAGCCAAGTTCTCTGCCTCGTTATGCCACACGTTCCACAACTCTCCCATCAACCAATACAGTACACTGTAGTGTGCCAGGATCGAGGTGTTTCTTCCTTTACCTCCTGTGAATCTAACCCTGTGGCAGCCTGTCTACAGCCCCTGGACGTGTGTGGTTATCCAGAGCATAATACTTTCCATCCAGAGGTCATGATACTGCAGGCCAGTGTGTTAGATATAGTCCTGTGTTCAACGTAGTTTACCGTGTTCGCTGTTTACACCTTTTCATACGTGTTTGCCTCTCTGACATCTCATCAGGAACAAAGTATCTCATCCAGTCTCGAGCTGTCGTAAATAACGTAGCGAACGCAGAGCCTACATCTCAAAGCCAACCTCCACAGACCATTGTATGGTTCATCTTCACTGATTCATCTTCCCTGGTTGTGTCCAGTAACATCACGTCGATCCCTGTATACCATAACAATCTACTTTATTCTGTCCACTGCTCACCTTTTAGTTTCTTGAATATTCAGGCCCCAATAACCCAAAGCAACCTTTCCGTCTCGGTTTCGCCCCATTTCCTTGCTTTTTCTCCACTTCTGGCATAGATCGTCTTAAGTCAAACTTTCTTCGCTCATCCTCTCCATATGACCAAACCATCTCGGTCATTCCTTACACGATCATCCTCGCTCACACTACATGCTATCCTCTGGCATTTCATTTTCAGTACATCCACTTTCTCACTTTCCTTTGCCTTCAAGACGCAAGACTCACGACAACAATGTCGCAGGTATGAAAGAGTCCATTATTTCCCAGCTCCTCAGTGGAGCGCAGCCTTGAAGTTGTATGAGCTAAATAAAAGGGGTCTTAGGATTACATTTTATCCACATGTGTGTGTGTGTGTGTGTGTGTGTGTGTGTGTGTATTATGAAGATTGATACAGAGATGGTTTATTGAAGTAAACTTCATTTTGAATAATGTCTTCGTTTTCATGTACAAATCACCATATATGATTAACATTTCCCTCTAGCTCTGGCATGATTTTTCCATTCTTTTCTTGACTTTGAAGAGCACCACTGGATTCTGGAAATGAAAAGTATGACCTCTGAACTAGTCCGTAGCTGTTAATGTATAACCGAGTTTCCCAAATTAAGGTAGTTATAAGGTAAACAAAACATTGACTGAGTAGGAAACAAACCTAATATTTTTGTCTCTAATTAGTTAACTTTTACGCAAACAACCTGTATACATTTAGTTTTGGCTTATGTTGTATATATATATATATATATATATATATATATATATATATATATATATATATATATATATATATATATATGTATATATATATATATATATATATATATATATATATATATATATATATATATATATATATATATATATGTGTATATATATATATATATATATATATATATATATATATATATATATATATATATATATATATATATATATACGAACATAGTGCACATGAACGCGCATTTCACAGAACACCTAATACCCTCCAACAGCCAGTATTCGAACCAAATGCATTTTGTGTGGTAGTCGGGAACGCTAACTGCTAGTCTGTGATCGCCCATAACAGGGAAATAACTATTTAATTACGAGTAATGGAATACCCCTTCGTCTCACACCCATGAGCGACGAGGTCTACACCGGTCAAATCCCATCAGGCTCACATTACCAGGCATTAGCATTTTACAGAACCGTACTGAACAAATGCGGAGATATATGAACACGAATACAGTGCATATGAACGAGCACTGTCAAGTTTCTAATTCCAGTAATTCTTTACCGCTAAATGAGAAATATAAGCAGCCCAAATAAATGGTTCTCCGCGTTTGTAGTGATGTAGCGTTTAGCATTCTTGGCCTTGAGGCATTCACGGGCCGCCTAGGGTCGAGAACGCATAGGATCGAATCTTGGTTACAGCAGTCGGTCCACAGTCAAACCAGCTGTTCATCTCAAGTAACAAAAAGAATGGATGTTCGCTTCGCTTGGCATTAAGAAATCTCTTCTGGCAACATTGATTGACCAAACCAGTGCATGATCTCGTCCTGTCTATGATCAGTCAGCCGATTATGATTATTTTGTAGTAATCACGATTAATCAGCAAACCAGCACTCACCTGTGACTGTCGTATTCAGATCAGCTTAACCAAAGCAGTATTTGAGTACGAAACTCATCCTCGTAAACAACATTCCAACAGGGAACTTGTTCTCCATTCATTTGCTTTTGCAGCTAACCATCTCCTGTGGACCTTGATATAATCTATTTTCGCAACCTTGATTTCAAGATTACGTTTTCGCAATATATCCAACGACGTATGAAAGTGACACACGTTACTCACTTCGCAATGTGCATGTAAAAGTTTTCAGGTTTTTCCATCCAAAGGCAAAAAAAAAAAAAAAAAAAAAATTAAGTGTAAAAATCATGGCAGTTTAAAAATAGCAACTGTTATTCTATGAATTCACGGTGAAAGTCTATGTGGATCATAAACGACGCATGTGGTTCTATTTTCATAGGAATATATATATATATATATATATATATATATATATATATATATATATATATATATATATATATATATATATATATATATCCACAACAAACCCTCACGTAAAGATAAAAGTCTTACCCTTGCTTCACTTTAGCAGAGCAGTTTGTACTCACAGATTTCTCCTCCCTCAACAAACATGACAGTGACTAAGCACATGCTGGAGGTAATGACCTAACAAGCAGTCAACAGCCGGACTTCCCATCCCTGATTTCATTTCTACCTAACCATACACACACCCATCCAAAACTACACTCCCCAGGCATGTAAGAGTGCTGCATTCTCGTCACCATTCTGGACACCACTTACGTTTACATGACTACAAGCGCGGATTCAGCACACCACAAGACCCGTCATGCCCAGGATGTAACCTTGTATCGGAGACGCTGAGCCACTTATTCCCCCAAATGTTCTACACACAGACACACTCACAACCCTCACCACACACTTCTTGACTGCTGGATCCGGCCGATGGACGTGGTCAGCTTTCTGACCGCTGCGACAGCACAACAGACGGGTTTCGTTGGACAGAAAAGCAAAATAGGTAAGGTTGTGTTTGTGTGTGTGTGTGTGTGTGTGTGTGTGTGTGGGGCCAGGAACATGGGCAGAGTTTCTGTCACTTCCGTATCCCACATTTCGACCTCATTCCTTTCCTTGCCAAGGAAATGCTCTTTAGTTACTTTCGTAGCTCGAAGGTGATCGTCCTCACGCGTGTGATCCTCGTCCTTCTCAAGCGAATTACCCTCATGTAATGATATCAGTTAGTACGAGACTGATACCCACGCTGGATGTAGGGTGACCCCGATCCATTCGCGTCCTCCTTTGTTATTCTGCCAAAGTTTCGAACACATTGTGTCTCAAATAACAATGACATATTACGTGATAGATTATTATTGGAGAGGTGTTAGTCTGCTGGGAAATAATACGGACCCGACCCCCTTCCCAGAACGTAATCCTCCAGGAGAGGAAACTGCCAAAGGGGTGTAAATGATGCCCTAAATAAATATGAATTCAGACCATCTGTTTCCCGGAGACATCGGCTGCCGGAATAGCTCATTCTTACACCATCGAAACACGACATTTCCCTGGAGTGTGCTGTGTGTGTAGATGGTCGTGGACTAGGATGAGAATTAGTGTTTGTAGAGGAGCTTACGGTGGTAGAAAATTGAGTTTGACGGGTGTAGAGTGGCGTGTGGATTGTGACGAATGAGGAGGGATGGGTGAAGAGGGGAAGGATGAAGAGAGACGGGTGAAGGGAGGGTCGGGTGAAGAGAGACGGGCAAAGAGGGATGGATGAATGACGACGGATGAGCAGTGATTGATGGAGGTTGGTGGGTGAGTAGTGATTGGTGATGGGTGATGGATGAAGCATGACGGGTGAACAGTCCTGTCACCCTAACTTGATCGCCTCCATATTTGCCGCTGAGGAACCTCTGATGTTGACATAATCGCCAAGGTTAGAAGATACTGTGACACTCACGTTATCTGTACTAAGAGAGAGAGAGAGACCCGAAGGTATGACGGCTCGCAGACCTTTTGGTCGCTGGAGTATATCATATTGGTTTACTGAGCGAGGGAATTTCATGTCCAGGGAGTGTTACAAATGCTTCCAGGGGCCAGAGACTGAGGACGCGTCTGCCGTACACAAGTGTAGGCTCTGGCGCTAAATCGTCCCTTTCCTCTCTCCTCTTCAACAAATGTTTGTCGTCTTTGACTCGTGCTCTTCCACAAACTTCCAACAATTTTCTTACTCTACGATCGTGACTCCAAAGAGAGAGAGAGAGAGAGAGAGAGAGAGAGAGAGAGAGAGAGAGAGAGAGAGAGAGAGAGAGAGAGAGAGCAAGGGCCTTAGTTATTCAAGAGCGAATCTTGTTACCTTCCGCACTTCTGCGGTAAATGACACGCACACACACACGCGCGCGCACCTCACAGTCACACTAGACGTGGACTTAGTCGCCTATTCCTTCCTCCTTAGTCTCACGTGTATGACCAACTCCGCAAGCCTCCTTTGCACTACGTGGCGGGCGCCGTACGTGTTCACATGGTCGGACGGGTTGAAACGCAGGATCACCTGCCGAATTGGATCGTGGCTACAGTGTTGGGTGATAACAGGCAGTGAGATAATCCTCATTAACGTATATTGATGATGGCTGATCATATGATGGATACGTCGCTATTGTTCATGCCACCAAGACCCCAAGTGAACCCCAAAGCCCGCTTGCCATTCAAAAACATCGTATGATTATTTGCTTCAGTATAGTTCATCCTTCTTTTTATATACAGTAACAATAACGGGCAGTAAAACACAGATCATGAATGCCAAACCACCTCAGTTATATATATATATATATATATATATATATATATATATATATATATATATATATATATATATATATGGTTGTTGATGCAATTATAATTTGCATCAACAACCACAGAAATCTAAAATTCTTGAGAATGAGGATGTAATGTGTGGCAGTACAAAGAGTCTGTGCTCAAGTTGATCCAACTTTTGTGTTACTGGAGATCCTCCCCGCTTGTGCTACCCCGTCAAACAGTAAAATCCTGAGCTTTTCATATTCAGGTCTTGCTCAACCCGGAGGACACGCTATCTTCCTCCTGTCTCCTCTTCGCCTTGTCATAATCATGTCCTCCTTCAAAGAGACAGACCTGAACTCATGAATCCACAAATACTCGTCTTTGCACAACTGTTTGCAGAACTTCTATGATCCTTTGTGTTTCGTAATCCAACACTATTCTTTTCTTTTCTTGATATTAGAAAGGATTTTAGAGTGACATGGACCCTTACCACGTACCACAATAGCCCTTTATTGGACGGTGTTCACGATAGGTATAAAAACTAATAATCCAGTGACCATCTTCAGCACCATATATCAAGGTTGAACCTCACTCCTCGCTGGGAGAAGCATCCAGTACTCTCAAACAGGTGTCGAATGTATCCATCCGATGCTTTTCACGATACAGAGGGAGCTGCTGTGTGGGGGAGTTGAGTTACGTGTGGCCTGTGTTTTTCATTGTTCATTTGCGACGCCAAGTTGGCGAAGTTGAGGAAGGCTGAAGACACCAACAGAATTATTTTCTTTTTTTTTTTTTTTTGAGACGCGGGGGAAAGTGTAGTGAACTTACGCCGGAGCAGAGATCTTTTTTTTTTTTTTCGAGTAGGAGGTAAATTTTGGAGTTAAGTTTTACATAAGACGAGGCAGATCCTTGAATGACGAGAGGAAATTTGAAGAGACTTGAAAGGAAATGTAAAATGCTGAAATAAATGAATTATTCCATGACAATAAATGAAACAAACAAACAAAAAAATTTGCCTTGATTCTTCATTGCTTTCACAATTTTGATGCTAAAAAGCTCAGCTTCTGTGATAAACGGCCATAATGAATATGAAATGTTTTCAGTATTTTCTCTGATATTAGCTCCACGTTTTCTGTCCTCTGCAGGTACGTATTGAAGAAAACGATCAAGGACGGTCATGGGCGCGCGCGTGCCATGAATCCTGGAGGAATATTGTCAAGACAAAGAGAGGTATGTTGACGATACTTCTCTGGGGCCCTACTTTTGATTTCCACTATTTTCCTCTCTTTCCTCTTTCACTAAAGGCAAGTTGTCTCAACTCTGAGATCGCGTTTGGAGATTTGGAGGAACTGTGTGCGCGAGCACGTTGAATGTGACCATTATGTTTTGTGTCGACGTCGGCTCAGTTCTTGCCTCAAAAGGCCCTCCCGTGCAGTTGGTTCTGAGGCATCTCATAGTGACTTGTGTTGTCTTCTTTTGAGGATGCTCATAATGCGTCTCCTCTGAAGCTTCAGGTGAGGCTTGGCAAAGAGAGTCTCCGGGTCAGGGAGCGTTTTCTTTTGGCACTCTGGAACCGTTCTATTTCTAATCCTCTTCTGCACTCGTTCTTCAAGGACTGAACCACTGGCGGAGACACGGAAGGAATGCATCCACATACAGACTCTAGTATGGCCACCAGATGGACTCTTGTATAGATTCCATCACATATCATGTGCTAACCATCTTCCGTCGTTTCGTTCTGAGTAAACTGGAATTAATGAACAAATTTCCCGAAGGCTCTCTTGGTAATCATTATCTGTTTTCCTTTAACGTCATTTTTACGTAAACGTGTCTCAAAAAAGTCTCCCGTTTTCTAGACTTAAAGTTGCACAGAACCTTCACTCGTTAAGTAACCAAAAATTGTCTAAATGAGTTGCCTTTGATGTTGGTGGAATGTAAAGTCTGATATATGCTGAAAAGAAAAAAAAATGAGTGGCTTCATAGCAATTGTACGTTTTCTAAATTCTGATACAAGATTTTTGGGTGATATTGGAAAATCTCTTCTTATTTTCCACCGAAGTTTTTAATTTCATGGAGTTCGTGATTTTTTTTTTTTTTTTTCTGTTTTTGTTTACTTTCGGTTAATGGAAATGTGGTGCTGAACGTTATGACATCATCAGCTTACTGAATGACGTATCATTTTTAGATTACTGTTATTTTTTTGTGTGAAGTAATGAAAGGATTCCATGCGTTCATGTATGTCTGCTCTCTCTCTCTCTCTCTCTCTCTCTCTCTCTCTCTCTCTCTCTCTCTCTCTCTCTCTCTCTCTCTCTCTCTCTCTCTCTCAAGCATTAAATCAAGCTTTCCATTACATTTATTAAAGATCTTCACAATCCTGTCTGTAAGAATTAATTTTTTGTTTATGTATATATGTAAAATGTATTATGTAGGAGGTTTTGAAATAAACTTGCTTTATCCATTTATCTTTATTGGAGTGAACATCTCACACACTGTATCTGTCACTACAAACTGTACAGATTACAAAACATTGTACACTGTTCACAGTTGTACACTGTTCACAGTTGTTCACCGTTCAGATAGTTTCCATTGATCATCTATATTCCTGCAGTGTCTTCAGGGATTTGTTGATAGTAACTCTTGAGTTAGAGATAGACACTAAACACAACAGTTGTAGTCACGGCTTAGTTTCCCTGGTGACTCGTCATCTTATAGGGAGATGTGTCATAGACTCGACCTCACGGGTTATGCCCTTCAGCCAGTCTCTGCTGCTTGGGAACCTCCTTAATGGATGATCAGATCCAGCGGTTAGGGTGTTGAGTGACAGGGCGACTCGACTTTGTCTTGTGGTCACGTCACAACGTCTTTGTCTGTGAGACAGTGGGCTCTCGTCAGTGTTGGTATGTGAAATGAAAAATGAATTGTGTGTCCCATTCGACATTGTATTAGTCAAAGGTTCTCTTGAAAAACTGTGTTTCAAGATCCTGTAATGGTTAGATGTGAATTTGGGATTGTTTTTTACGTATCTTAATGTTAGACAGGTGAGTGAGACCTTTGGCAGACTTGACGGAGAGAAAACGGGAATGAGGGTCCTTTCATATTGCTGTTGCACATAGGTAACCCATTTTCTTGTCGGTTTCCTTCATGGAACAGAGAGAAGCGAAGATTGTGGGAAGCCTAGGGAATGGTGGCGCCAGAGGTCTTAGCTCAGAAGGCCCGTAGAGCCTCCGTTGAGGCTGGTAACTTCGATGTTTAGTTCACGTCAGTTGTGTGTGTGTGTGTGTGTGTGTGTGTGTGTGTGTGTGTAAGTGTGGCTTGTGGTCAAGATGCTCTGCTCTGTAGATAGCTTCCAAAATTTCCAGTAGGTTGCCATCTGGGCATTGCTTCAGGGCCCTGTGTTCACTATAGGTCGTTGCTGTATATATATATATATATATATGCTGTATGTATATATATATATATATATATATATATATATATATATATATATATATATATATATATATATATGTATGAGTTACTTGTAGGAAGATACACCATTCATACCGACGTCTTGGCTGTCGGCGACCCTAACGTAAGTTCCATTATAGAACATTTTCAGCCGAAGTTTGAGCAAACGCTGCAGCTTATTGAGCACCGTCTGCAAGCATATAATACCCCGGGAGAGAAAAGTGGGTGGGCGGTACACAATACACAACAGAGAAGCTTAACTTGGAAGTATTATACTTGGGAGAGGAGGGAAAGGCAAAAGCTTATTGTAAAGCTTGAATTCTTATACCTTGGGAAAGCTGGCTGCACAACTTGTGATAGTGATGGAGGAGAGAGGACGTGAGGACACTGGTTGTTGCAGACTGGGAATGGATGGTGAGGGGATAGTGAGTGACGGATGAAGGATGAAGGGAGATGGGTTGAAAATGACGGATGAGATGTGGTGGGTGAAGGTTGATGGGCGGAGGGTGATGAGCAGATGAAGGGTTATGGTTCTAGACGATGGGTAGAAAATAACGAGTGAAAGGGTGATGGTTGGAAGGTGACGGATGAAGGGGGTGGTGGTCGAAGAGTGACGGATGATGGGTGATGGGAATGGATGATGATTGGTATGTGTACTGCAGTCACAGACTTCGTTTTTTGGAAAAAAAAAAAATGAACACACACATACGACATTTTGTGTCACTGAATTAATATAAATGTCCAACCTGGATGTAGATAGGACAACTTCCAGTGAACGTTGGCCCTTTACCGCCCCTGGAAACAGTCCAGTGTTCCTTTCCCTTCCAGTGTTCCTTTCCCTTCCAGTGTTCCTTTCCCTTCCAGTGCTCCTTTCCCTTCCAGTGTTCCTTTCCCTTCCAGTGTTCCTTTCCCTTCCAGCGTTCCTTTCCCTTCCAGTGTTCCTTTCCCTTCCAGTGTTCCTTTCCCTTCCAGTGTTCCTTTCCCTTCCAGTGTTCCTTTCCCTTCCAGTGTTCCTTCCCCACTCTTCCCTTCCCATTATATAGCCGCATGAAATAGTGTGCTACGTTAGTCTTGTTAGAATTCGTAGAAGAACTCCCTTTATACCTCTTGGTTTCGTATATTGATTTTTCCCCCACCTTTGACTTTCGTATTTCTGTATGAAAAGCCCCACTTTTTCTCCCTCCTTTCCTTTAGATGCTCGAAGTCCGACCATCTTCGCTTGTAAGTGCGCTGTCCGTGCGCTGTTGTCTGCGCCTGGTGTATCAGAATAACTCAGGTGTGGGACTGTGTACAAAATGGATGCAGGAGTGGGCCAGTATATCTGGATCTTGAGCGATTATGTCAAAGACGTTTTCACCATCTCTTATTGTAGGAAGGGATATATCGGGTGCTACGTTATCATTATACGGGTGTCTGATATATTCCTCCACGTTATACCTCTTACTGGGGGATATATACATTGTAGGAGGAGGAGGAAGACAGTAACTATGAGGGGTATTTATTGACGCACATTCGAGGTGACAATCTCCAAGCGGAGGGAGAGATATAAGAACGGGTTCTTTCTCAGCTCCTGGGAATGTTTCTGGCAGCTAGGGAGGGTAACCTTATAGGGTAAGGTCGGTGATCGAGATACATACTTTAACCTTATACTGTAGCCTTATACTGTAACCACATACTGTAACCTCTTCATCAGACAAGCATGTACCCCTGAGTACGACGACATGAACCTTGAGCACCGGCACTCGACCCTTGAGTACATTGACGTAGCCCTTGAAGCCCGACGACATCTTGACCCTTGAGCATATCGAAACGAAAACGGGAGTATCTCATCGAAAGGAAAACGGGAGTATCTCATCGAAAGGAAAACGGGAGTATCTCATCGAAAGGAAAACGGGAATATCTCATCGAAAGGAAAACGGGAGTATCTCATCTAAAGGAAAACGGGAGTATCTCATTTCCGAGAGAGAGAGAGAGAGAGAGAGAGAGAGAGAGAGAGAGAGAGAGAGAGAGAGAGAGAGAGAGAGAGACGTGTTTCGCTAGATCGTTAAGAACTATCTATCGCTCTGGTAAAGTCGCATTTTTCTTTCATTGACGTTAATTCCCCTCATTTATCAAGATTACCCGATAAAAAGTAATGTACACACACACACACACACACACACACACACCACAAGCGCGCGATATACCGCCTGTCCAGTTTATCTGGACGAACGAACACACACACACACACACACACTCACACACACACACACACACACACACACACACACACACACACACTCACACACACTCACACACACACACACACACACACCCTCGACCCCACCCCAACAACCACCACCACTTCCTCCTTCCTCCCAGCGACAATTTCTCAAGCCTTATCACCACTCGCTGCAATAAGGGGTGAGGCATTAGATCTCCCACTGATACTTTCCTTTGACACATTAGACCCCAGGCATGTGTTGATTTAACCCCCCGCCCTCCTCCCTCCCTCCCTCCACCACCCCGACCACCACCGCCATTTCTCACGGACCAGGATGCTGGAGCAGACCCAACCTCCCCCCCCCCCCCCCCCCCCCCCCCCCCCCACCCGACCTCCCCCAAGGGAGAGAGAGAGAGAGAGAGAGAGAGAGAGAGAGAGAGAGAGAGAGAGAGAGAGAGAATGAATGAATGAGGGAAGGGAAAGAGAGAAAAATGAAACAAAATAACTTGGGGTGTTTTTGACCTGAAAACACACACATATATATATATTTTTTATTTTTTTTTTTTTTTTTTTTTTTTTATACTTTGTCGCTGTCTCCCGCGTTTGCGAGGTAGCGCAAGGAAACAGACGAAAGAAATGGCCCAACCCCCCCCATACACATGTACATACAGACGTCCACACACGCAAATATACATACCTACACAGCTTTCCATGGTTTACCCCGGACGCTTCACATGCCTTGATTCAATCCACTGACAGCACGTCAACCCCTGTATACCACATCGCTCCAATTCACTCTATTCCTTGCCCTCCTTTCACCCTCCTGCATGTTCAGGCCCCGATCACACATAATCTTCTTCACTCCATCTTTCCACCTCCAATTTGGTCTCCCTCTTCTCCTCGTTCCCTCCACCTCCGACACATATATCCTCTTGGTCAATCTTTCCTCACTCATTCTCTCCATGTGCCCAAACCATTTCAAAACACCCTCTTCTGCTCTCTCAACCACGCTCTTTTTATTTCCACACATCTCTCTTACCCTTACGTTACTTACTCGATCAAACCACATATATATATATATATATATATATATATATATATATATATATATATATATATATATATATATATATATATATATATATATATCGACAGAACGCAATTAATAGTTCCTGGAGGAGAAGTATTATAAGTGGAGGTACACGGAGGGTTAGGTAACTGTGGCCTTAAAAAAAAAAGACAAAAGACAGAGAAGACATGAGTGAAATGATGTGAAGTGAGAGACAGAAAATAGAATATGGATCTTAAGAATGGAGAGAGAGGTAACAAATAATCGAGAAGATAAATATAGAGAAATGAGAGACCTTCTTTTGAGAGAGAACTTAGGAAACCTTTGAAGACATTTTGATATTAAGAGTATGAGGCGTGTGAGAGGAATGGTTAAGTTGTATGAGCCACATCATATGTTGCCAGGCGAGAGAAACTCTTACCAAAATGTTAAAATGGTTAACATTAACATAATGGGAATCCTTCATGCTTGAGTGACGCCATAGACACGAGGACAACTTGCATGAAAGAGAGAAAGGATTTTTGTGTGGAGTGAGGCAGACGTTTCTTCAGTTCCTTGAGCGCTTTGCATATATAAACAAAAGAACTGTGAAAGGAACTTGATTTCTGTCTTTGAGAAAGTTCAGAGCTTTTATAGGAGTAATGTGACCGATTGAAATGCTAATTTCAGCTCTCCAGTATTAACACGCATGCGTTCAGCTCGTCCGACGCTTTATGCGTATGCGTTCTAAGTGGACGACGTATACGCGTTCGACCCGTACTAGTGGAGTCTTACACTACAGTTCCTTTGGTATGACTTTCTATGTGAGTTTTCTAAGGTTCGAGCTGTTCTTTCGATCTGTAGGTGTCCCGAGGTGAAATTACGAGAGCGCCGTTGTCTCCCTTCCTGCTTCGTAGGACAACAGATAGGGAGCTGGAGAGAGGAAGACAGCTCAGGAGAAACTGCTCACACATGGAGGACAACTAGCGTAGGGGAAAACTCCAACGACCGAGGACAAGATACGGGATGACAGCTGTGTGACGTCTGTGTTCAGTGTTTTCAGTAAGGAGGTTACATATGGCTCACAGGGAGTCTTGTGATGCTTTGTGTAGACGTTTTGTGATGTTGGAGAGAAGGATGATGATGTCCAGAGAATGAGTAACTTGTACATGCTTGGGACGCGTAGTTTCAGAGAATGAGTAATTTGTACATGCATGGGACGCGTAGTTTCAGAGAATGAGTAACTTGTACATGCATGGGACGCGTAGTCTCAGAGAATGAGTAACTTGCACATGCATAGGACGCATAGTTTCAGAGAATGAGTAACTTGTACATGCATGGGACGCATAATTTCAGAGAATGAGTAACTTGTATATGCATGGGATGCATAATTTCAGAGAATGAGTAACTTGTACATGCATAGGACGCATAGTTTCAGAGAATGAGTAACTTGTCCATGCATGGGACGCGTAGTTTCAGAGACTGAGTAACTTGTACATGCATGGGACGCATAATTTCAGAGAATGAGTAACTTGTACATGCATAGGACGCATAGTTTCAGAGAATGAGTAACTTGTACATGCATGGGACGCATAATTTCAGAGAATGAGTAACTTGTACATGCATAGGACGCATAGTTTCAGAGAATGAGTTACTTGTACATGCATGGGACGCGTAGTTTCAGGTGGCCGTATATCTAAGCGGAGTGGTGTTTAAGGCCGGGTTGGGAGGGCGGCTGTACAGTACTTGTCGGGTCATTACAGTGTGTATATATGACGTGGCTCCGTTGTGTGTACTGGGGGAGGGTCGATGTGTAGGTATAGGTTGCTCATGTGTGAAGCAGCGGCAGGATGCTAAATTTTCATTTCTTGGAGCTTGGTGGCTGGTTATATTATAGTCTGGATGGGAGAGATCTGGTGTTGTTGGAAGGAACTGAATACTAAGAGTATCGAGGTGACTGTATATTAGGAGTAGTTTTCATTCCTGTGTCTTCTTTTGTCTTCGCAAGTGCTCCAACAACTCCTACCTCCTCCGTCACCTTCGTCAGTAGGTCTTCTGTTGCCTTCGCAATTGCTCCAACTCCTACCTCCTCCGTCACCTTCGTCAGTAGGTCTTCTGTTGCCTTCGCAAGTGCTCCAACAACTCCTACCTCCTCCGTCACCTTCGTCAGTAGGTCTTCTGTTGCCTTCGCAAGTGTTCCAACACCCCAGACTTCCTAGACACCGTGGCAGCCGCGCCTACCTCGTCAACGGAGACCAATCTGAGCTGGGTGGTGCGGGCGGGCGCGTACAATGGGGACGAAGGAGTTTGGGTTGGCCTGGGAGGGTCGTCGCCACAAGGAACTGATTTGAAAATCCAATTCTCTTAATAGAAAAAGTTGCTTTCGCACAGGACGTTGTAACCAGCGTCGAACAGAATGGCCAAACTTAGTCAGAGGGAGGAAAAATTGCTCAAGAGGAGGAGTGGTGGTGGGTGGTGGTGGCTGGGGGAGGCGACATTAGCGTAAAAACTGGTGATTACCACTTGGATTAATGAACAGGAAGTGGAGGCCGCAGAGATAAGGCTGATTTGCTGTGATTAGCATTGCATCTAATTATCTGAAGGTTAAATTAATGTGTATAGTTCGTGTTCGTAACCTCGTCTGATGAGTGCAATACCTCATTTGCTGGGTGTCATTAATATCCTCCATGAAATTGCTAATTTTGAACGAGGGAGAGACAAAAAAAAAAATATATATTATCTGGAAAACTTCAGACGGGATGGAGTCCCTGATTGCCGGAATTAAAGAGGTTTGAGGTTTGCCCACACGTCGCACGAGATTCAACACAAACTTTGGTACGTTGCTTAAGACTGATCAGTCACTTGTCCTTATGAGACACACACACACACACACACACACACACACACACACACACACACACACACACACACACACACACACACACACACACACACACACACACACACACACACATACACCTACTATTTACTTCCTGCCTCAAGAATCCTTTTTAATCTTTCCGAAGCGCCTGCATCGCTTAGGAAACTGGCCACGTCCATTGATCGGGGCTACAGGTCTTGAAGGGAGGTGGTGTTCGTGTAGCAGCCTTCAACCTGACCCACGATTCCAACCATCTATTCCGACCAGTAGCCCAAACCTATTAACCCTTCATCAACTAACCCCCATCACTCTCTTAAGCATCTACCCTCCCTCTCCCCCAAACCATTAGCTCACACGCATCTAACCTATATCCTTTAAGCTCTCAAAAGCACTTGGAGCTCATTTTCATGTCCCTTCCTCCTTGTGTCCTCATCCAGTAGTCACACATGATCTCTATTCGTCACCCACAAGAAAAAGAAATGAAAAGAGAAAGCCGCTTGTTGTTGTGGCCATAGACACATAATATTCTCGATATAACCGTCCATTCGCACGATGACGAACCCCCCCACCTCATCCCCTTTGTCTCGCTTGCCGTCTGAAATGACGGCCTGCGTTATGAGTAACTGCTGAAGTGGAAGCGTGACTTCCGCCAACTGAATGTGAGAAGGGACGAAGTGGTAATGCAGTGGGAACTTCGACCCAACCTGCTGTATGAGGAGAGAGAGAGAGAGAGAGAGAGAGAGAGAGAGAGAGAGAGAGAGAGAGAGAGAGAGAGAGAGAGAGAAATCGTCCCTGATTCGCTGAATGTCATGATGACCTTCTGTTTCAATTCGGATGTTCAAATTTTTGCTTTCAACATGATACAAGACTTCCTCCTCGCTACGAGATATAATATGTTTTATCCAAAGTCTATCGAATGAAAGTGTTTTTGTCTCCATGTATCACTTTCGAGATGCGGATGTATATGTATGACTGAGAACGAAAAAATAAATATATATATAACATTGAAAACAACTTCGATGATCTATTTCGGTAGAGGGTTGTCGAGGCTTTAAGCCAATCACCTGCCAGGGTCGTTAAGGCTGTCAACAACAACAACAACAACCACTACTACTACAACCACCAAACGAGTGAATTTTATAACACTGTCTTCAGTGGTTGATGATGGTTACTAAGACCACATAGACCCACAGGAAGCATGAGGCCATTGCCCATTTATCCCACCGCAGGTCAATGGTTAGGACTTAATGGGCATGAAAGACGAAGAGATGGATGATAGAGTCTTTCTCATTTATATGTAATTTGTTAAATGAATCTTGTTGTTGTAGGAATGACGCTTTTATTTCATGATATTTTCATCACTAAATACTTTTTCTATAGGGTGGGTTGGGGGATGGGGTAGGGGGTTTGAAACTCGTTTAAAGAACACTGCCTTGCGATGCAGAATGGCGAAGCGCTACGGGAAGTGTTGGTGAATGAAGAAAATGTTGGTGAATGAAGAATATGGTGGTGAATGAAGAAAATGTTGGTGAATGAAGAATATGGTGGTGAATGAAGAAAATGTTGGTGAATGCAGAATATGGTGGTGAATGAAGAAAATGTTGGTGAATGAAGAATATGGTGGTGAATGAAGAAAATGTTGGTGAATGAAGAATATGGTGGTGAATGAAGAAAATGTTGGTGAATGAAAAATATGGTGGTGAATGAAGAAAATGTTGGTGAATGAAGAATATGGTGGTGAATGAAGAAAATGTTGGTGAATGAAGAATATGGTGGTGAATGAAGAAAATGACTCATAGCGGTCATGAGGAACAAGAAGGAGTTCAGGAAGAACATGAGGTACATTAGGAAGAAAGTGTCTAACTTGGAAATCCTAAAGTATCATTTTTTTTCTTCCTTTTTTTCCAGATTTCTTAACTTTTCAGGCCTCTATTTATATAGTTCACTTATCACTGCTGGCCGCTTTATGTCAGTTTCTGTTAAAAAGAAAAATAAAGGATAAAGGAAAACTTCTACCAACACATCCGCTGTAAGACTATATTTATATATGGTAGACGGGAAGGAAACATGAGAGAGAGAGAGAGAGAGAGAGAGAGAGAGAGAGAGAGAGAGAGAGAGAGAGAGAGAGAGAGAGAGAGAGAACTTTATCCTCATTCCATCTAGAGCCGAGTTTCAGCCTTCTCTCTCTCTCTCTCTCTCTCTCTCTCTCTCTCTCTCTCTCTCTCTCTCTCTCTCTCTCTCTCTCTCACTTCTATTCAGAGGGTAAAAATAATTGTTATTGCAGTTTCGGTGCTGTAGAGAACATGGCCCTCCGGGAACACCCACATGGGAGAGTATGTCCCACCAGCCTACCAGTTCGGCAGCCATACAGACAGTTCACATTCTTCGCTCCTTTGATACCCGGGATGTTTTTCCTGGGTCAGGACGTCCGCTGTAAGCGGGTCGAGGCTTCCCAACAATGTCTGTAGTAGTGTCTGCGCTTGTATTTAGTTTCTCATTTTCAATGGAGAAGGTGGCACACCGGTGTTTTCATGCCCCCTCGAATCAGAGTCATGTCACACTGGCGCACTTGTGTGTATATGTAGGATGAGGAGTGAATCGTGACTGACCAAAGGTAAGTTAACATGAGCGAGGTAGCGTCCAGAGCAGAGGACTTGAGTTCTAGTGGATAAAAAGATCCTCATTTGACTCTTCCGTTCCTTCTTTTGGAGAGTAATACGGGAGGAGAGGATATCCAGTCTTCCTCCTTGCTCCCGCCCCTCTTAGTCGCCTTCCACGACATGAAGGAGATACGTGTCCCCTATCCCAAAGGATAATTAGATTAATTACATGTTTGAGGAGAAAAATGATCATATCTCTTTGTTTCAATTCGTGGAATCAATATCTGGACACGTGTGGGGCGTGCCATGTGTCTTGAAACCATACCAGCAAAGATTACTTTCATGGAACTGGATTATCTGTTTCTACCGCCACGCCCGTTATTATCACACGCTACAGTGGTCTTGGAAGACTCTGCAGTCAATACGTGTTTATATTTGTAGTTGAGGTATGACATGGGTCAGGCACATAGTGTGTGTGTGTGGGTCAAGATTTATCGCCAACACCTGGAGAATATGTTTATAGATTCATCGACTCTTTAACTTGGCCACTGACAGCTTTAATGGCCCTGGCAATTTATAGGGTTGAAGTTCAAATAAGCCAACCAGTCAAGTTTTAAGATCACTTCATAAGTTCTTAAGATCATTAGTAAATAGAGAGTCTGTAGATTTGAGATTATTAACTTTGAGGAATTGAAGACTTGTGTTTTCATCCATCTCAGAGTTTTATATCAACTGCGCCCTTAACCCTTTTTGGAGTTGAAGACGTCAGTGAGGGACTGCCCTAACTTGAGGCGCTGAGGATGGGATAACTGCTCATGATTATCCTATAACAAGGGATCTCAACGTCTGGTATCCTTTCAGTCTTATCCTTTGTCCGAATCCTTCAGTTACCTGCCATTAAACCATTGGTATTCGTATTGCCTGGCTGGTCCACCGTGGGAGACGACAGCTACCATTCTTCGCGGTCGCAGAGCAAAACATCCACCGATATTTCGTGGCCCTCACCCGATGGTAATATCGGTTTCAATTTCCTGTTAACCACCTCCCAACCCCGACCCTCCACCACCCCAGCACCAGGCTGAGAGATCCTGCGTCATTGTAGCAGTGGTTGGCTATCCGTCCCACCTGCCATTGGCTAGTCTCCTGTGCCACAAGAACGGTTGGCGGGTTTTTTCTGAAAGGAAGTCCACAGGATATTCCCTCCGCCAGCCGTCCTCCACCATCACTCATCTCTGCAGTGGTTCTCTCTCTCTCTCTCTCTCTCTCTCTCTCTCTCTCTCTCTCTCTCTCTCTCTCTCTCTCTCTCTCTCTCTCTCTCTCTCTAAGTTCATCAGGGCAAGTGATGGAGGGAAACTATTGTAACGTTTCATTTTGCATTTTACAACGCGACTGCTCTGAAAAAAAAGAACTTTTGTCCTTTTTTTTTTTGTTCATTTTTGTTCTTCGTCAGAAACGTTCCCTGATGTTCGTCTCCCTACTGCCTCATTGGCTCTCCTGTGCTGTTCATTCTGGCTTGTATTTCTCTCTGTTTATCTTTTCTATATTTCATTATCTGTCTTGTTCACCGAAGCTTTTGAATTTGCTTCTCATAATGATATACTTTTTTTCTACCCTTTGTGTTCTGTTTTCAGGTTAAATGAATAATTTATGATAATTATGGTAATGATCATGACAGTAATGGTAATAATGATGATAATGATAATGATGATAATCATGCTTTCATATCAGTTTCATCATGACAACAACAATCACTTCCACCACCATCACCAACAACAACCCCACCACCATCACCAACAACAACCCCACCACCATCACCAACAATAACCCCACCACCACCGCCACCATCACCAACAACAACCCCCCCACCACCACCATCACCAACAACAACCCCACCACCACCACCAACAACAACAACAACAACCCCACCACCACCACCAACAACAACCCCACCACCACCATCATCACCAACAACAACCCCACCAATACCATCACCAACAACAACCCCACCACCACCACCATCACCAACAACAACCCCACCACCACCACCAACAACAACAACAACAACCCCACCACCACCACCATCACCAACAACAACCCCACCACCACCACCACCAACAACAACAACAACCCCACCACCACCACCACCAACAACAACAACAACCCCACCACCACCACCAACAACAACAACAACAACCCCACCACCACCACCATCACCAGCAACAACCCCACCACCACCACCAACAACAACAACAACAACCCCACCACCACCAACAACAACAACCCCACCACCACCACCATCACCAACAACAACCCCACCACCACCACCATCACCAACAACAACCCCACCACCACCACCACCAACAACAACAACAACCCCACCACCCCCACCATCACCAACAACAACCCCACCACCACCACCATCACCAACAACAACCGAACCACCACCACCACCAACAACAACAACCCCACCACCACCACCATCACCAACAACAACCCCACCACCACCACCATCACCAACAACAACCGAACCACCACCACCATCACCAACAACAACCCCACCACCACCACCATCACCAACAACAACCCCACCACCACCACCATCACCAACAACAACC
>NC_092232.1:54007481-54044981 GCF_036320965.1 Panulirus ornatus
AGGTGTCTTCAGTATGAGCAGTACTCTTCCCTCACACACTCTCACAACTTGGCATATTCTCGTTACACTGTGAGCGATGAATCCCCTTGTAAACAAAGGCTAAGTGATGCTTGGCTCTGAAATCTGTGGTGCGTTTGCATCTGTTATGTTTGTTGCACGTTACCAAGAGAGACAAAGGAAAAGGAAGGAGTAAACACGAAGAGGAAATTTATATTCTAATTCTGAATATCCTCTAGAGAAAGATAGATTGAAAAGATAACTGGGAAAGAACAGAGAAATGGATGAAGATTAAGAACAGGTCAAAGCTAAAGGATCGTAAGGGATTATACAGGAGAACGTGTACGATACGAAAATACCAAAACGGATTGAAATACTTCAATTAAGGAACTTGTACACAACCTATGTAACGTATTTACAGTACACCTTTCGAAAACTGTGGCACAAATGTAATCATACATGATGTACTAGTCTCATGAGACTAGATTACACTGGAACTGGTAAATGGTTTGCGACTATGGAACTGTATATAGAGATTTGTAGGCATATGAGGGCTAAGGTGGGGAGAAAAAGAGTATCCAGGATGTGAATTTTTCCCAGAGAAACGAGTCTGGAAAGGGATTTATGGTGGCGATATATGTGGCACTTTGCGCCCCATCTATAAGCTGAGGAAGTGAGGTACGGGGTCTGAGTGTCAGGGGGTGCCTTAAATGGCTAAGGAGTGCCAGAGAAGAGGGGCACGAGTTCCCATGATGAGCCACCAACCCGAGGAAAATCTTCTGGGTTCGTGATGTACAACAGGAAGAAAATGGAAGAGGCGATAAACATTTCAATTATGAAAATTTTCATGCAGATGACCTCGCATGAGATCCCATCTTGAGTCGAATATCACATTCCTTTTCTAAAGACTCACAGGATCTTTATGAGTGCCTCGTGTGAGGAGGACGAGCTCAGGGAACGAATGCCAGAGTGCTGGCCGAATAATATCAACAGGAAAATACCGTTAACGGAAGGAAAGATTAACGGTGCGTTGTCTCCACCAGAGTCATGGAATGAAATTTGATACAGCGTACAATACAGGGTAGCCTCCTTCAGAGCTCCCATCCGTCCTGAAATCGGTTCTGAAATGAAGATAACAGGCGTGAGAGAGTCATTCATCAAGTGAAGAATGAAAAGAGTGAAGAACAGATTTGCTGAAAATGTCTTAAGGTTTTCGAAGGTAGATTTTGTAAGCAAGAGAAGCATGAATATATACGTTTCTCTGTTGTTATTATCACCTCCGTTTTCATTGACGTTGGTTAGTTCTGCTGTACTACAACCTTCCAAACATTATGATGGACATGTAAGTCTTTAGGACTTGTGTAACCCACACTACACCACTGAACATACGTATAATCAAGATGTCTGCTTTAAAGCATGCAGTAGCTATCTAAAGACCTCTCGTAGCTATAATGCTATTTACACACGTGTTTTACGTGCAGGAGCAACAATAATCTGGTGTGTTATTGTGTGCAGTAAAGATTGTATCTCTGTGGGGCAAACATCTTAAGGGTCAGTTTACCCTCAATGCTGATAAAGCAATTGTTTGTGTAAATCTCTCAGATGGATCTTAATTGAGTGCTCGAAGCGGAGTAAGGCTCAGTCAGTGTTTACGTACACGTATTATAAAGGAGTTATCCTGTTGGTTTTGACTGAGGTGGAGGCGTTGGAATGCGTGTGTTCCTATATCAAGTATTCATATACGATAATTTTTTTTTTTTTTTTTTTTTTTGCCGCTGTCTCCCGCGTTTGCGAGGTAGCGCAAGGAAACAGACGAAAGAAATGGCCCAACCCACCCCCATACACATGTATATACATACGTCCACACACGCAAATATACATACCTACGATACGATAATATATATATATATATATATATATATATATATATATATATATATATATATATATATATATATATATATATATATATTCCCTGGGGATAGGGGAGAAAGAATACTTCCCACGTATTCCCTGCGTGTCGTAGAAGGCGACTAAAAGGGGAGGGAGCGGGGGGCTGGAAATCCTCCTCTCTCACTTTTTTTTTTAATTTTCCAAAAGAGGGAACAGAGAAGGGGCCCAGGTGAGGATATTCCCTCAAGGGCCCAGTCCTCTGTTCTCAACGCTACCTCGCTAATGCGGGAAATGGCGAATAGTATGAAAGAAAATATATATATATATATATATATATATATATATATATATATATATATATATATATATATATATATATATATATATATATATGAAGATAGGTGTTACATGACTTTGTTAGCTCGATGTTATGCGGCACAGAGAGCTGAGGTACGTAACTCCCTGGATCTTCAAAGGTTTTTGTTCCTCGAAGTGTGCCAATCTCCCGTCTTCACGTGATGTTTACAGTCCTCCCGAGCATGTAGGATGATGCTTGTGTTACGTGGGCAGGAGGCTCATCCCGAGCATGTAGGATGATGCTTGTGTTACGTGGGCAGGAGGCTCATATGTTATCCGATCCTACATTCGTCTTGTGTACAGATGATCCGCGAGAGATGATGAGCCGATGTTTACAAGGGACGAATTTGAGTGTGTGTATGAATTAGATTCTGTGTCGGTACTGAGGAAGTTGATGTGAAATATGTATCAAAGTTCATTTATTTGTGTAATATCAGATATGGACGCCATCAGGAGTTCAGACAACTGATTTCTGCAAAGCTGACTTAATTATGGACTGTAACTTTTTTTACGAGACAGTATCTATAAATTCTGCAACGCATCAGACGAAATATACTTTAGGAATCTACTGAAGTGTCGCCTGAAGTACGGAGGGTCAGACTTCATAACTTCGTCATGAGAATGAAGCTCCACCCGGAATTGACCTCTCAGTTCAGGCCCAAACGTAGCCTCATTCCCTCCCCTCCCGTTTTTAATTTTCCAAAAGATGGAAGAGAGAATGGCGCCAAGTGAGGATATTCCCTCTGAGGCTCAGTCCTCTGTTCTTAACGCTACCTCGCCAACGCGGGAAATGCGAATATATATATATATATATATATATATATATATATATATATATATATATATATATATATGTGTGTGTGTGTGTGTATATATCAGAAACTAATCTTCATAACGGTGAAAAATATCACTGCTGTTGTAAATGATATTTAGTAAAAAACATTTGAGAGTTACATTTCCACTACCAGCGGTGCACAGATGAAAACAACATTCACACGTGTCCTTTGAACTCCCATCCACACTGTTGTTGTGTGATTCAACATATCAGCAACAAAATCTAACGTAAACACGGCAATAAAAGTGTGGGTGCTCTCCAGCCGTGGTACGAAATATGATTATGTATACGTAATCTTAAATACAACTACGTAAGTACCATGAGTAGTGAAAAAGATTCTGAGAGTGTTAGAACATGCAAGTGGTAATTCTCTCTGACTGAGTAGATTTAGTGAAGATATTTCAATCTGGTGAATTAGAGTTAGAAAACCGTGGGTGGAAATGTCCTACAGGGTTCATAAGATAAGAACTTATACTTTTTTTCTTCGTCAAGTGATTGTATGAGGCACGCGCGAGGCAGGTGGTGTGGAGGTGAGGTAATGATGTTGGGTTGTTGGAGTGAGGAACGTTGTCAGGCTGATCCAAGATGAGGAACTCAAGGCCGTCAGGAGACGAAGGTCATTTCAGTTCGAGAGGACGATCCGTCGTGAGGGAGTGAGTGTGTGGACGGTCCGTCGTGAGGGAGTGTGTGTGTGGACGATCCGTCGTGAGGAAGGGAGGGTGTGTGTGGACGAAACACGGACAGCGGCGGTCCGTTGATGAGGAGATAACGTGGAAAGTGGAAAAGTCGCCTTTGCCTTGGCTGTACCTTTGAGAATATCTCACTTCGAAGGAGTCCACAGTACCCTACTACTGAAAGTAGTACAACCTTGGACTGCAGGAGCCTTTAGAAAGAGGTTCAAGGTAACATCAGGACTCATATATATATATATATATATATATATATATATATATATATATATATATATATATATATATATATATATATATACCACATCCTAGCCAGATACCCATTTATTGACATTCCCCAATTGAAGGATAAACAGCTAGGTGAGCTGTGGTCTGACGACTAAAATCACAGTGGGACTCGAACCCAGGCGGGCCCTCGTGTGGATCAAAGTGTTTACAGACTTCATAAATGGTTGGCTTTGGGTCCACGGCCAATCTTATTTGCGCCTCCGGAGTCACTGATATAAAGTTTATTGGTATATTTCCCTACAACAGCCTCGTGTGTTTTTCGGTCGCCACGATCGAAACCAGCTTGGAATGGACCCAGCGGTGTGTTCCTGTTTGTAAGGCTTTTGTGTCATAAGGTGTCTGACTCATCTTTATTCATTCACTTCTAATATTCTTCATCTTGATCATGATCTGAACTCCTGATGATGATAACGACTATTATCATCCCATATCTTTCATTATGTAATGTATGTATGACTCATGGTGAGGTGCCTGAGGATTGGCGGAATGCGTGCATAGTGCCATTGTACAAAGGCAAAGGGGATAAGAGTGAGTGCTCAAATTACAGAGGTATAAGTTTGTTGAGTATTCCTGGTAAATTATATGGGAGGGTATTGATTGAGAGGGTGAAGGCATGTACAGAGCATCAGATTGGGGAAGAGCAGTGTGGTTTCAGAAGTGGTAGAGGATGTGTGGATCAGGTGTTTGCTTTGAAGAATGTATGTGAAAAATACTTAGAAAAGCAAATGGATTTGTATGTAGCATTTATGGATCTGGAGAAGGCATATGATAGAGTTGATAGAGATGCTCTGTGGAAGGTATTAAGAATATATGGTGTGGGAGGCAAGTTGTTAGAAGCAGTGAAAAGTTTTTATCGAGGATGTAAGGCATGTGTACGTGTAGGAAGAGAGGAAAGTGATTGGTTCTCAGTGAATGTAGGTTTGCGGCAGGGGTGTGTGATGTCTCCATGGTTGTTTAATTTGTTTATGGATGGGGTTGTTAGGGAGGTAAATGCAAGAGTCTTGGAAAGAGGGGCAAGTATGAAGTCTGTTGGGGATGAGAGAGCTTGGGAAGTGAGTCAGTTGTTCGCTGATGATACAGCGCTGGTGGCGGATTCATGTGAGAAACTGCAGAAGCTGGTGACGGAGTTTGGTAAAGTGTGTGGAAGAAGAAAGTTAAGAGTAAATGTGAATAAGAGCAAGGTTATTAGGTACAGTAGGGTTGAGGGTCAAGTCAATTGGGAGGTGAGTTTGAATGGAGAAAAACTGGAGGAAGTGAAGTGTTTTAGATATCTGGGAGTGGATCTGTCAGCGGATGGAACCATGGAAGCGGAAGTGGATCATAGGGTGGGGGAGGGGGCGAAAATTTTGGGAGCCTTGAAAAATGTGTGGAAGTCGAGAACATTATCCCGGAAAGCAAAAATGGGTATGTTTGAAGGAATAGTAGTTCCAACAATGTTGTATGGTTGCGAGGCGTGGGCTATGGATAGAGTTGTGCGCAGGAGGATGGATGTGCTGGAAATGAGATGTTTGAGGACAATGTGTGGTGTGAGGTGGTTTGATCGAGTAAGTAACGTAAGGGTAAGAGAGATGTGTGGAAATAAAAAGAGCGTGGTTGAGAGAGCAGAAGAGGGTGTTTTGAAATGGTTTGGGCACATGGAGAGAATGAGTGAGGAAAGATTGACCAAGAGGATATATGTGTCGGAGGTGGAGGGAACGAGGAGAAGAGGGAGACCAAATTGGAGGTGGAAAGATGGAGTGAAAAGGATTTTGTGTGATCGGGGCCTGAACATGCAGGAGGGTGAAAGGAGGGCAAGGAATAGAGTGAATTGGAGCGATGTGGTATACAGGGGTTGACGTGCTGTCAGTGGATTGAATCAAGGCATGTGAAGCGTCCGGGGTAAACCAAGGAAAGCTGTGTAGGTATGTATATTTGCGTGTGTGGACGTGTGTATGTACATGTGTATGGGGGGGGTTGGGCCATTTCTTTCGTCTGTTTCCTTGCGCTACCTCGCAAACGCGGGAGACAGCGACAAAGTATAAAAAAAAAAAAAAAAAAAAAAAATCTTTCATTATATCGTTCATTCACTCAGTGCTCCGCCGCTCGTCGTGTGCATGCTCTTCATTCATTCACTTCTCTGATCACTCACATTCTCTCTCTCTCTCTCTCTCTCTCTCTCTCTCTCTCTCTCTCTCTCTCTCTCTCTCTCTCTCTCTCTCTCTCTCTCTCTCTCTCTCTCTCTCTTATCCTTCTCCCACTCGACGAAAACATCTCCCTCAACCTAGAACTTCAGGTCTTGGTGAACTCTGTGTTCAAGGGCATATTCTCTCTCTCTCTCTCTCTCTCTCTCTCTCTCTCTCTCTCTCTCTCTCTCTCTCTCTGTCTCTCTCTCTCTCTCTCTCTCTCTCTCCCCCTTCCATATACATCACCTGTATTATCTCAATACACTTCTATACTAACAAAAAACTTTTTTTTTTCTTGTTTTTGTTTGATTGTATACGTCCACTCCGGCCGTACTCAGAGGTGATATATACTTGGCTCCCGGATGGGCGGGAGTTAGCCGCTGGGTTGTGACCCTTGGTCTTGCACCCCAGCCCCGCCTCACGCATCCTGCTTCTGTCAAACGAGGCTGACAGTTGCGGAGGAATAAATCCTGAAGGATCCTGGTAGATGGGAGGTGACAGCTGCCTAATAGGATCTCACGAGGCTGATGACGCCAATATATCTCTCTGGCTGTGGACACACGCAAGGGGCTTAAAAGTCACACCCTCACCCACCACTCCCCCCTGAACGTTCACCATCCCTCATCACTCGGGTGGAATATCGCCCTTATGACACCCCTGAGACGCTGAGGTGGGATGCAGGGGGAGGGCAGGAAAGTACAAGGTTTCTGATGCATCAAACACCCGAGGTGGCGACCCTCCTGCTCTTGTGGGCGCTGGTCGTCATGGTGGCTGGGTTGAGGGGAAGGTGGCAATGCGACCATCGCTGTAATAGCATTGCCATGTGGGCACCACATCGTGGGCTTTGTGTGGCGTGAGGTACGATGACATACCATCACGTCACGGAGATCAGGTCAAGTACAGGTTGAACTGTGTGTGTGTGTGTGTGTCATGACCCGATACTGTCATCCATATGATGAAATAACTCATTGTTTTATTTGCATTTCGTAGTTTACGTATTTCTTGCTCTGTTCCTGGATGTCTTGACGTGGTTGTTCGACCTGTTCGAACCTTTTTGGACGTGGTGTTATGAGATGTGTCACGTTTCATTACGTTGGTGAGAAAGTTATTTCACGACCAAGGCATAGATGGGGAGAGTGGACTTCTGTATATATAGCCCGCGTGCGGTCTACATATTTCCCAAAATTCCTTTGAGTCCACGGGGGAAATGAAACACGATATGTTCCCAAGTGCACTTTCGTGTAATGATCAGACCATCAGGGGAAAGAAATACAGCAGTCAGTTGATATACAGCACAGAGACGTAGCTAGGACGCCAGTATTTTTCTCGAACACCATTTCAGACAGAAGCAAGATCAGCGAGCATCGGTGTGTGAGGAAGAACCTCGCAGTTGATACCTTTGTTTTTTGGTTCTGAATCCTCCTGTGATATCATTATCCCGCTGCACGTTTTCCATGTCTTGACTCCCTCCCTCCACAAGTATCCCGGCGGCCCTCATGGGTCGACAGGGGAAGCTGCACCGATGCTGTACCACGCTCCTGCCTCTCTTCCATTTAGCAAAAACCTTCATTCAGTTCTGCAACCTTAGGAAAACCCTTTAGTAGAGAAGAGAAAAACTTTATGACATTCTTCCGCCACACAGAACCCGTTTGTTCGTTCGTCCGATCGGCCATCAAGCAGATATTCATAATTGTCTGCAGTCGTCTTAAGGAGAATATTCCCCTCATGACAAGTTCCTGTAGAGGGAGTGAATGAAGGAAAGAAGATCTTCCATCACAAGCTGACGAGGTATGACACGTTTTTCTTTTGAGGTCTGTTCAGGTTTCAAGGTCATCTGTAGCATTAGATCGTCTTCACAACATGTTCTTATATTTCATACACATCTTCAAGGTATTCGTTTCATAGGCTCCACTTCGTAAGATCTTGACTACGTTGAACTGATTTTCATTTTAGGAAATATACATACAAAAATCTGGCTGTTTGGTTGGCTGGGGCTTTGATCACCCTGCTTCTTCAAGCACTGCTTAGACTCGCTTGTATGAAAGCAACTCCCTCGGTGCAAGCGATGTCCTGGAGTCGTCTCGTCGGGTTTATCCCCTAATACATCCTGCTCTGGTCTGCTGCCCACAAGTGAGCGCTTCCAGACTGATCCAGCAGCAGCAGCAGCAGCCTGGAGGTCCGTACAATATATCCTGGAAGCTGTTGCCTCCAGTTACGTTGCTCCGGTCACCATAAAGCCGAAATTCTCAACTGCTTGCTGACGTTACCACGTCAGTTGGTGATCTGCCTTTCCAGCCTGCCACCTGGACGTGTGGGACAATGGAGCTGTCACCGGTCACGGGTTTCTCCCACATATGTGTCGGTGTGTCGTTACTTGGCCTCAAGATAACAACCCCGCTCACGTACCTCGTCGAATTTTACAATCTCCCACATAGGCTTCTCATAACTCTGTAGATTTAAGTTTTCCGATGTTGTTCAGTATAGTTTGCAAACAGTTCTTGCCGTGAGATTTGTATGACTTCAGCCGAAGGTCCAGATACATGATCATACACGTCTTCAGGACTCCTTCTCTCGTCCGTATTGTGGAAAGCAAGTCAGTCTACTTCCCGCCATTGCCCCCGAAGCCTTACGTTAGAAAGGTGCGCATGACGGGCGTGTATGGTGGGTGTGCCTGATGAGGTATGAGTGGTAGATGTTGTACGTGGTTAGATGTGGTTGGCCGGTGTGGGGTGTGTGGATAGAGGAGAGGATAGAGTTTGGTGGATAGAGAGAGAGCCATAAGAATGAATCCAGTACTCTAGGTGTCTCTGTCTCTCTCTTTTCTCCCTCTTTCATTGTCATTTTCCCACGGTGAGCGCTACGCGTTGTCCCAGTTTTTTTATTCTTCTTTGGCTAAATGTTCACCGTAAGTACTCGTAAAAGCACGTTCTCTCCTCTCCATCCCTTACGCGAAAGTCCCCCGATCCTCCGTAGGATCACGCTTAGAGCCCCGACGCTAACATGGCAAATGTAATGGTTTAATGTAAGGTGCGGTGGAGGAGGCTTAATGACGCCCATATCGGAGTGAGACAGACGGATGGGAAGATCAGACGTCCTCCTCAGTCTGGCAGCTGAGGCTCCCCCGACCCACACGGTCATGTGCTCGGTCTGAGGAGGGGAGGAATGTCGCTCCCCAGCCAGGCCCGTCCTCCCTCGTGGATCGTTCCTTTGTCTCCCCCGCGTCATGATAACACAAGCTGGATGCTAGGAGGAGAGAGACGGGTGGACGCGCGGTGCATCATCCTCGTTCTCTCTCTCTCTCTCTCTCTCTCTCTCTCTCTCTCTCTCTCTCTCTCTCTCTCTCTCTCTCTGTGAGAGAGCTGGGGATGAGACAGAGACCCATCAATTAGGTGGATTATAACACGGGCCTCTGTCACGATCTGATTAATGCATCTTATTAGCGGTAGCGCCCGGTTGATCTAGCCCCGTTCATGAATCAGAGGCAGTGATCCCCCCGCCCCGCCCCGCCCCGCCCCGGCTGCAGCAATATACTACTTTCCGTCCGTATATCACGCATGATGTGCTAAATGACCTCAGCTGTGGTCATTGATGCGATGGTTTATAATGCTCAGCTGTGTGAATGTGTGTAAGAGGTTCCGTTTTCATATGGCCGACGATACACATGATCCATTTGGTCTCAGCTCCCATCTGTTCGTCAGGTCTCGCATCATCAGCTTATATAAGTGGCGTCGAAAAAAAAAAAAGATAATGTCAAGAGAACTGATTTGTCATCAAGATGTGGTTTTATGGCTTAGGGGAAAACGGGATGTCTGTCTTCTTTACCTTGGATAACCTTGGTTGACGATGGTGTCAGCCTTTACGTTGCCAAGTGTGTGTCCTGAATGAAAGATCTTGTAAGACTCTCCCATTCATACACGACAGACGTAGTGGTTTATCCAGTCCACATTACAGAGTGGCATCTTTTGATTTAAAGTGCGTGGATGACCGAGGAAATGACAGACGTGAAAGCATATAAACAGACCCAGAACTCGGGAATAGTCGTAGGGAAAAACTGTTCTGTGTTTCTCCGTAGACAGAAATGACAGATGCTGGGCTGCGCGTCACATCCTAATATGATAATTACCAAACGGGAGATGAAACAGGTAACACAACGCTGCACGTCCTGTTGAAAGGAAACAGGAAGAGAGAAATGGCCTCCGGGGTAAGATTATATAGACATTTCTCTCGCTTATTTTTTTTACTCATAGAAGATATCTGGTTCAGCAGCCTCGAGTGGTGACTGGATATTGTAAACATGTAGGATCCAGGGAGGTCATCTTCTCACTGATAGGATCTGCATCCTGCACGGGTCTTGTAAGGGACCGGGGGAGGAATCACCATCGGCCCCTCGGATAATAGCTTTTTTCTTCATTTCGTCATAGAATATCTCGTACACTCATCAACTTGCTTCCTGACACAGTGAGGCTGGCTACTTAAACCCGTGAATGGGGCAAAGAATGCCACAGTCCTCCCACTCTCCTGGAAGACAGAGAGAGAGAGGAAAAAACATACCTTAATTGCTCATAATTGTAATATATATTCGAGACTCCATCGTAGGCTGAGTACACAGACACTAATTACATTTTCAGTGTTATAACCAAGTGGAAAATAAAAAGTGGTTTCTGTGTCGAACCAATTAAGGACACCTTTGGTGTACAGCCTCGGCTCTGGCTTGTTGTGCTCGCTGAAGAATAAGTGTGTGTGTGTGTGAGCAACTTGTGACACACACACACACACACACGTGTCGGTATAACCTCTCCACCAGGAGGGGTGTCCAGGTGGAGGCTTGCCCGAGCACGTAGCTGTTATAAGAATCAATACCCTCCTCCTCCTCCTAAAGGTCTCAGGTACCTATAATGTTACCTATTAACGCTCTTAATGGTGGCTCATTTTCCCCCCTTTTAGAAATGGACCTCGACCAATTTTCCCTCGAGCTTGGCTGTCCAGTTTTTAGACCCGAATTTTTTTTTCTTCCCTCACTGACTCCCTAACTGTGACAGTTTGGCTGTTGCTTAAGGTCCTTGGTGGGTATACCAGTGGCAAGAAGGCTAATACGTCTTTCATTTGTGGTCCGGGGGTTCGATAAGGCGGGGGACGTAATCTCTCAGTTCAACCTGGTTGACACTGACCATCACCAGGTCATCCAGAGTTAGAGGGAGTCACTTCATGGTGAAGACTGATGGGTCGTCCACGTACCACTGTGGCCTGGCCTGGCCTGGCCTGGCCTGGCAGGACGTGTGATGCCACTTGGGGTAATGACGTCACCTGGAGTAGCTAATTTCTGACTGGTTCTCTGGTATAGTTGATCGCTACGCTGGTACTCACAGAAGCTGCCAACTCCCATCCGAAAGAAAATATAGATTGTCTCTTCAAATATAGAACCCTCACGACACGGCAAAATTGGAAAACAATAAGATATCCCTCCACATCACCCACCTGGAAAGGTCCACTAAATTTAGAGACACGTCCAAGATCCCACGTTGACCAAGAAAGTCAGCGATAACTCTAAGAACCCACGTTGACCCACCGCGATAACTCTAAGAACCCACGTTGACCCACCACGATAACTCTAAGAACCCACGTTGACCCACCGCAATAGCTCTTACCAACACGTAATATACAACTTCTCTGAAGACGATAGTTTCTCTTTTGACATTTTGAAGTTCCTCATTTCTACTCGTATTGTAAACAAACGAACCTAAACAACTTAGTAATAGCAACTTATCAAGAACAAGTCTCTCAAGAATTTTGATGAGCAGTATTCATCATAACACCCCATTAGATTTTCTAACCATATTAGATTTAGAAATTTTAATTGATTGTGCATTGTTCTGGTTAATTTTACTTTGAGGTCTTTTCTAATTTAGGTTGTTTGTGGTTAGCTAACATTAGTTATTAACGTCCGACACTTCAAGGAAATTTCTCAAGGACGCTTAAAATTACAATGCCATATTATTATACTGTATAGGAGAAAAGGGCGAGGCTATGCCCTCTGGAAACATAGCTCTACAATATAGAAAGAATATTAAATGATAGATAAAAACACTGTTACTCCCTGGAGTATATTAATGGTTTTTTTTTTCTTACCGTTTCCTACAACATTCGAAGTTTCATCTCACCATCTCCACATCCCACGCTGGGGGAAATAGGAATCTTGTAAAACATCTTTTATATCCTGCGTATTACAACACACACACACACACACACACACACACACACACACACACACACACACACACACACACAGGAAATAACAGATGTAAGGAATAGTATAAAAAAGCAGTTTTCTCCTGCTCTTTTCCACACTCGCCTCCAGACCATCTTCCAGGAAGTCCCTGGAAACCACTAAACAACCTCTCCCTCACTACCCAGGCCTCTGCCTCCCCAAGCCCCGTACACTCCACGACTTAAAATATCTTACCGAAATAAATATCAACGAAGATTTAACAACGGACGTTTTCCCTGTAAGTTGGACTATAATATTAGCATACAGAAACTGCCCGCTCACCTCAAGGGCGAGCGAGCGAGCGAACGCGAAGCATTTTTACCCGCTGGTTACTTGGGAATGTGGCTCCCGAGGTTAGCCCCTGGCTACTCCTTGAGTATAATCTTAGCCAGAGGGTTGGCTCATCCTCAGAGGCTCACCCTCAAGGGATAGAGTCCATGTAGAATCGCGGCTCTGTCATCACTACAGTGAGGGGCGCCCTGGAACAGCCCAAACCCCAGATTGTCGGTCATGGATTGCTCGTTACGTGATGCTGGGATCAGCACACACAGAGGGAGCTGTGGAACGTGTATCAACCACACACACACACACACACACACACACACACACACAGTGAGGGCGTCCAGGAGTACACTCCAGACATAAGGTTGATAAAAGCCGAGGAAAACGGGGTCCGGAATGACTCCTCGGTGAAATACAGCGAAAATTATATTCTCTCTTTCTCGCTTACTCTCTCTCTCTCTCTCTCTCTCTCTCTCTCTCTCTCTCTCTCTCTCTCTCTCTCTCTCTCTCTCTCTCTCTCTTGTGCGGAGAAGATAGATGGCTGCCTATCGGATTCAGTGAAAGAGACGAATACATACCTTTTTCATCTATAAAAGACATAATGAAAATTTGCGTACGTACAGTATTCAAGACATGAGTGATTATTTTCCCAAACATGGCACATAAAAATGCCATATTTATACTTCACATACATCTTTATGAAAATCACAATGTTAAGACGAACTTTCGTATAAAAATAATCTGTAAAGAGCAGTGATTATTCTCTTTGTAGTTTCTCCCCATAACATTCATCATTATTTTGTAATCTTAGCAACAGTTGTCTACAGTTGATGCAGCTTCATGACTGAGCCCCATTACAGGAGAAGGGTAAGATAGTCTCTTTTAGGGCGAGAGACCCTCGACTACGCTGTTCTGTTTTCCTTTTCGCTAAAGGTTTTGATAACTGTTTCTTTCCTTACACGTCCAAGCTTTGGAACTCTCTACCCTCTCATGTCTTTCCCAGTAACTATGACCTGGCACACATTTTAAAAGACACGTTTTTCACTTCCTCCAGAATTCGCCAATACTCTCCCTTGTCTTTTATTTTTCTCTTTTATAATCCTCTCTCTCTTGCACATAAGACTCGGCCTTGATGTGGACTTTTTTCCGTGACTGGAGCTTCCAACAAAAAAGAAGAAAATAGTCTGATTATGAAGCAGCACTTCAGTATACTTAGTGAAAAGATTATAAAGAAATATGTATTGTTAATTACAGTGTCTGCCAATAAAATAGGGAATGAAACAGTTTGAAACATACATATTCCTATCTTCCCTCAAAATTTTCCTTCTGAAGTATTATTTCCCAAAGGTATACATACATACATACATACATACATACATAAATAGCCAGGAATATAACGAGAAACTGGTATGTCATTTCTCTATATTGGTTTACATCAGCCAATCTCCTCGAGGTCAGAGGTGCGGGGCGTGACTTCGAGGTCACGCTTGGGAGGCAAGGGCTTCTGCCTCCTGAAGGGAAAATTGAAAGTAGCGTAGTAAAGTTCTGAAGGTGATTTTCCGCATTGTGGTTCAGAGGAGCAGAGATTGAACGTTGCATGGGAAGCTGGCGTGATCTACCTTGTTGTTGTTGTTGTTGTTGTTGTTTTGTGTGTGTGTGTGTGTGTGTGTGTGTGTGTGTTAATATACCATAAATCTTCTGGTCCTTTGATGGGGCATCACCGTATTGACGTAAGGCCAGATATGGCAATTAGCGAAGCAACCATCGCGGCGCGCGCAGCCTCGTCTTTAAAAGCTAACGACCGGAGGCGTTTGTTTCTGACCTGCCAATTAGCGAGGCGCCCCTCTCCCTCCCTCCCCCCAGAGCCGCCGTGACGTAAGCATGGTACTGTTCGATCCACCAATAGGACTTAGAAAAGAGAGTAATCATGAAATACCATGTGGATCACAAAGTCGTTTCGTTCCGTTTGGAGCTGATTAATATTGATCATCCAGGGAAGAAGAGGCGACTGTTTCATCTGGTTATTATTACTGATCATCTAGGGAAGGTTTGTGATCACTGGTTGAGTTGATCATAACCATCTTGGCAGGCGCTGTCATCACCGTTGGAGCTGATCATGATATCTGAGCAGTTTAATGCGTCGTCGATCCCATCCGTGTTTTTCCAAGAAGGTTTCCTCCTCTTCTTCCAGGAGGCTGGAGACCGCTTCCAGGATGTCGTCTCTCTTTGTTATAGCTTCCGGGGAGCAACGAAATGAACTTTTTACCCTTTTCTAAATGAGTCTTGTGGTGGTCCATGTGTGGGTTGACAAGCAGCTGTCCACAGTATGTCGCTTTACTTTATGTGTGTGTGTGTGTGTGTGTGTGTGTGTGTGTGTGTGTGTGTGTGTGTGTGTGTGTGTTCATGTTTCATATCCCCAAAAGTTGGCTTGTTTTACCGAATTTTATTCGTGCTGTTCAATCACTGCTCACCAAAGTTTCGTGCACTAATTGGATCGTGTTTCCAACTTCACGGATCATTGATTTTGATATATATTATTAAATAAACCAGAGCAAACTGTTCGTTTGCAGCTGTTTGCCTCCGTTTGTTTATAACATGTTTCTATTTTTTTGGATTTTCCGTGTATATGTGTGTGTCTGTGTCTTTGTATGTCTGTATGGTTGTGTGTTGTGTGTATATGTGTAAGTGTTTGTGGTGGTGGTGGTGGTGGTGTGTGTGTGTGTGTGTGTGTGTGTGTGTGTGTGTGTGTGTGATTACCTATCTGTACTGTACAGGGAGGGTGCTAAACACTTTTTAAACATCTGTTTGCTGTATACAACTATTACCTCATAACTCACTTTATTCTATCATCTACCACACTTATTCTATCAAAGAACTTCTTTACGTATTTTCTGCCAAGTTTCGTACTTAATTCATTATTATGGTCTCTAGTTATGCTATCCATGCATCTTTCCAAAACTGTTCAATGTCTTCGTCATCAAAATACTTTAAAACCTAGAGTTTGAGATCAGGTCACCTCTGCGCTCTTCTCTCCTCCATGATTGGCAAATATAAAGCCTTTTGCCTTTCTCTGTAACTCACTACACTTAATTCCAATATCATCTCTTTTGTCCTCCTATGGACCTTCTCCATTAGTTCTTTGTGCTTCTTCAAGTGCAGTGACCAAACTTGGGATTGCGTATTCTACTTACCCCTAATAGATTTGAAATATACTGAATTACAGTAAGTATACATGATACATTTTGAGAGTAATATCTTTTTTCATATCTACGTGACTCTCTCGTTTTAGCGAGGTGGGATTTTGAACAAACAAACAAAGTCCTTTTTTGCTATAGTCTCGTTTCCATCTATATATTTTGACGTTGGAGGCTCCGGTCACGGACGACCAGTTGCTCTTCGTATAAAGGATTGAGTCGTCCTTCTGTGGAGTACTATTCCTTCATCATCTGTGATGGTTCAAGCACTACATCCTTACTAGACAGGGTTGAATCTAAAGCGGTTCGACTAATCAAAATCCCAGGTTAACTTCAAAACATGATCCTCTTGCCCTACGCCGTAATGTTGGTTCACTTTCCCTTCTTTTACAGGTATTACTTTGGTTTTCGCTCCCGAGAGCTGGCTGCTTGTGTGCCCCCACCATTAGCTAGACCGCTATGTATCTGTCGGCAACTCAAAATAACTGTTGTGATAACCATTTCTTTCTCAATACCTCGAAGTCTTGGAACACTCTGACCCCCCCCCCCCTCACTCACTCCTCCCTCCCATGTCTTTCCCAGCAATTCCTAAATCATTTTTTCTCCTCTTGTTTCTTCTTCTCATTAACCCCATTTGAGTTTCAATTAAGGCCCGGCCTCGCTCTGGACTTTTGCCCGCGCCTGGGAGGTTCCAACATGAAAGAAAGTAATTATATACCGCTGATGTTTTAAGTCCGACTGCTTGTGTGGCATGACGAAGTAATACAATAACCAACTCGACTTTGGCCTCGTCATGACCACCACCATCTCAGGGAATACAAACATTTGTGCGTTCTCATCCGCGTCTGTGTTTGTTTCTGTCGAACGCCAGATTTGTATGTGCTAACGAGATTGAAACGTGACCGAATAAAAGTAATGATGATAATGATAATGATAATGATGATAAAAAGGTACTCCATCTGCCGAAGCCTGTGTGATGACATAGATTTAACTTTTAATCAAAACGTATGTGCTTATGTGTTCAAGCCAATGCATACGTGTTTTTTCCCCCCTTACTTTAATGTTGCTTTGAAAATATCTGTCAAGAAACACTGTGTCTCTTGCACGTGCGAGAGGATCACCAAAGATGTGTACATAAAAGAGTATGTTGTGATTTGCGACGTCTTGTCATCACAGTCTCATATAACGATACTTTCCTCATAACTGTTTTTTACAATCACATTTTTTGTTGTTGTTTGTGGTAACAAGTACATTACATTCACACGAGCCTAACATCCACACGAGCCTTACATCCACACGAGTCTAACATCCACACGAGCCTTACATCCACACGAGCCTGACATCTACACGAGCCTGACATCCACACGAGCCTTACATCCACACGAGCCTGACATCTACACGAGCCTAACATCCACACGAGCCTTACATCCACACGAGTCTAACATCCACACGAGCCTTACATCCACACGAGCCTGACATCCACACGAGCCTTACATCCACACGAGCTTAACATCCACACGAGCCTGACATCCACACGAGCCTTACATCCACACGAGCCTAACATCCACACGAGCCTAACATCCACACGAGCCTAACATCCACACGAGCCTAACATCCACACGAGCCTTACATCCACACGAGCCTAACATCCACACGAGCCTTACATCCACACGAGCCTAACATCCACACGAGCCTAACATCCACACGAGCCTTACATCCACACGAGCCTAACATCCACACGAGCCTAACATCCACACGAGTCTTACATCCACACGAGTCTTACATCCACACGAGCCTGACATCCACACGAGCCTAACATCCACACGAGCCTTACATCCACACGAGTCTTACATCCACACGAGCCTGACATCCACACGAGCCTAACATCCACACGAGCCTTACATCCACACGAGCCTAACATCCACACGAGCCTTACATCCACACGAGCCTTACATCCACACGTACCTTGCAACATCAGAGTATATATGTAATGGAAGCCATGAGATTCATGCTCAAGTATCATAAAAAAGTAATTAAAGAAAACTTTTGCTTTTGGAAATGCTAAACGGATGATAATCATTAAAAAATTTAGCTTTTTGGACGATCTTGGTTACTTGTCTTATGGGGAAAGGCATCAAATGCAGATTCTAAGCGGTGCAATTTTCTCTTGTTTTCTGGAAGAAATATGGAGGGACGAGGAGAACCTTCGAGAACGTTGTTTCGTATAATTTAATGAGTGGGATAAAGCTTTGTCCTCGCCTCGTACTGAGAAAAAATTGAACCTCTGTTCTCGCCTAGTGCTGAGCGAGGGTAAAACCTCTGTCCTCGGCCGGTGCTGAGCGAGGGTAAAACCTCTGTCCTCGGCCGATGCTGAGCGAGGGTAAAACCTCTGTCCTCGGCCGGTGCTGAGCGAGGGTCGAATCTCTGTTCTCGCCTAGTGCTGAGCGAGGATAAAACCTCTGTCCTCGGCCGGTGCTGAGCGATGGTCGAATCTCTGTCCTCGGCCGGTGCTGAGCGAGGGTCGAACCTCTGTCCTCGGCCGGTGCTGAGCGAGGCTTAAGCCTCTGTCCTCGGCCGGTGCTGAGGAGACAGTATTGTGATGGAACGAGACAAACGAGTGAGGAGAACGAACGGACACACTCTCTCTCCCTGTCTCTCACTCTCTCCCTCCCAAGAGAAGCCTCCAATTTTTCTTGAGGAGAATATTAACAATTGCCATTCTCTCTTGATCAACTTTTAATTGGATATGGCTTAAATAAACCCAACGTCTACACATTTTCTTTCTTTTTTTTTCAGCCCAGTTGCCAATTAAACCAACAAAAGTCTTTGGCACGTCAATTAAAAAGTTCTAAACTGGCTTCTTTAATCCCCTAAGGACTCAGAAGGATATTCTCAGGGAATTGAAAAGTTCCCTGAGTGTCCCTAGGAAGAATTGAAGGCGTTATGACCAGTCCTATAGACTTAGCTGTCTCTCCTGGTTGCTGAGAGGTTAGCTTCACAACACTTGGCTATTGATATATTGTCTCTAGAGTTGAGAAGTTGATGGGCCTCTTCACCACGAACGTCCATGGTGGTTTGAGCTTATATAGAGGGATGGTTATCTCGGTCGTTCTCCACGGCTCATTTGTTCTCCGTAGTGCTACTCAAGGTGGTCGAAATTCAACCCTTTTGACAGCAACGTCGCCCCCAGTATACCACATGGCTCATGATGGTATCTTGTTCGCTCTTAATGGCTGATTCGCTCCTCATATCGCTATTGATGAGGGTCAGAGTTTAGCCCATCGACAACATGTCGCCCCCTTTACACCGCATTGCTCCAGTGCGCTCTGTCCCGTGCACGCCTCTCACCCTCCTGCATGGTCGGCTCCGAGACGACTTAAAACGACAGATTCGACTCCGACACCGACTTCCTCTCGGAGTACTGCTTTGCCGAGGCTGTAGAAGATCCGGTAGAGGTCCTGCAGGAGTTTACGAGAACCCTAGGTTCCTTCGTGTCCTCCCTTTCTACGTTAGCAGTGTTAGCGTTCCGTCAGAGTGCTCGCTGTCTCTCCCAAACGACATATTGATGTTTATGGAATGATTTCTTCCCATATAATTCAACCTGAGCCGCTCTTGTTCAAGACACAACGCCGCTCGACATTCTCTGGGAGAGGTCAGTATTGATACGACCAGAGTTCCGTGGGCATATGGCGTGTGTAGGAGCCGTCCGTTCCCAGCTACGTACGTGGCGCAACAATGTTTGGTATGCCTTTTGAAGATAACCGTGAATCGTGTACCAGAATAACACGCGAGAGGTATGGCGTTAATGGCCATTCTAATACGAATGGCGTCATTAGAGTAATATGTTAATAACATAGTTAATGTAATCAGCTCATGATGCTATTGATATATCTACGTCCATTAAAGATAGATACGAAATAGAATAAAAGTCGAGTAATTGAATAATGTATGAATCTTCAAGGGGGTGGGATGGGTAGAGGGGGGTTGATGGTTTAACCAAGTGTCCTCGGCCTTTGCTAAGAGGGTGGTTAAACCTTTGGGCCTTGGTAAGCCTTGAGCGAGGGTTTGGACCTTTGTCCTCGCACAGTGCACAGCGAGGCCCTGAACCTCTCTGTCCTCGACATCTGGCGAGGTAAGAACAAATCATTGCACTTTGTATGTTTGTATTGTAATGCAATCAGATTCTTCCTCCATGTTTGTTGTTAAATTTGAATGATCCATGAATCTCTACGTAATACAGTTTATCGCTCATGAGTAAGTACACTACGCTGTATATTTTTGCAATATGATTTCCATAACGTGGAAGTATTTCAATAGTTTATAAGTAATGGTTGATTTCATATATTATCGTGAGTGGTTAGGTTCATTTTGCTTCGCTATGTTTTTTCCTCCCTTTTTTTTTTTTATAAACAAAACTGATGAAAGTAAATTGGAATGTACTGGTTTACGATTTATTCCATGACTGTATGTACACCTTTAGTTTATTCATTAATTCTTCCCTGATTGAGGACATTGTGTGCATGTTATTTGCATTTTGGAAGATAAATTGATTCGTAAACATTCATTTTTATTTCTTTTTTCACATCAACCGATGTCTCTATACCTCTCATCCACCAGTCTAGTTCACTAGGTTGACAATAACAACATTTTTAGACGTATTTTTTGATGTTTGTTACTGTGCTCTTGCCTTAATGACTGTTAGCAGCCGATAGCCAATTAAATCCATCAGTCATATACACGTGAGACACAATTAGTAAATACCTTGTTTCACCGTGACGTAGGAAACTTTGTTTTTAATCAGTTTTTCTTTGAATATATATATATATATATATATATATATATATATATATATATATATATATATATATATATATATATATATATATATATATATACCCCCAGCATTCAAGCATTAGACTCCCCCAACATCCTCCCCAAACATCTATATTCTGCTTCTCTCTCTCTCTCTCTCTCTCTCTCTCTCTCTCTCTCTCTCTCTCTCTCTCTCTCTCTCTCTCTCTCTCTCTCTCTCTCTCTCAGCGTATCCCGTCCTAGTGTCCTTCCAGAGGATCCCATCCACCTGCGGGGTTGGTTGCAGTCTGATGGCAGAAAATGAATTGAAAATGGACTCCATCACCGAAGGAGCGGAATCTTTAATGTAACTTCTTGATGTCTTCTCTACGGAGATGAATATGTAGACGATCTGCATTTTACGCTCGTATGCGTTACGAATTCTTAGATCTTCGGTATTCCCTGGACTCCATGCATGCAAAATGCATTTATGCTTGTACATACCACTTGAGTGTATTCCATCATGTCCTATACCTGTTCTCTGCAAGTAGTATAAACAAGCAGTAGACACTGATGCTGGCGATCGTATCTACTAGCTTACCGCACTCGCAGACGACACTGATGCTGGCGATCGTATCCACTAGCTCACCGCACTCGCAGACGACACTATCGCTGGCAATCGTATCCACCAGCTCACCGCACTCGCAGACGACACTATCGCTGGCGATCGTATCTACCAGCTCACCGCACACGCAGACGACACTGATGCTGGCGATCGTCTCTACCAGCTCACAGCATTAACGACGACTTAAAATTCTTCCTCTCCTCCGTGATGGGGCCTGGTGCGTCGCTTGGTGATCATATCTCACACAATTATAACTTGTGTCGCGATGTTTCCCGGAATTCCATCCCAAACTTGAAGGCGTCTCGTTGGGGGTCATGCAGCGCCAAGAGATGCCTCCGCGTCCCACGTGGACACCCCCTCCACCCTTCCACAACCACCGCCCTTTAACCCAAAGGGCGGAGGTATGTGACTGGGGGTAAGGGAGAATGAAGAGATGAGGAGGCGTGGGGGGGAGGGAAGGATGAATGAGAGCTGGACGTGAGTGCTAAGGGATGAAGAAGATGGTAAGGGGAAGATAGGGAGGGTCAAGGGTCAAGGGTGACAGTTATAGGGCTAAGGGATAAAGGGTGCAGGATTAAGGGTTAAAGAAGGAAGACTAAGGGTGTGTGGGAAGCGAAGGACAAAGGGGCAGAAAATTAATGAAAGATAAGGTGGTCAGGAGGTAGTGATACACAGATGGATGAGGTGTGAGGTAAATATGAGGAATGAGTTATGAGGAACCTAGGGAGTTGTGAGGTACCTGTCAGGACCTCCTAGTGAGGTTAATTACACCTCACAATCCTCGTCCCTCATGAATCGCAGCGACTCATAGTCGCGTTTTACATCTCATGAAATCATTGACCAAATACAGAGGAACGAAAGTGATGGTGAAGATGGATGGTGAGGATATTGATCATGAGCATGGTGACATTATAATGATGAGTTGTGGTGATGATCTTCATAATGATCAGGAGGGTGTAAGTGAAAGAAATGAGGTCATGATAATGGCAGGATCAACTACTCCTCAGAGAAATGAGGAGTTAGTTGTATAGATGGTGAACATCACAAGATATTATTGAGTAATACATTAATCCTCAACCTGCTTGGCGCCGTTGTAGTATTAATCATGATCAACGGTGATTGAGCAAGCTGGTTGTATGGTTGGTTGACGTCTGTATTTTGCATGAGTTAGGATAAGTCTTAACTTTCATGAAATGAATTGATAGGTTAACTTCACGAAATGAAGTAACATCCTAACTTCATGACATGGTTTGATATCTCAACTTCATTAACTGGATCAATATCTCAACTTCATGAAACGGATTGATATTTTCAACAGGCGAAGTGCACGTTGAGAGTAATACATATTTTGTGTTGAAGAAAAATTCATTAAAACTTAAAAATGTATCTTTTAACTCAGTCCTTGATTGTTATCATAGACTCATACAATATGCCAAAATTGATAAGAAAAAAAAGGAAAAGTGTTAAATGAACTAGAAACGTGTTTCAGTCAGGTCTATGAAAGCATCACTCACTCATAAAGAAATGAATGAAAAGTGAAAAAACATTGAAAATCTGGACAGATGCTGAAATGTCAGAGAGTATACAACCAAGTTATGGAAGAGGCGAGGTTCCCATAGAAAGAATTAACTTCCAGTAATACATCTCTCCTCTCGTGTTTAATTTGTGGCTTTCACAAAGTAATGTCTCCTGATGACCAGCACAGAGGAATACAAAGGAATTCAGACAGCAAAAGATCACTGGGTCCTTTGAGAGGCTGTGTGTGTGTGTGACAGTGGGAGACACGAGAAACTCACAAATTAGCTTGGTGGAAGCAGGGTTAGAAATGTTATCTGTTTCTGAATGTCGTAGAACACTGGAATGATACATTACAACGTCTCTATCCGTCCTCATACTGACAGCTTAAATACATCATGACAGCTTAAATACATCATGAAAGCTTGAACACATCATGACAGCTTAAATACATCCTGACAGCTTAAATAATTCCTGACAGCTTAAATACATCCTGACAGCTTAAATAATTCCTGACAGCTTAAATACATCCTGACAGCTTAAATAATTCCTGACAGCTTAAATACATCCTGACAGCTTAAATACATCATGACAGCTTAAATACATCATGAAAGCTTGAACACATCCTGACAGCTTAAATACATCCTGACAGCTTAAATACATCCTGACAGCTTAAATACATCCTGACAGCTTAAATACATCATGACAGCTTGAACACATCCTGACAGCTTAAATACATCCTGACAGCTTAAATACATCATGAAAGCTTAAATACATCCTGACAGCTTAAACACATCCTGACAGCTTAAATACATCCTGACAGCTTAAATACATCCTGACAGCTTAAACACATACATGAACTTTCATATTCACAGTCAGCTTTTTTTGTGTGTGAATTTGGCTGCTTGTACATATATCCTAGTCTGATGATCAGTGGCTTTCCAGAGAGAGATTCGTATGGCCGGAGGGTAATTACTGTTGGTGGTAAGTAGAGTGTTAGTTTACTCCCGTGGCTCCAGTGGCCTTTCCTTCATTCCTGTGTCACATTTATTGACACATTATTCTGGCGTCAAGCGGCTCTGGCTGTGAGGGTATTTCTCAACCAACTTTGAAGCTCATGAATGAAGCTGAGGACATCAAAATTTGAAGCTGAGGACATATTTGTAAGACGACATATTGTTGGAACATTTTTAGAGGATATAACCATATATGCTTTCAGTAGTATATATATATATATATATATATATATATATATATATATATATATATATATATATATATATATTCCTCCCCAACCCCTTGACCCCCATCAACGTGTAGAACACAAACATATATGACAGTTGTCCTGTGTGTTCATATTTGCAGACCATTCGAAAACTACTGTCTGTGTTTGACCTCCTGGCACTTACTGTCCAATATCCTACCTAGCTTTCAGTCTATTTATCTATCTATATGCATATCTATCTCTATCTATCTATCTATCTGTCTATCTATTGTATGTTTCAGAATATGTGTCTGGCAGTATGTAAACCTGTGTTCACACAATAACTTTTTCAGAAGCAGGTCCATACGTGTGGGATTACGTTCATTTTCCACGGGCTTAATGTAGTGTTGAGAGGTTAGCGTTACTGACCATGAGTCACCACGGAGCAGCATATGTGTGTGTGTGTGTGTGTGTGTGTGTGTGTGTGTGTGTGTGTGTGTTTGTGTGTGCGTGCGTGCGTGTGTGTGTGTGTACACATATAGTTGTAAATTCATGGTTCTCATATACGATGTTAAGTGACTGGGCAACACGAGTGTAGAATCCTATCTACAACACACACACACACACACACACACACACACACACACACACACACACACACACGAACACCCTGCTTGTTGTTGTTATGAATCACATCCAGCTGGGTGTAGATGCGTAACAATGAAGTCCTGACGAAATACGCAGGCAGGCAAGCACTGCGTAAGTCCCAGGCAACAGAGCCTGGGTCAACGTGGCCCAGTACTCCTCAAGCACGACTGTGATTTACGAGTCTGATGACGGAGGAAAGGTCAGAGACTTTGACTAAGGTCGCTTAATTTACAATGACTAAGGTCCCTTAATTTACAATGACTAAGATCTCTTGACTTACACTGACTAAGGTCCCTTGATTTACAATGACTAAGTTCCCTTAATTACAATGTCCCTTGATTTACAATGACTAAGATCTCTTAATTTACAATGACTAAGGTCCCTTGATTTACAATGACAAAGGTCCCTTAATGTACAGTGACTAAGGTCCCTTAATTTACAATGACTAAGGTCCCTTAATTTATAATGACTAAGGTCCCTTAATTTACACTGACTAAGGTCGCTTAATTTACACTGACTAAGGCACCTTAATTTACAATGACAAAGGTCCCTTAAAGTACAGTGACTAAGGTCCCTTAATTTACACTGACTAAGGTACCTTAATTTACAATGACTAAGGTCCCTTAATGTACAGTGACTAAGGTCCTAAGGGACTAAGGTCCCTTCATTTACGATGACTAGGTCGCTTAATTTACAATGACTTTGGTCGCTTAATTTACACCGACTAAGGTCCCTTCATTTACAAGCGCCCCCCCCCTCCTTAGCAACAGAGTACGACCTTTAAAGACGACAACTGTAGGTACAGTGTTGTGACCTTTATAAGGGTCAGGTTCAAATGATGAACGAGGGTAGTGAGGCGACGCCAGTGGTACACCAGGGACGATGGTAGTTACCATGTCAATGGAAGGTAGTTCGATGGCAGTGGTAGGCCACCTGGACGATGGTAGACCAGAGGCGATGGTGAAGGCAGAGGGATGAGGATGGTGAGAAGTGATGGTGATATGGTGATGGCATTGTATGGGACGGAGAGATGGTGATCTGTGTGTGTGTGTGTGTGTGTGTGTGTGTGTGTGTGTGTGTTACGTGCGGGAGCCGGGGGGCCGACAGGATGTACAAATCAACTGTTTTTATCAGCCTCTTGTGATAAGCAGTAACAAGGACGCCCCTCCGCTTGGCTGTTGACTCAAGGCGTGAGTCAACCATCACGAGGACTTAACAAGGTATTAATCATGCCTCGACCTCCCCAGCGGCGCCTCCGTGCACCCCAACACACACACACACACACACACACACACACACACCGAATCAACAACCACTTGGCCAATGTTTTTGCCAGCGATTACCTCAACTGGACAGCAGCTCTCAATCAGCCTATCTACCTAACCTAGCGCTTGACCACACCTATAGATCTTCCAGTGAGACTTCACTAACAATTCTCCCATGAACTAGCCACGCGACGAACCGCTATCATTAAAACTTCACTCAAACCATCCAAATGCCCCACAGCTTAGGGAGCCAGCACATGTTACCCCACAACCCAAATCCACCAACCCAGAGTCTCTTAATTGCTTACGACCGGTTGCCATCACTCCAACCCTCGGTCTAATTTGTGGAAGTCTTGTGTCTAACTAGACCCCCTGCTGACACTGCTTGGTTCAGGTGACCCTCAGCAGTTCGGAAACATGAAGTCTTCCTCCGCCACTCACTCCCTCGTCAAGCCTCTAGAGTTGGAGGAGCGCAAGACCTCGTTGGCACTCACCTTCGTAGACTTCATTAAGGCTTTCCACTTCGTATACCAGAAAGCCCGTCGACCAGGAGCTACGGCGGTGTCTCCTCTCAACGCCTGTCGGACCTCCCTCCTCATCGGGCGACACCAAACCGTCCGCTTTAGGGGAACGACTTCGGCCTCACCATCTCTAACATCCTGGTGTACCGCAGGGCACTAAGATGGGTCCACTCTGTTTCCTCATCCCAATGAGTGACGCCCCTGAGGGACACAAACCACCGCTGGGGAGTATGTGAACGACTCCACCTTCGGCACCACGGTCAACCACAGCTCTCAGGACTTCAGTGACCATCAACACATCATAGCAAAAAAGAGTGAAAAGAGTGAAAGTCTCTTTCATTATATATATATATATATATATATATATATATATATATATATATATATATATATATATATATATATATATATAATGAAAGAGAATTTCCACATGGCTGGTCCAAACTTCGTCCCCAACGTCAAATAGTTTCTCGAAATTGAAAAAAAAAAATCTAAAAAAATAGCATATTATAATTTTCTTATCCACACAACTCACCTCTTTTTCCACATAACGTATTTCATGTCCCTCATCCCCCCTCCTCACATCCTCACAATTTCTTCAGAAATACGTTCATTATGGACGGCGGAATCTGTCATATATATATACTCCCACACACCTCCGGCCAGCAGCAGTTCCTGTAATACCTCCACTTGCTCACGGAAATAATGCGCTTGTGAGATTCTCTTTCATGACCCGATTTCAGCGCTGCCACATAATTTCAGTACATAGGTAAACATGCGTGGAAATGCCTGGGGCGCAGCGAGGGGCGCCTCCCTGCCTTGTGGTCATGCATCGTCACGCACCGGCTGGACGCTGGCTGGCCTCACTCCCGCAGGGGCAAGACGGCGAACTGTCAGGCTTACGAAGGCTCTATGTATACTCAAAGGAATTCACTTTGTCACACAAGGTTTACATGTATACATGTATACATATGTGTGTGTATTTATATAAGTGTTACCGGGCTCTGCCAACAGGGGGTTACAGCGCACAGCGAGGCTGTATCATTGAGAGTACAGATTCGTCACAGACTCTTCACTGCCTGCAATCGTTCCAGTAATCTCATTTAACTAAACACCTTCTAATTTACTAATCTCCCTTTACACACACACACACACACACACACACACACACACACACACACACACACACACACACACACGTAAGGAGTAAGTCCACCTCAGCGTCGACAAAAAAGGAGAGCGTAGGAAACGTAGGAGGCTCGGAAATGAGAGTCCTGTGGGATCCCGTGACGTCAGGCAGCGACGGATTCTGGGTAATGGGGGTTTTGATAATTGGTGTCCCGAAAATTTGTGCCGCGCTCCTGAGAATTCTAATTATAGTAGTGACCATATACGCTGCTTTCTTGTTACGTTACCACAGAAGATTGTGTGTCAGTAAAGAGGGACAATTCAGAGAGAGAGAGATAGATAGATAGATAGATAGATAGAGAGAGAGAGAGAGAGAGAGAGAGAGAGAGAGAGAGAGAGAGAGAGAGAGAACAAGTTTTCTGTGTTGTTATATGAAGTCGATTTGGGAAAAGAAATCCAATTTTGGATCACTTTCATTACACTTACTGACGTTGGAAGTAAGGCACAATGATTTCCTCAGTATTTGTGTTCCTACATGTAATTAGTTCTCTTCATATCGTTACTGCTGCCTCAGCTGTTAGCAGTTTACGTAACTACCTTTAAACAACAGTAACTCAACTGCAACTGCTTTGCTTACAACAACAGCAACAATAGTTGCTACTACTACTAGCACCACTACTACTACTACTAGTAGTACCACTACTTCTGTTGCTACTACTACTACTACTACTACTACTACTACTACTTCTATTGCTACTACTACTACTACTACTACTACTAGTAGTACCACTACTTCTATTGCTACTACTACTACTACTACTACTAGTACTACTTCTACTACTACTACTACTAGTACTACTACTACTACTACTACTACTACTAGTACTTCTGTTAATACCAATGAATTTTAGTACGATTATTTTTGATAGTATACTGCTACTATTTAACCATTTCAACCTCTTCTCCTCTTATTACTATAATCACTATCACTACCACCGTTCTAACTGACAATGTTGACTACTTACCACATTCTAGTAATACCGGTACAGTTACGTCCTCCACCATTGCTATTAATTCTTCCGCTACATCATCATCTTCACCCACTCTTATACCTGCTAAATATTTGGTTGTGAGGCCTTACGAAAACTCATCCCCCACATCTTAACCAGCTACTGGGGCCAGACATGGCTGTTCCATGACGGACAAGACACTCCTCACCTGCCTGTGTACTGTAAGTATACAAAGTGGATCCGATGAAGTGCAAGATGAAAGAGCGACACCTCTGTGCCACTGAGTGCCTCCGAGGTTTATTTGAGACAGGAGAACCAGAAGAACAGGAGATAGAGGCTAGGCTGGGGAAGGAAGCAAGATACAATTCCTGAGTACTTCCAGATCAACACTTTTTCGCTTTGTCTCCTTCCTTCCTCCTTCCTTACTAGCCTCAGGTTCGATGGGAAACCGTGACGCATTTAAGAGACGGCCGGGGTCGAACCCGCATAGGTTCGAGTCCTGATCGTGGCAGTTGGTCCACAGTCCATCCAGCTGTTCATCCTCCTCCTAAGGTCTGGTCGATATATAGGTAACTGGCTAAGACTAGGGTGTCCGGGTGTTTGTGTGTGTTTATGTATATACACATGAGAGTGAAGACGTGGTACATATTTGCAAGGTTAAGAGAAAGGGCAATACGAGTGTGAAACTCTTCCCGTAACACACACACACACACACACACACACACATACACACACACACATGCACACACGCACATGCACACACGCACGCATGTTAACATACGAACCCAAAGTTAGATAATATACTATGATTCTGTTGCGACATGCAGCAGTACTCAAGCTTACAGTAATGGGCTCTTCATTGGCCGTAGCTTTCCAAATGCCAGGTATCGAGAGAGAGAGAGAGAGAGAGAGAGAGAGAGAGAGAGAGAGAGAGAGAGAGAGAGAGAGAGAGAGAGAGAGAGAGAGGCGTCAAACTGGTACATATTAACTAGGGCGATTACTCACCTTGTAGGCCGGTGTGTGTGTGTGTGTGTGTGTGTGTGTGTGTGTGTGTGTGTGTGTGTGTGTGTGTGTGTGTGTGTGTGTGTGTGTGTGTATGTAAATGTTATCATAACACTAGGAGTGGCGACAACCACACTAGGAAAGTCGCAACCTCTGCGTCGGCCGAAGACCTCAACGCGACATTCTTATCCCCGTCTTCATATCCTGGGGATGTGGGGTGTAGGGGGGGTGTGGTGGGGGGGGTGTTTATTAATGCCCTTCTGGGTAATGATGGACGTAATCAAGACGTGAGTGAGTCAGGGTAGACGACCCAGTGAGGAGTAAACTAACCTCTTGCAATACTGAATTCATTAACATTTGGAGCGTGACTGGTGCGATCTGTTGAGCAAGAGGGGCGCCAACCCTGGGGGCACGACGGTACGACCCTGGGGTATGACCCTTGAGCACGACGGTACGACCCTGGGGCATGACCCTTGAGCACGACGGTACGACCCTGGGGCATGACCCTTGAGTACGACGGTACGACCCTGGGGCATGACCCTTGAGTACGACGGTTCGACCCTTGAGCACGACGGTACGAGCCTTGAGCACGACGGTAAGACCCTTGAGCATGACGATACGACCCTTGAGCACGACGGTACGAGCTTCGAGCACGACGGTACGAGCCTTGAGCACGGCGGTACGACCCTTGAGCATGACGATACGTCCCTGGGGCATGACCCTTGAGAACGACGGTACGACCCTTGAGCACGACGGTACGACCCTTGAGCACGACGGTAAGACCCTTGAGCACGACGGTACGAACTTGAGCACGACGGTACGACCCTTGAGCACGACGGTACGACCCTTGAGCACGACGGTACGACCCTTGAGCACGACGGTACGACCCTTCAGGACTATGTTACGACCGTCTTCAAGAACGGTACCGTCGTGTTCCAGGATCGTACCATTGGCCTCAAGCTTGTCTCTGTGACAATGAGCGCTGCTAGTAATGCATGATGATAGTGGTATACCAAAAGCTATGGCAGTATCCATTATGTCCGTAAATGACGTGTCTTGACGCTGTAGTTCACTGTGATGTTGTTGTATACATTTGTACTGTGAGATGCGATGTGGATGATTTTTTATCATTTTTGCCGCAATCGTGGCTACTGTATTGTGCACTCCGACCCACCCACCCTGTGGGCGATGGCGCAAGAGAGGACACACACACAGAGTGCAGAGCAGGTCCAGGGGGACTGGACGGACCTCAGTGATGGAAATCCATAATTGGTTGCACAGTGAGGAAAGTGTAAGATCCGTTTCATAGAGGTGGACATGGGTGGCGTTTTCGGTCGTCATCTACGGCTGGGAGTTCTTGGATTTGCGCGTGTTTTATGGTGTATAATGGTTGGTTGAGGTGATCACCGTCCTGCTATAATGTATCGCATAGATAATGTGATAAGGATATGCTACCAGTGAAGAACGATTGCAAATTTTCGGGGATTATCATGAAAGTGTGCGAAAGACTTGCGCCACAATACAGTCTTTAGGAAGTCGAGTAACGTCACCAAATTTCAGTAATCGATTTGAAATGAAACAACAGTTATGACTGGTCTCCCTGGTACCGCTAGGTATACATAGCAAGTATATATCAGAGGGTCGGTAGACTGTAGTACATGTGTGGTTCTACATATTTAGTTCTACATATTTATTAAAGCTCTAATGTGGAGTACATAATAGCGTGCCTTTCGGGAACGTGTTGAAATATGATCTTTAAACCCTTCCCCAACCAGCAGCCCTTCGGTACATGACAAATGATCTTGTTTCCTCAATATTTCTTAGAGAAAATAAGCGACGAGGAAATAAGGCCCAGCCAAGCGTCGTTTTGCGGAATACGGTAAAAAAAGGCGAGGCAGCTTGTTCCTTGGGGCTTCAGCGCCTCGCCTTGATGGCTGATCCATCTTGTGGGCACAGCCGGGGCAGTGCACATTAAACTTCACCCTCGACCGACGCCAACCCACACATCTTCCCTTCCCCACCACACCTCACTCCATCCTCACGACCACTCACCATGACCCGCAACACCATCCCCATGACCTCCCCGAACCATCATTTATGACCCGCCCTAGTCTCACTTCTCCTGCATCCCCATCCAACCCATAACCTCCCCTCATTCGTCTGGCCATTTGTCTCACAACACGTGACCCACCACACGCTCATTTCTCCTCCTTATCTCCCTCCTAATAGCTCACCATGTGTGGCCGAGCGCCACACATGTTGCATCTGCACGTACCTCAGAGACGTGCACTGTGGCATGACGCCATACAATTATTCCCAGCCCGCTGCACTCCACTGGTTAGCTATCAGCCAAGTAACGACCTTCTGTGGTGCTAGTGTGCGAAAGTTCAGTTTTCATTCCTTATAGAGTGAGTGAGAAAGTTCAGTTTCCAAGGCTAATAAAATGAAAAACTTCAGTTTCCGATCCCCATACATCGCCTTTGTCAGTATAATCCTTTAAAAACATTGTAGTACTATGGAAGAACAACAAGATGGTCTTGAAATACAAGTTTCATAAGAATTATAGCGTTAAGTCATACAGGACTAAGTAAACAAAAGCAGTGCATTATATATGAAGTGTCATTAACTCTTACAATAACCTGAATAGTTTGGTTATGAGTGATATATATATATATATATATATATATATATATATATATATATATATATATATATATATATATATATGTAGTTTTTTTTTCATACTATTCGCCATTTCCCGCGATAGCGAGGTAGCGTTAAGAACAGAGGACTGGGCCTTTGAGGGAATATCCTCGCCTGGCCCCCTTCTCTGTTCCTTCCTTTGGAAAATTAAAAAAAAAAATGAGAGGGGAGGATTTCCAGCCCCCGCTCCCTTCCCTTTTAGTCGCCTTCTACGACACGCAGGGGATACGTGGGAAGTATTCTTTCTCCCCTATCCCCAGGGATAATGTATATATATATATATATATATATATATATATATATATATATATATATATATATATATATATATATGGGAAGGGGCGCAAATGACTAAGAGATGTGTAAGAAAAAGTGGTAAGTCAAGAGGAAAGTGCAGGGATTGAAAAAATAGGGCAAATGAGAGTTGGGGTGAGCGAGTATCAATAAACTTTAAGGAGAATGAAAAAATGTTTTGGAGTGAGGTAAATCACGTCTGTAAGACAAGAGAACAAATGGGAACATCGATGAAGAGGGCAAAAGCGGAAGTGATAACAGGTAGTGATGAAGTGAGGAGGAGATGGAGTGAGTATTTTGAAGGATTGTTGAATGTGTTTGATGATAGAGTGGCAGATATAGGGTGTTTTTGTCGCGGTGGGGTCTGGAGTGAGAGAGTCATGGGGAGTGGTTTGGTGAAGAGGGAAGAGGTGGGGAAAGCCTTGCGGAAGATGGAATCCGGCAATGCGGCTAGAGTGGATGATATTGCAGTTGAATTTATTAAGAAAGGTGGTGACTGTGTTGTTGATTGGTTGGTGAGGATATGTATGGACCATGTTGAAGTGCCTGGGGATTGGTGGAATGCACTTCGTTCTTGAGTACGTCTTTTGTACATTATCCACATTTGTTATCATCCTTATTTCCTCCATTTCCATTACGCATATTCTGATCCTTTTGTCCCTTTTCGTCATTTTCGTATGAAGGTGTCCCCCCTGCCCCCCCATCCTCTCTCTCTCTCTCTCTCTCTCTCTCTCTCTCTCTCTCTCTCTCTCTCTCTCTCTCTCTCTCTCTCTCTCTCTCTCCCCCGCCTCTTGTTTGTGCTGTAGGGACCCCACCAACATTGTTGACAACAGGGAGAGAATACGTGAGGGTTTGAGGATTGTGAACCCCATCCCATCTCGCCACGCAGCCGACCCCATTAATGTATCCCCACTGACCTACGTTTACTCCAGACAGCCACCTGCTGAGATAGATAGATAGATAGGTAGATAGATAGATAGATAGATAGATAGATAGATAGATAGAGAGAGAGAGAGAGAGAGAGAGAGAGAGAGAGAGAGAGAGAGAGAGAGAGAGAGACTCGACAAAAACTGAAGGTACACATGGAGGAAGGATCATATCAGGTAGTCATATGTTGCAAGGATGAGCAAGACAACAGGACGAGTTACGAGGAGTATTGGATCACACGTTTTATCCTCAATACCAAGATTATTGGCCACGTCAACATTTTAGGGAAAACATGGAAATCGTATTTGTTTCACGGTCGCATGTGTTGTTTCAGAGCAGCGGTAGAGTAACTTCTACGTCAGTGTCGTATCTGAAGATTTCCAATTAATTGACAAGGAAAATCACCTTTATAAAAACACTTTCGTTTCGTTATTTGGGGAATATGTGTCGCTAAATGTGGTCGTTCTCTCATATTATTGTATCGCAGACCATATCAATGATTGTAAACGTCGTGATTTACTATCAGTTGTTGAAGTTGATGTAGCAGAAGACCCATGATAACGACGAGGAAATCAACGTTCCATATCTAGATGGAAGAATACACGGAAAAGCTTTTACTTTGGCTGGCGTTTTAGTTAAGTTTCTGTGATTTATTTTCCCTTTTCAGGCTACATCGAGAGGACGCTAACATCCTGGAACGGCATCTTCTTTTAGTCTAGATCCAGAGGAAATCAAACTCTGGAGTTAGCATTTTGTTCAGCTGACAACCTGGGAAGCCAAGTTCCCTGGAAGAGCTTGTCTTCCAGTCCATACCCAGATTAACCTGAACTGCCTGGAAGAGCTTCTTGTCCAGTCCATACCCAGATTAACCTGAACTGCCTGGAAGAACTTCTTGTCCAGTCCATGCCCAGAGTCACCTCAGCTTCCTGGAAGAGCCACTTGTGCCGTCTCACACTATGAGAAAACTAAACTCCAAATTACTTTCCAGACAGATGGGGACAGGTTCCAGATACTCTAAAAATTTCCAATTATAGTTGGACATTATAGAGAATACTGATGCGACAGGTTGAAACATTATTCCTCCTTGGTGTTTCTTGAGATTAGCTGTGTTGCCTTTGGCTGGAATTCCCTTCAGAACTCCCAGGGGAAATCTTGAACATGGAGCAAAGAAGTAAACTTATGTCGCAAGATTCACACGGACTGGAAAACCCGGGAAACTCCAGATGGTCCTACTAACCAAAGCTATATTACCACCTCTTGTCTGGAATACACTGTCATCAATAATGATAGGGAATTCAGAATAGCCCATGGATGGTTCCAGTTCACTTACCTTGCGTTATTTCCAGGAGAGAATTATATTGCGAAGCTTTGTAACTATTCAGAGCAAAATTGCGGATTTGAACCCCGTCATTGGACGAGTTTCCCTTCTCGTGCCAACCCCCCCCCCCCCCCCCCCCCATATCACCCATCAAAGGGAGTAATCAAATCGTCAGTCAGGTCAGTGGAATATAAAGTGACGTGAGAGGAAGCCTTTGACCTGCCACCGCCTGGGTCGAAAGCAGATGTTATAGAAATTTTGGTTGAGGGGCGTACGTTGACCCAGGATCACTTATAGTGCTTTGATGGCATTATGATAGACGGCTTAGAAACGAGTTTGTTCTGTAATTGTTCTGAAACATGAATAACAGGTATATATATATATATATATATATATATATATATATATATATATATATATATATATATATATATATATATATATATTATATATATATTAGTATCTACCGACGTGAGTTCCTAACGAACTCATTAACTATGCGAATAACGTAGATGAGTAATCTTTGTTGTGGGAAAACGGGATGTAAGTGAGATGAGTCATTAGTCTAGTTTAATGAGCTTGTTCGTAGTTATACCTAAAAGCATTTCTAACAAGGGTAGTTAGATTCTTGGCTTAGCATATTATGTACTAGATTGCTTGACTCAGGTGATTACTCTCCAGAACACGACGGTACGACCCTTTAGCACGACGGTACGACCCTTCAGAACGGTGGCACGACTGAGCACGACGGTACGACCCTCTGGGGTACGATAGCTTGACCCTTAGTGGTAGAGAAACCATCAAGAGATATGTATATAAAAGAAAAGATAAACAGGGGGCACCAGAAGAGACCAGAGAATAGACGAAGCCCCAGCACTAGCACAGAGAACACTGGCTTCACAAATTGGTGCTTAAGAGGGACTGGAAGGAATGTACAAGACTGATGGAGCAAGAGGAAATGGAGAAGAATTGAAACAGAAGGAAGGAATGGGAGGCGACCGAAGAAGGTGCTGTGGGGAGGTGTTGTTGAGAAGCTGAAGAGACGCAAGTCCAACCAAGTCTTTCCTGAGGGATACGTGATAGGAAGGAAGGAAGGAAGGAAGGAAGTAGAGAGAGAAGACACAGGAGGACGAGGACTTGCTATATTAGAAACGGACAATTTAAAGTGTCGAAAAATGCTGGCGAATAATGTCAACGAAACATAATAAAGAAATGCGTAACAGTAGGAAAATACTGCATGATAACATCGATCCTGCCAAGAGACTTTGAATGAAGTAGAAGAATAGTTTCATGAAAACAATGAAAGCAGAGAATTGCGCTTCTCGGAGATGGTGAGGTTTCAACCACCGTGTGATTCCAACAACAGAATAGTAATAGATTGTGAATACTTGGGTTCACCTGGAGGAAGGGTCCTGTATATGCATAATTCATGGGTCAGTACATCACTGAGGTCGCCTGAATCAGAGAGTCTGGGTACAACATGAATACTACATCTTACTCCCTCGTAAGATAGCAAGTATTAGATAGGATATCCTACATGGAAAGAGATGACCATATTGTACTCAGATATGACGACGTGGTTACAGAGGACATGAAAAGAGAGATCATGGAAGGACAGACAGACTCGAGGAGGAGATACAGCTGTAGTATCTATACAGAGCTGCAACACAGTTAGTAATGGGGGACATTAGCTAGAAAATAAGTGTCCACAGCTACAGTTAACAAGCTTCTCTCATGGTAGGTTTTGTGGAGTCTGTGATAAAGGAAAATTGTTACCACTGGTGGCAAGAAGACACGGAAGATTAGAACGAGACAGAAGTATGGCTCAATGAAAAACAATGTTAAAGAAATAAGAAAAAAACACATAGAATTATACTGTGGAGAAGATATAAACGGCGCAATAGCCAGCCAACGTTTAAAAGATATGAGCGACTGAGAGATGAATATTAGAAGGATAGAGATGAACAGAAAATGTGAGAAACACGTTCAGAATTCATATATTTCCCTTGACTTAAACAGATTAGTTGCTTTTCCCTTAACATACAAACGTTAACATCAGAACAGCTGGTAGAACGTATAATGAAAACGTTGCTACAATTCGTTAACAGTCTCGTTGTGGTCAGTCAACACATAAATGAATCAGTCATTTCTTCCAGTTAAATAGATACGTTCATTACCTTGAATACGTGACTGGGGTGCAGGGATAAGACTCATAGATGTTCAAGAACACGACAGGGACTTAAGGTCATGAGGTTTAGTTATGTAGTCTGTCACAAGGGCTACAAAATACAGAAGCCTTTCCTCGCTCCCTCCCAACTCTCTCTACCATGATTCCACCAACCTTCTCTCTCTCTCTCTCTCTCTCTCTCTCTCTCTCTCTCTCTCTCTCTCTCTCTCTCTCTCTCTCTCTCTCTCTTTTCCCTACTCCCCATGACTCCTTCTCTACACCCCGCCTCTCCCCACGAGTCTATCCCTTTTCCCTCCCTCCTCTTCTCTCTCACAGCTTCCCTCTCCCTTCCCATCCTGTTAAATCTCTGATCCCTCTGTCTATCTCCTGTCCTCCTCCTATCCCATCCATCTCTCCCAT
>NC_092232.1:54054981-54072481 GCF_036320965.1 Panulirus ornatus
AATCATGGTCTACGAGACATTGATCGTTCGTCCGTAACCAGGGGATGCCAAACTCCGGCCTGATTCCTTGCCTGTGATCACGGCTCGTGTGTGTATTTAGGAACGTATAGAACCTCGGCCGCTCTTCTGTAATCGGAGGTTATCCGGCATTAGTTACTCGTACATGACTCGGGGTTGTCAGATTCTGGTCGGCCACCTGTAATCCTGGAATATGAAAAAGCACTAAGTCGCACGTGGGGGGGGGGGGGGGGGGGGGGGGGGGTGGGGGTGTGATCTGATGAATGATGTTGTGACGCTCTGGCTCTTCCCTTCACTGTGAATAATTTCGAGAGCAGAGCTATGGCCTTCCTCAGACCGATGTGATCATCATACACGCATTCATCATGTCCGTATTTTTCCCCTCCTCCTCCCATCCCCTCCTCTTTCCCTGTCTTTCATCATCTCCCCCCCACTGCTCTCCTCCTCTCCCCTTCTTTCACCCCAGCTCCAACTCCCCCTGGCTCCCCCGTCACCAAGCCGAAGCATATTGGAACATGAATGAGTAATTTCCTGTTAATGATGGTCGGACCAGTTGTTCATTGTCTCCTGCTGCTGGTGGATGGATATGGCGACCATAGCAAGTCCGGATCAACATTGCTGTTGGGAATCGGGCTTTGTTCATCTTACTTGACGAGCCGTTTGCCCGGTGGACGAAATAATGCGAAAGTTTCTTCAATGTTTGTCACATCTCTGCACAGAGAGAGAGAGAGAGAGAGAGAGAGAGAGAGAGAGAGAGAGAGAGAGAGAGAGAGAGAGAGAGAGAGACTACGGACTTTAAGAAATTGATTCAAAGAGGAATGGATGACGTGAACGAACCACAAGAAGTGTGAGTGGAAGGTACGGGAGGAGACAGCCACCTTAAAGACACCTGTATGAGCGCGTACTTTCATAGAAAAAAATAATGCCCTCCAGCAGCAAGGATTCGAACCTCGTACCATATGTGTGGCAGCTGGGTACGCTGACCGCTTGGCTCTGTTATCCATAATAGGGAAATGACTATTCGATTACTAGTAATCGAATACCATGGATGTGGACTGAACCAGGGCATGTGAAACGTTTGGGGGTAATCCATGGAAAGGTCTGTGGGGCCTGGATGTGGATAGGGAGCTGTGGTTTCGTTGCATTTACACACGACAGCTAGAGACTGAGTGTGGACGGATGTGGTCTCTCTTCGTATGTCTCCTGGCGCTACCTCTCTAACGCGGGAAACTGTGATCAAGTAATTAAACTGGTGAGCAGTGACCACAGCCCTTTCGAACGAAGCCCCAGTATCCCTCAGCCATGACAACGAAGTAGGCCAGATCCCGACGTGAACACGAATGAACCACACGAATCATCGACGAACTGCACTGAATAATCTGACACTAACAGTGTTTTTAACCTTTTTTTTTTCTAACCTTGCGATGGTGTAACCTAGCACTGTGTAAACCCTGGTGGATTAGTCACTACCACTGATCGAACATCATTAAACCATTCTTTTTTATTTCAACATTTCCACTAACAATGTTCTTCCAGAATTATTTACACTAACAATGTTCTTCCAGAATTAATATGTTGCTCAGCGGACAGTCATATACACTCGAGATTATCTGAGAAGTTTTGACTCTCACGGTATCAAGAAGGAGGTCATATATTTCTTAAGGTCGGCAGAGGTTTGTATATCACGGTCCTCCCTCACGCACTGTGCCTAGAGGGACGGACGCAGTGGCTAACTGTGGTATATATGAGAGGATCCGAGGACGAAGGGCAGTCCAGGCTAAGGATACACACACACACACACACACACACACACACACACACACACACACACTACAAACTTGTAATTCTGTTAAAGGCCAGTTTACCTCGTTTCAATCCAAGTGTTTGCCTGCGAGTTTGTGTGTCCATTATCACACGTGAAATCATACGACTCCACCCCTTAAAAGCTCCTAAAGCTGAGGTTCTTCAAGCTTTTGATATTTCTGAACATCCGTCCGTATCGGCTCACCTCCTCAGCTTACTAAGCTGAGCCAGTCTAGATCATCTGATCAGGTTTCAGATGAGATGTTCCTCAGACCTGGATACATCTTGGTAACTCATCGGTTTAATGTGTGAGTGTTTTCGACGACACGGCTTCACAATGCATTGTACACCACTCAACAACTGCTCATCCGGGAGATATAAACTGTCTGCAGTTCACAGTATATATATATATATATATATATATATATATATATATATATATATATATATATATATATATATATATATATATATACACACACACACACCGCCAACCATCTCACAGTGTGTTGTATACCCCCAACCAGCTCACAATGTGTACGTATACCTCCCACCAGCTCGTTGGTCAGTGTGTATGCCTCCCACCATCATACACTGTGTATATACACCTTTAACCATCTCCCAGTGTGTATGAATACCTCTCCCACACATCCCTCGCCCTCAGCAGGTATACGGGAGGTGTATGTGTGTGTGTGTGTGTGTGTGTGTGTGTGTGTAAGGCAGAACCATTGGACTATGGATGAATATGACTTTTTTTGTTGTCGAGGTCGAAATTGTCTGGCTCTAACCTTTGACCTCAGTACGCGCTTGGGTCATTCTGAGGTCACCTCAGTACGCGCTTGGGTCATTCTGAGGACAATGTGAGGTAAGCTCTCTCATTTGCTTAGTGTGATCGTTACATGGGTCAGGCTGCGAGTGTGATTTCATCATCCTGAACCTGGTATATTGTACCGTCTTTCTGGAGTATGATGAAGTATATCTCCCCATCAAACGTCTGGAGTATGATGAAGTACATCTCCCCATCAAATGCTTGGAGTATGATAAAGTATATCTCCCTGTTATCCGTCTGGGGTATGATGAAGTACTATCCCCATCATTCGACTGGAAATATAATGAATAAGTCTCTTCCCCCATCATCCGTCTTGGAGGTATGATGAAGTACCCCTCCCCATCATCCGTCTTGGAGGTATGATGAAGTACCCCTCCCCATCATCTGTCTTAGGCATGATTGACCACCAGACTCCGTCTTTGTGTTGTCTAGGGTCATTCTGCTCTGCCTCACCACCTTATATTATTGGTTGCCAATACCTTTATGACATTATTATATATAATCTAATTAAAAACAATGTTTTTCCAATACTTATGCTAATATTTTTTTTTGTGGGCCGCCCCCCAGGTAAAAGGGCGCTGAGATTTATAGGTTCGTTTGTGTGGCTGTTGAGCTGGGCGTTGTGGCTGAGGTGAAGGTGAAGATAAAGATAGCAATAGGGAATGTGGAACACCTGTGACACATTATTTAGATTTTGCGAGAGGATTATTGTGTGTGTGTGTGTGTGTGTGTGTGTGTGTGTGTGTGTGTGTGTGTGTGTGTTGTGGATATCCTAGTTCCCAGAAACGATTTAGCAATGTGAGTTTATATATATGAAGTCACTGATAACGTCTCTTCCTCTTCAGGGTCATAGAGGCCATTGAATTTAAGGGGACCTCGCGAGTATATAGGGAGGCGATGAAGGCAGGAAAAAGAAAGAGAGGAGAAATCACAGGAGACTTGATGGTGACCCACTTGTGTTTTTATAGGACGGGCTGCCATCATCATGTGCCAGGGTAATGACATGATAATGAGGTATCTGGTTATTGCCTGGGAGGGACTCGTGTCAATATACTTAAGGGAGAAGGGATCTTGGTGAGGGGAGGAGGTGGGACAGGAAATCAATGCTCTTTACTTCTTACCTTTGATTATGACGTGTGTCCACCCATAGCTTACGCCGGAGTCTTTTGCCTTTTCCGGTTCACCATGGTTTATCTTTGTGTAAGAATATAAATAGAGGTAGCGTGGCCGAGCGGTCTAAGGCGCTGGTTTTAGGCACCAGTCTCTTCGGAGGCGTGGGTTCGAATCCCACCGCTGCCAGGTGTCTTTTTTTTTTTTTTCCGTTATTTTCATGGATGCAGATATCGCTGCCGGATGTGCAGAGGTGGTTATGGTCCCCATCCGCAGTGTTGAGCGATTACGAAACTGTATTACTCTCGTTTACAACGATGGCGCAGTCAACCTCCCTTACAGCGTTACGACCCTCGAGGACGACACCATGACGACCCCATGAATACAATGGCTTGACCTTTGACATGACCACTTTATGGTCAGGTCGAAGGGGTAGTGAGGTCGTGTGGTTTTTTAAGGTCGTGTGCCATCGTGCCGCGGGAGTTGACGTGTTTCGTCTCCTTTAATGTCGGACTGGTGCATCGAAATGTTCATTTCCTCTCTTTAACTCGAATTCTTTATGGAAATCAGTCGAGAATATTCATTAGCGAGTATATGTTGTGTGTATGTGTGTGTGTGTGTGTGTGTGTGTGTGTGTGTGTGTGTGTGTGTGTGTGTGAATGAATCCATACATACTTTCCCCTTCCTAAAGCCACAGTGTTCCTTCCTTTAGTCTGATGCTCTGTGCATGCCACCACAGTCTCAGTCACTGTTCTCCTGTGCAGCTCACCACGTTCCACTCAACAGATTTATGCCTTTGTAATTCGAACGTTCACTTTTGTTCCCCTTGCCTTTACACGATGGCACTGTGTAGGCATCCGACGATATCACAACACCTCATCTAGAGACATACATATAGAGGAAATCCTTGCTGACTGCTCAGTAACACAGTACACTCCATTCAGATTTTCACCTGCAATCCCATCCACTCCACCCGCTTAGCAGTACCTCTTCTTACGCAAGACTTTCGCCACTTCTCTTTACACCAGTCGCTTACTATGACTACCACACTTCGTTTACCTCCACAATTCCCCAAGTCCTCCAACGTATAGTCGAACACAGTCAAGAGTCCTTCAAAAATACTCAATTCATCTCCCCTTCACCTCATTTCCATCTGTTACCACTGCCAAATCCCACCTCACTCTGCTCCCATGTGTTGCCCTTGTACTCCTTGCGTTGTCGATATCCCTCCAAACAATTTTCTTATTCTCATTGAATTTTGCGTATGTCCTCTCACCCACCTCTCAGATGCACCCTCTTTTTGCGCCCTTGCACCTTCCTGTTTACCCCCAGATGTTTATACTCTTTCACCACTCTCAGTCACTTGCACTCCTGCCTTAAAAGTATCGCCCATATACGACTCATTACTCCTTCACTAACGATTTAACTTCTTCATTTCACCACTCATTATCTTTTCTCATACCCCCACCTCCCACCTTGCGCATGCCACGCACTTCTTTCGCTCGTGTAAACACTTCTCCCTTGAATACCTCTCATTCCGCTGCCTCTCCACCCCAATGCCATTTAGTTTCACCTCTTGCCATTCTAGGGTCAGTCTCCTCTGGTATATCCCCTTGACATCTCGTCCCGCAAGCTCCCCTGTTCCCAATCATATCATTTCCTCTTTTCCAAAAGCCTCAAAGAAACTTTCACCTTCGCCTTCACCTGTTAGTGATCAGACGTCACACCAGCTACTCGTCTGAGCACATTCAAATCCAGTAGCCTCTCACACGACTATCAGTTAGCACACAAGGTAGTCATGGTCGCATGCCATCCACGCACACTCACCCACGTAAATTTATGTTCGTCCCTTGAGTTAAACCTAGGATGCTCGATGGCCACTCCTCTGTCAGCACACAGCACTATCTTGAGACCAGATAGACCCAGTATCATACACCATAGGAGACTGGTCGCTGACTCATGATCATCCACACTCGTCAGAGTGAGTGACGATTGTTTGATGGCCATGGCTGTCACAGTGACAAGTGGTCACTGAAGACGAATGACGTTGTCTTCCCTCTGTCACACCTCATATCATCCACCATCCCTCCTCACACACACACACACACACACACACACACACACACACACACACACTGCTCCTGGCTAGGTGTGAACTCGTCCATGGACACTGTGTTAAACGTCACTAATGTTCTGCTTCGCTGAACAAGGTACCCATGCCATAAAAACATAGATGAGTGTGTGTGTGTGTGTGTGTGTGTGTGTGTGTGTGTATCATGGACCCATCTGTGCACTTTTCATTAATCTACGTTTTTTCACCATTATATCTGACTTTATCAGATGCGATGGTAACCCCCTGGCGTGGGGTCTAGGGTGACGGGGTTACAGACATTAGTTGATGTTAAGTTTATAGAAAACGTGATGATATTTGTGTTTAGTATCTTGAATTCATCAGTTCAGTATGTATTCCATTATACGAAGCGTGATCTGCATCGTGGCTTAATTTCCAATGAGGGCATGTTACCCGATACCATAGATTGGATCATTATAAGGAAACTGTGGATGTATCTTTGCATCGCCTCTTATCGACCGTGATATCGCAGTAGAATCTCGGTCTGGTGTCGATTAGATTATCAGTTGATCTGGGTTGTCTAAACTTGTTTCGGATATCCTCGTCTCGTAAACCGTTTCGATTTTCAGCCAAAGTTCGTGAGAAGAAGTTCACAAACAATAGATTTTCCTTTATACATTGTCACAGAGTTGTTTCATTTCATGTTTTGAGCTGATAGGAAATAAAATGTTTACCAAAAGGACGCGTTCCAATAACTGATGATGTTCATTTACGTAGGTTCTGTATTGAGGCAATGGTAATCTGGGCGAATTATCCACATCGAAAGCGGCTAAGAACACACCCTATACTGCCAGCGTTGTAGAAGAGGTTGGGTTTAGCGTCCTCTCTCCTCCGCCCTTCCTGGCAACACTCACAACCCGTCACATCCTGTTGTTCGAAGGCTCCATCTGACCACCTCCTTCCTGACCTAACCCTTCGTCATGGGTTCAGCTGTGCCTCGCACTTCGAGGGACGATGGTGACTGCAAAAGGGAGAAAAAGGAGTAATGTTTATCTGGCGTCATCATTGTTCAAGGTCGCTAGTATGTGTATCGTGGTGACGAGCTATCGTGGCAAACTCATTGTGTGAAAATGACTCTGGCAGCGGTGGGATTCGAACCCACGCCTCCGAAGAGACTGGTGCCTTAAACCAGCGCCTTAGACCGCTCGGCCACGCTACCCATGAGACCATGTAGCGAGGCACTACGCCAAGAATCTTCACCACAGCCAACACAGACGTCAGTATTAACCCAGTGTGTGATATACAGCGCCTGACGTCATGACTACGACGGTGTGTACTTTGAACGTAGCGTTACGACCTTTGAGCATGATGGTGCGACCCTTGAGTACGACGATACGACTCGAGCACGACGGCACGACCCTTGAGCACGACGGTACGATCCTTTCATGACGTAACCTGTGACCTGAACCCTATGGGTTAGGGTGAAGGCCGAGCTACTTTATGCCCATGGGTCGTCCCGTCGTGTTTTAGGTGTTACGGTGTCGTGCTTTAAGGTCGTTCCATCGTGCTCAAGTGCCTTACTGTCGTGTTCAAGGGCTGACCCCCAGTGTTGCTGTGTCGCACCCTTTATGTACTCGAGGGTCGAACCATCGTTCCATAGAGTGTCGTCAGGTCGTCCTCAAGCACAAACTAAGATCGCCTTCTTGACGCACGACACACACACACACACACACACACACACACACACACACACACACACACACACACACACACACACACACACACACACACACACACATCCCTCCGTCCCATCCGCTGACCATCAGCCGATATTTACCTCGTCATAATCTTACCGTCACTTGGTAAATAAACAGATTCATGTACACCATCTCTGTCCATCAATCTGTCTGCTCTCTGTCCTTCCATACATAACTATATATCTTTCTGTCTATTTTTCTGTTTACCTGTCTAGCATAGCCTTCCCCATTTCCCCCATGGTTAGTGAGTGGACACTGGGGAGATTTCCTGTCTCATGGTAGAGACATCGTATGACAGTTCCGGTTCATGACAGCAGCGATGCCCCGCGAGAGCACCCTCCGCTGCGTCCGTGGAGGAAGGAGACGTAAGGAGATGTCGTTTGTGATCCTCTGGTACTCGCGACATCGGCAGGCGTCGTACAAGTTACGTCATTCATTACTTTTGGAGTTATTGATTTCAAGCGAGAGTTCGGACATCAGTGGATGACCGAAAACAGAACGAATAAGTATAATATAGAAGCTGGAGCAACCAGTCAACGTAGTGGATCAGTGGATGAGTGAAATATAGATATGGCGACCAGCTGGCATAGAAAATGATGCCTTAAAATCACTTCTGTGCCACTTGCACGACGCGGCGCTTCGAAAACACTTCCACGTTTGGCTGGACGGAGGGAGAGAGAAAAGTTAAAGAGTTAGTTCAGCTCCTGCTGGGGGAGAGGGACACCTCCTGCTCTTGCGTGTAAGTCAGCGCCACATTTGGAAAGCTAGTTTTGAAATAAAGTAATAGATATCTTGCCGTGAAAAGAAAAACTGACGTGATTAGAAATACCAGATATTTTCCTATACGATCCGAAGGTGCGTTTGAGACAGTGATGATAGCGCCAACCTACCTACACTCCACCGTAATTGGAACACAGTACAGTGATACAGCACTGAGAGGAAATGTAAATATACCTGGAGCCAGTCAACCCGCCCCCCCGTCGGGTTCTTCGTAAGAATGATAGATTCCATCAAGATTTCCCTCAAGGTGTCGCCGAAAAAAGGCCGTCGCACTGGTAAAAGGAATCATCAGTTGTTGTGAACGGAAATAAGAAGATGGATAGATGACCAAGAGTGTCCTAGTAAGAATGGTAAGATTCCATCAAGATGGCTCTAATATCACGATATTAACGAATCGCCGGAGAGGCAAAAGCACACACGCATCAATTCCGGTTAACGAAAGATATTTTGATGAAATGGAATAAAGAATGGAGAATAAGACACGGGCTGCGGCTCCGCCTCCGACTTCAGCGTCTATGTTCACTTTTTTCCTTTCAGTTGGATGAGAAGGTTTTTGAAAACCCTTTAGAAAAAATGACTTCGTTGGGTTGTTACATGAGGGCCTGAGGAAGACTTGTGCCAATTGTCAGGAAAATGTCTCTTTCTCTCTCCGCCCAACACCAATATATATGTAAATCTCATAAAAACAACTTGTAAAACGTACTGTGGAAATGTATGCACGGTGTATGAGAGCACACACCGTGCATACATTGCTCACACATGCTCTCACTCGAACTCATATACATACACACATGAACACGAACATACACATGAATATGGACACACACAACCTGAACTCTCTCTCTCTCTCTCTCTCTCTCTCTCTCTCTCTCTCTCTCTCTCTCTCTCTCTCTGCCCTGTGGGTTATATATACACACATGTGCGGTAGTCTTCTGCTTCTCTGGTTTGAGGAGTCTTGGTGAAGGGGGTATCAATATTGCACGTTTTGGGAGATGATTCTTGACGACGCACATTTGGATGAGAGACGATTACTGAAATGAATAAGATGTTCTCCACTGTGTAGAACCCAGTCGTAGTGTACAACAGGAACTGAATATTTCTCTTTGTGCATCGCAGTATTCTTGGCCGTGTGTCAGAGCACTATTACAACTCATGATTATTACCACAAATGTGTTAAAATTGTAACTGGCAGCGGTGGGATTCGAACCCACGCCTCCGAAGAGACTGGTGCCTTAAACCAGCGCCTTAGACCGCTCGGCCACGCTACCTACAAACATACTGAACAAATATGACACGTTTTGTCTTACTTTTTCTCCCTGTCTTTTTTTTTTCTAGTAGGTGTTAGGCAGCCACCGACCAGAGATGTATACAATGGAATTCAAATAGCATTAGACCACAGGATCCTTCCGATATTGTTTGTGATGATTGGAGATGTTAAGAACTGGCAGATTAGTGTAGTAAGAGTAGAAAGACATTCAGATGTTTTGAAGAACAACTCTTGAACTTTTCTTCATGTAAGTAAGGTCACGAAAGTAGTGCCAGTCGTTCAACTGAATTGAAATGATACACAAGTCTCTTCTTAAAGTTAGCTATGGTGCTCCTTTTCAGCTACTCTGAATGGTCAATTGTTCCATATGTACTTTTCACGAGAAAGTGCTTCGCCTCATTAGGGTTAAAACGTTTCTCCTCGAGTTTGTGTCCATTAAATTCGAAAGCCTTACCAATGAACGGAAAAATTATGTTCACTCTTTTACTGCCTCTGTGTAGTGCTTAAATTGGTTTAGTTCACCAGAGATTATTATGGATAAGTCTTATTCCTCATTTAACTAGCATAACTCAACAGAATTCATGCTGTAATTTGCCTTCGCATTTTCACAACCAATACGTAAAACTTTGAACTCATCGATATTAAAGTTCACTTGCCACCCATGAGCTCAATCTACCAGTTTATCTGTGTCATTTGAAAGCTGCGGACGCTCAATATCTGTTGTGGATTTATTTCTCAGCTTAAAGTCGTATGCGACTATGATCCTATCTTACAACGCACCTTATTATCAATATCGTTAGCATATATGAGAAAGAACTGTTTTCAATATTGATCCCTGTGGCACGCCACTTCTCACGTCCAACCATTCACAGGTTTGACCATTGATCACTGCTCTTTGTTTACAGCCAGCCAACCATTCTGCACATCATGTCTTCCCTGTGTTTATAAGTTGTATCTCTTAGAATCTGTCTTACCTGTAGTCCTTGGTGACGGCCCAGTAAATCCAGACTTTTTTTTTTTATATAAACTTTCATATCAACGAGACGCAAGCAACCCTCCGTCATCACCAGGGGAGGGCCACACCTGGGTGGTTGCCGCCGCACCAGATGAATAAATCTCGATGTTAAATGAATTAATCGCGAAAGTCGGTAAAGCCCCCAGGTGTGCATTGGCCCAGGAGGGAGAGAGAGAGAGAGAGAGAGAGAGAGAGAGAGAGAGAGAGAGAGAGAGAGAGAGAGAGAGAGAGAGAGCTCACACACGACAAGTGTCACTACGTCGTCTGTTATCGAGCCAAATCTGTGGCAGGGTCACTGTGGAGTGGAAGGTCACCCCTCACACCAGTGTGGTAGACCACCTCTTAACGCCGACGAAAAAAAAAAACGAAATACGTAAATCGTGAAATGATAAGACTTTACTCATCAAAGATAAGACAAAATACGAGGAAGGCACCTAATTTTTATCCAAATACGAGGAAGGCACCTAATTTTTATTCCAGTACGAGGAAGGCACCTAATTTTTATCCAAATACGAGGAAGGCACCTTATCTTTACCCCAATACAAGGAAGGCACCTTATTTTTTATCCCAATACGAAAGAAGGCGCCTTATTTTTATCCCAGTACGAAAGAAGGCACCTTATTTTTTTATCTCAATACGAAAGAAGGCACCTTATTTTTATCCCAGTACGAAAGAAGGCACCTTATTTTTCTATCCCCCTTGGCCTGGTCTAGTGTTGAGTTGAGGGCCGGAGATGGTCAAGATGCGGTTGTCGCATCTCGTGACAGCGCCCGATAAGATAAAAAGGACGTGGAGATGTTATGTCTTTCTTTCTCTTGTTCTTGGCCCTCGTACTTTACTCTTATGTCATACTCGGGCACAACGCTGACGGTGAATGTCATGAGGATGGTTAGACGTATTGCAATGATCACTCATAATCATGAGGAGTGTGTGTGAGGCTGGCTCATATGGGGAAGCTATTGGAAGACTCATTTCTCTTTCTCATGGCATGAATTGATTTTCATACTCTATCCATTTCATTGAAAGGGCTCAGCATCGATGATGAATAAGATGAATGTATTTACAAGTGAATCATTACTCATGTCAAGTGTGAGGAGGGTGAGTGGCTGGGGTGAGTTAGGAGGGTGTCTCCCCGTCGCCCCAGGATGACTAGGGAGGAACATTTTGTTTGGGTCTTCAAGGCTCGGCGAGACAATGGTGAAGGTGCAGGTGGAGAGGGTCTTGTGCTGGTGTGAGGATGGTGGAGGTACATGACGGTACGGTCATGGTACACGACGGTACGGTCATGCTGCACGACGGTACGGTCATGGTACACGACGGTACGGTCATGCTGCACGACGGTACGGTCATGGTACACGACGGTACGGTCATGGTACACGACGGTACGACTCTCGGGTACCACATTGCGGCTCTTGAGGCAAACCTGTACCAGACCTGCGCACGACCCGTGGGCATGATGGAACGACCTTTGAACATGATAACTCGACCTTTGACCTGACCTTTTAATGATCAGGGCGAAAGTCATGCCGCCATACCCAAGGGTCGTACCGTCGTGTTCAAGGGTTATACCGCCGTGTTCAAGGGTCGTACCGTCGTGTTCAAGGGTTATACCGCCGTGTTCAAGGGTCGTACCGTCGTGTTCAAGGGTCACACCGTCGAGTTCATGGGTCATACCGCCGTACTCAAATTTGGCACCGTCGTGTTCAAGGGTCGTACCGTCGTGTTCAAGGGTCGTGCCGTCGTGCTCAAGGGTCGTGCCGTCGTTTTCATGGGTCGTACCGTCGTGTTCAAAGGTCGTACCGTCGTGTTTAAAGGTCGTACCGTCGTTTTCAAGGCACGCACCATTGTATAGCCGTGAGGGTAAGCGCCGGGTATCGAACACTGGTTATAATGTTGATCTTTATGTTGCCCATGTAGAGATGATTAGCATGATGGCCACCGACTCTCACATGGGTAGCGTGGCCGAGCGGTCTAAGGCGCTGGTTTAAGGCACCAGTCTCTTCGGAGGCGTGGGTTCGAATCCCACCGCTGCCAGGTGTATTTTCTCACAATAGAATTATCTATTATGGATAACAGCAGTGACACACATGACGTCAGATAGACGTTGCTTGCGACCCTGCCTGCAGTCGCTTTCGCCTCTGGCGGATCTGATAGGCACAGATGTTTACTGATTAACGAGGCCATCAGCTGCGGTAATCAAAATCCCATTGTATCAGATGCCAGATTTTTCACAGCCATCATCGTCGGTAGCAGAGTGACAGTGACCGACGGAAGACGAATGCAGTTGTCCGTGACGAAACCTTCCATCATCCCCGCCAGACCCGCTACACTCACCTCTCTGCTCCTGACTTGTGTTGTCAGGTGTGTGGATTCGTCCAGGGAATATATGTGGAACCAAAGAGTTAAGTGTGTAGATGTGTGTGTGTGTGTGTGTGTGTGTGTGTGTGTGTCTGTGTGTGTGTGTTGGGAGGGTTGTCCTCTTTCTTTCTCAGTGATTTCATAAACTTTCACTGAGGTATGACTCGTCCATTTCTCTCTCTCTCACACACACACACACATATCACTGCTGTTCTTAGCACTGATCCTGAAACCTCTTCCTAAGATTCATTATAGACACTGACCTGGACCTGCCTACATCTTTTTCATTCCCTTATTTATCAGTACATTTGTTACTTCTTCGCCTCGACAGACGCACTCTCCTGTACCAGTTCACTTGATGAGGGGAGGACTGTGTTGGCCATGCAGGTACACCTCGACCATACGGTTATTGTCGAATACTTGACCTCAACACACTCGAGATACATTGAGGGTAACATGCCAGGTGATGGCTGGCTTCATGTCTTCGTCCAGATGCTGTGCCCATCTGAAAGATATTCCTCTAAGCATCAAGTTGAAAACAAAAATTGAATAAAAGATGTAGTCACAGATTAGGAGAATCATTGGTTGTTCCTGTCGTCTTAACGAGTCAGTTCCAGTAACCTTCGTTCATGGTGATTGACCCATTACATTGGCCGGGGTCTGGACGTGGCATAGTGTGTGATGTGTCTTCGCTCAGTGTGACTACTCCACATGGGGAGCCAAGGACGCTCGTTGTATTAATATTCCACACGTTCATCTGGGTCGCCCCGTGTCTGGTGCCCTCCCACTGTGTAACCTTACCACAGTCTCTCTCTCTCTCTCTCTCTCTCTCTCTCTCTCTCTCTCTCTCTCTCTCTCTCTCTCTCTCTCTCTCTCTCTCTCTCTCTCTCTCTCGGTTTAATGAACTTCGTGATTCATTCATTTTGTCTCTTGATTTCATCATTTTGATGAGACGATTACCACTTGACGTAAGGAGGACGGAGATGAAGGGGGGTATATTTACTTGTTCTTCTTGATATAAAGTTTACATATTGTCTAGCTCTTATTTCTTATGGATCATTATTGTCTTTGTTTTGATTTTCACACACACAAAAAAAAATTTGTTTCAGTTTCTCACTTCTTGTAAGGGTATCTACGCCCACCCAACAATTACATACTGCAAAGATTCATTAATTGTACAGAGGAAACAACATTATGTGGAACATGTTCTCTCTGGCGTATTTTCCGGTGCGTGCATGTTTCCCGATATCGTAGATCTGGTTAGTATGGGGAGGCTGAAGATGTGTCGCTTTCCCGTCTCTTGTCTGGCTCCCTCTGACTGTCGTGCCAAAATGTCGCTCATTCGTTGATATGATTAACTTTCCAGTAGCGACTCTGTCTCGGAATACATTTAGAACTTATGAGAATTTAACGAACAAAGGAAGGAAAGAACCAATCATCGAAATCGTATTTCCATTATTAAGGGGAAAATAATGACATAATTCCAGTAATTCTTGATGTTCATTAACGCAGATTTAGACCACAGACTAATCGCAACTTGTATGAATCATTCACAACCAGATCCACGCTGAGCAGCTCCATTGCTGCCACAGTTACACACTTAAGTTGGTCTCAGTGTCATGTGCATCTGGTTTTATGTGGCAACATGTACGACGTGTTATTCCCATCTGTTCTTGGAAAGTTAATTCTTGTCTTTCTCTCCCAGTCCAGCCAACTTCGTCACCTCATCTCCTATGTTTGTTGTGTCATTCAACGACTGAAACACATACAGACCATATAGCATACATATGTGCTTGGAATCGAACCCAGGATCATTTGAATGACAGCCAAGGATCCTGAGAACATGTCGATGAATTGGTTTGCATCGATTTCGTGGGCTTAATACGTGTTATAGATTTATACTGAGACACATGTTCATGATTATTATGCATTGAGGTCATAATTCACATTAATGATAAATGATGCAGGTAGCGACTATCTCTTTTTGAATGAGCCTTCAGTTATTCAGGCAATTGAAGGCAAATCTCAAGTGACGTGAGGCACAGATTGCCACTCTGGTAGTGGAATACAAGTATTACGTGTGGATTTGCTGACCAGCTGTGTTACCGGACTCCGCCCAGCCTGCGGTTACAACGCGAATTAGAATTGATCCAGAACGAAGCTGTAGTAACGCCAGCTGACGAGAGGAAGTATAGTTTCGTCGAAGACCTTCTCACTCTGAAGAAGTGAATCCTCTCCCTGCTACTGGAAGCAGCGCAGCCTTGGAGCTGCAGGAGTTCTTGGAAAATGGGTGCTGGAGTGACACCAGAACCAACCCTTTCAAGAAAAGGTTTCTGGGGTAATTATAGATAACATAATTAAATAGATTGACCAGCAAAGTAATTAGGGGTAAAATAAGAAAATATGAGACGCAAAAACTCAAAGCTTTTAGAAATGAGGCACAAGTGAAGCTTTCAAGGAAAGGCATTAGATAATTATATATATCACTGACATGTTAGGAATCTAGGTGTACTCAATACCTTATAAATCTTTGTACTTATTCAGGTATAAGAATCATTGTACCAATACAGACTAAAGACGAAATAACTTAAAATATACGAAATGGTTTAAAGGATGGAACCTGATACATGATGATTGACTTGCCAGATAACTACGTCAGTACAGATCGTCTTTTGTTTTCAGTCTGCCCAGCTCCGTCCTCACCTTACACAAGTTCATGTCTCCCTCAAACCTCAGTTACAAAGCGTTCCTCCTCTTAATTACTTATGAACACGTACTTCCCTATTAACATGTAAGACGCCCCTGTTGTTGAACCCATTTGGAACATTCATGTTTCCGTCAGTTCTGGTTGGAAGAAATAGATAAAAACTTTTCTGATTTAAACAATCTCTGGCTTAAAGGTTAACATTCATTTGCTTTTTCTTCCCCCCCCTCTCTCTCTCTCTCTCTCTCTCTCTCTCTCTCTCTCTCTCTCTCTCTCTCTCTCTCTCTCTCTCTCCTTACTGATTCCCAACGTCTACAATTATCTGTCTGAGCGAAAACACGAAGAGAAACTTTCGTTCTTGGTGTGATGATATTCACGACAATCGCAGGCTTAAGCTGTCAACGTAATGCCGCTCTTGTGTTAGTATCAGCTGACAGTCCTTCTTCACTGTCGCTGACCTTACAGAGGTTATCCATGATGCATCTCTTGACCTTATCACCACCCCACTCACCTTGACCTTCTCGCCGGTGGCTGTATCACCACCTCTCGTATCCTCTGATCGCTGTCTGACCTTTAAAAAAGCATATCAGTACCCACTTCAGACAGACAATACCCAACAGTGAGGGGAAATGAAATGTTCATTAAGACAAGTGGGGGAAAGAAGTGAGGCACATGGATCTGTTGTTAAGACAAGGAGGGAAACGGGCCTTCTGTTCTCGCCTGCACACCTATGTATCATTCTCGGTTCGAGCTTTCTTATCCAGATACCCACTGGATGCGAACTGGTTATATGTTGGTATCGGAAATGTGACCCCAGTCCACCTACATAGCATACATCATCACAGTACCATACCAGGCATTCAGGAACAGGTCTAGAACGTCTATATAGGAACATAAAGATGTGTGCATCTGTCTTTCGTCTGCCTGGATTAGCGTTTTAGTTCAAGATCCTCAGCCTTAAGGTTCAAAAAAGGGTTTAAACCAATCGAGATCCCATCTCAAGTCTCCTTTATGGGATGGAATCACCAGAAAGATATTGCCTGTCGAAGGCCATCGAAGCACAAAGGAGGGTTATCTCAGTGAAGAATCATAGATTTGTAATTGAGTCAGAATATCGTATTTGTGAATTCTGCCCGAATGTCTTGAATATTGTTCCATTTTCTAAAGCCAGACTCAACACTATCTCATGAATTTCTGGACGCCATCCGCATTCTGAATCATGTGTTATTTTGCACTAAGAGCTGATGGTCAGGGTCGGACGGATATTGGTCTATAAAACTCAAAGAATTTTATAGGTCACTGAACCTAAACACGTCGGGTCTGGCTTCATACCTTCAAAGGACAGAGGATAATCGCTCGAGCTTCTACGCACTCTGGTTGACGACATTGTGACCAGCTGTGTTATGGGTAATCTTTTAATGCTTTTAGTGGCGTTGCAGATCTTTCAGTGATAGTCTTTTTCCTTTTATGTATATATTCTTGGAGTGGTATATGATCGTACTGCTGATACCAGAAGGCAGCAGGAGTCTGCTATATGCATAAGAAATTTGTAAGACTTTGAGGTTCTGATTTCATTTCAAAAGTACGTAAAGTGACCACTGAAAGAATTGGTGGTGTTTCCATCACTGAGAGACATTGTAATCCCTAAGTTTTTTTAAGGGTCTTTGGATTTTACAGTCTGTCCAGCGAGACTTCTAAATAGCCAGCCAATAGGTCTTGGCAGTGTTACTTTGGAAAGCAAAGAATCCAACTCTTGAAAATTACTATTAAATTCTGTATTTTGAGGAA
>NC_092232.1:54077481-54094981 GCF_036320965.1 Panulirus ornatus
TTTGTTTTCCTAGCTTATCGGCTGTCTTAGAATTTTCAAAGTTGAACATAGCGTTGTGATAGATAAGAGATAAACAAATAGATATGCTACTCACTATTTTTCTACTATGAGATCTTGTTTCTTGCTTTCTTACAGAGAGAGAGAAATAGAAACACTTTTTCCCCTCCTTCCGGACAAACGTAATTCATTTCTGACATTTTGTGTTGCGTAGACAATATATGATGTTCTAGTAGGAGCCGTAACTCGTATTGGTTACCCACGTGAACGTCTGGTTTACAAGTGGCAATAAACGCCTTATATAATGATGGAGAGGTGCAGGGGCCTTACCTGAATCATATATATATATATATATATATATATATATATATATATATATATATATATATATATATGTATATGTATTTCTTTCTTTTTTTTCTTTCAAACTATTCGCCATTTCCCGTGCTAGCGAGGTAGCGTTAAGAACAGAGGACTGGGCCTTTGAGGGAATATCCTCAGCTGGCCTCCTTCTCTGTTCCTTCTTTTGGAAAATTTAAAAAAAAACGAGAGGGGAGGATTTCCAGCCCCCCAGCTCCCTCCCCTTTTAGTCGCCTTCTACGACACGCAAGGAATACTTGGGAAGTATTCTTTCTCCCCTATCCCCAGGGATAATATATATATATATATATATATATATATATATATATATATATATATATATATATATATATATATATATATATATATATTTTTTTTTTTTTTTTTTTTTTGCTTTGTCGCTGTCTCCCGCGTTTGCGAGGTAGCGCAAGGAAACAGACGAAAGAAATGGCCCAACCCACCCCCATACACATGTATATACATACGTCCACACACGCAAAATATACATACCTACACAGCTTTCCATGGTTTACCCCAGACGCTTCACATGCCTTGATTCAATCCACTGACAGCACGTCAACCCCGGTATACCACATCGCTCCAATTCACTCTATTCCTTGCCCTCCTTTCACCCTCCTGCATGTTCAGGCCCCGATCACACAAAATCTTTTTCACTCCATCTTTCCACCTCCAATTTGGTCTCCCTCTTCTCCTCGTTCCCTCCACCTCCGACACATATATCCTCTTGGTCAATCTTTCCTCACTCATTCTCTCCATGTGCCCGAACCATTTCAAAACACCCTCTTCTGCTCTCTCAACCACGCTCTTTTTATTTCCACACATCTCTCTTACCCTTACGTTACTTACTCGATCAAACCACCTCACACCACACATTGTCCTCAAACATCTCATTTCCAGCACATCCATCCTCCTGCGCACAACTCTATCCATAGCCCACGCCTCGCAACCATACAACATTGTTGGAACCACTATTCCTTCAAACATACCCATTTTTGCTTTCCGAGATACTGTTCTCGACTTCCACACATTTTTCAAGGCTCCCAAAATTTTCGCCCCCTCCCCCACCCTATGATCCACTTCCGCTTCCATGGTTCCATCCGCTGACAGATCCACTCCCAGATATCTAAAACACTTCACTTCCTCCAGTTTTTCTCCATTCAAACTCACCTCCCAATTGACTTGACCCTCAACCCTACTGTACCTAATAACCTTGCTCTTATTCACATTTACTCTTAACTTTCTTCTTTCACACACTTTACCAAACTCAGTCACCAGTAAGGGACTGAGATTATATTCTGTATCTATATTCTTTATCTGATAAGGATAACAGGTCAAAACGTGACGACTTAATCACTCAGCTGAACAGGTCTACATGATGTGTTGGCAACAGACGTAGCAGTAGACCCAGACGTGAGACATAGACACCAGGGTAGTGCAGACCTGACGGTGTTGGTGATTACTATTTATTTTTCTTACCTCAACATGGACGTTTCAATAACACAGGGACTTGGGAGTTAGGGCGCCGTGTGTATAGGTGGTGAAAAATAAGACGTGTACTGAGGGTGTCTATAATTGACCGTCGGGTTAGTCTAGGGGAGAGAGAGATGCACACACACACACACACACACACACACACACACACACACACACACACACACACACACACACACACACCTCGGGTTTGTTGTACAGTGAGGATGGTAAACTGGAACCCAGAGGTGGTACATCTAATGAGTTTCTGATCCACTGGATTCGATCGTATTCATACAGCTGGTAACTTCATGAGAATGAGAAGTATGTTCTTACTATTTCATGGCGGTACATATTACGATTTATTTTCTCTTTGCCTGCTAAAATATTCAAACAGAATATGATTGATATTGGAGCAATAATGTTGATTCTTACTCCGTGTTTTCTGTAGATATATGATATAGATATGTTTATTTATATTTACAGCAACTCTTAGAGAAATTTGTTTTGGATTGTTCGTGTCTTAGAGATCCTGTCAGATCTTGTATACATTTTGCCACAGGTCCCTAACCTTATCTACAATGTGTGTGTGTGTGTGTGTGTGTGTGTGTGTGTGTGTGTGTGTGTGTGAAATCGGGATGGTATGGAAACAAACGGATTAGAATTAGTTAGATATACAGACGACACAGAGCAAAGATCCAGGTGAGGTGGTCTGGCCTTGAGTTCAGGTTTCCTTTAACGTATCGACTTGACGTAAGTCTGCCTCAGAAACTCCATGGCAAAGAGAGATGTGGGACTACGAGTAAGCCTCGGCCAACCAGATACACGATTCGATTTATCATTCTGTACTTAACCAGGCCGACCTGGTGGCGGCTCCGTCACTTGTGTTCACTCATTCACTGCAATCTTGTCCTCCAATCCTGACCACTTTCTAAACCCAGCCTTCATATTTCTATAAATTTCCATGTTTATGTGGCCCGCTTCTAGAGCTTTCCTCATCTATTTACTTACATCTTGGATCGATAGGTTTGCTTCTTCACGATTGGGCAGGTGGTCGTATTCATCCTCAGGTGCCGCGAGAGCTGTGGACGGTCTCTGATGTATCGAGTTATCCTTATGTTCCACTGTTGTCTGTTGTCGACCCACCTCCAGCACCTCCGTGATCGGTGCGTTGACATCCTCCTCCGCCGCATGCCACACCGCACACGACACTTTCTTTGTGGCAACCCCTTAAAACCTCACCAGTTTCCTTTACCGACGATGTGGCGATTTCTGTGGCTGTGCGTTGTAGGAATCCATCGACGATTTCAGCTTTTTTCTGGAGTCGGGAAGTACTAGAAATTGCTTGTTTGTGGGATGTTCTCCTCTGCATTTTCTCTACGTCTCGCCATTATTCTTCTCGCCTTGTTCCTCATCGCCTTGTTCCTCAAATGTAGGAAAAACCTCTGGAGTAGCTTGATTTCAGAAAAAAACTTCAGTAATACATTCTCTGTCTCCTTCATCTTCTGGTACTCCTGGTTGCATAATGTTACGACTATTAAGAAGTAACAAGAAACCCATCACTAGTCCTGATTTCCTTCTTTCATTGAGGACAGACAGACAAAGAATGAAACCATCCATATTCGTTAGCCTTCTTCTGCAGTGATGCCGTTGCAGTGAAAAATGTTGTTTCTCACTGAGTGGCTGAAACAATAACGATTCTTGTTTTGATTGAGACGATCAACAAGATATTGTGCAGATAGGAGAGAGAAGCAACACAAGCCAGACAGAACATTACCATACAGACCCTCAAGTGTGCCATCGGTCAGGAGCTGGCACTGGAAGACTCCTTGAAGGCAGTACCAATAAAAAGGTTCGACTATGGTCGATAAAAAACATGTAAATAAGAGAACAAATGGTCGACTCACACACACACACACACACACACACACACACACACACACACACACACACACACGCAGTTTACCCGGTGATCATCGTAGCAATCGTTCCAGTAGCAACGCCAGGGTTGTATGGGGCTGAAGAAGGTACTGTAAACAGTGAGAAATACCTTCATAATCTCCCAGGATGATCTTCGTCGGCACAGTCAACAAGATCATTAATATCAAAAAGAAAAGGATAGAGATCAGATGGCGATGCTTCCGACTAGGGCCAGAAAGGAAAAAAAGGGGTAATGGAATGCGATTTCCAGGACGCGGCTCTTCCAGTCCTTCCAGGTCATATTCGGGGGAGTTACTACTTCATTTACATCTGCCGTTGTTTATTTTCTTCGTAAAAGTCTTACGGAAGAATTTTCCACGGGTGTTATTTACCATGTTGATAACCTCTCATCTTAAGGGTAGATAACATATGATACCAACATACGTAAAGCGTATATATGCGTAGTGAAAAAGAACGTACATTGACGAGGTTACCGATCACGAAGCATTTTGATGTTTGAGGTATCGCTGATTTAGCTACATTTCCCCCTAGTCGAAAAGGCCTTGTTAGCCGAGGGTGGACTGAAGGAATAATTATTTTTCTCTGCTGCTCTGGCTTAATGACCAATTAGCGGCCGGAAGCGGCTGACTCGAACATCGTACAAACAAAGTTGGGGGTAGTTGACGATCAGCTGTGGCATGAAAGAAAACGGTAAACAGGTCTCAGAACGCGTCTCAATTTTGTCTTAATGTTTGTGGTTGGACGGAGCCATAAGGTCGTGTCTTCCCGTATGTATGTGAACTTAATTCTCTCTAATGACATCAAGGACCAGGATCGTGTGTTGTGGCAGTGTTTCTTCGCTTACGCAATAATTCATTAGTTTATCATCGTACTTTTGATCGGATTCAAGTGAAGTATGACCGATACTTAAAGTTGGCTGACGTGAGTCTTTCCATTTCCAATATATGATCTCACATGATTTTCCACTTGGCGTTGGACATCCGGGATGTCTGCCCATTCCATTCTCATCTGTGTTACGTCCAGAGAGTAACTTTTAAAAGCTAAAGATATAACCTTTTATCAGTGCTGTTACCTGAAGTGGAGTTATTTGGCTTTGAAAATAAGAAGAAAAAGGAGAGCAGACGCATGTACTCACACACACACACACACACACACACACACACACACACACACACACACACACACACACTCACACACACACACACATTCACACATGATGTGACCTGTGGCAAATGTTACAACACCATTCAGGTATATGAGTAAAGGAATGCTTCACAAGCTGTCAACATCCCACATGAGGCCAGAACGAGAATATGCTTCTCAGCTTTCGTCGCCACAATTCAAAAGAACCAAGAGTAAATAGGGAAGATCCAGAGGAGAGCAACAAAGACAATAACTAAACGAGGAGAACTGTGGTACAGGGTAGGCCAAACGCCTTGAATTTGTTAACCATGGAAGAGAGAAGAGTAAGGCGTGACCTTGGTTACCTGATGATGAGGATTTTGAAAACTGTCTACAAGTGGATGATGAAGACATCTCAAACGTCATCTTGAGCTGAGTCATAGAAGACTGTGTCTTGTGTCACTCAGGACATCAAAGATGGAAAACAAGAGATGTGTGATATTCTGTCATCCACATCAAGAAAAAAAAACATGTTAAGAAAGTTGGAAAAAAAAAACTGCACGAGAAAATTATGAATAAGATAGAATTATAAACAAAATAAACAACTGATATACCATTTCAATCAATAGATAATGTAAACAAATAACTGATCCTCGAATTCGTTAATCTGAGAAGAACCTCCAGGAGAATATGCATTCCATTAGAAGGGCTTCTAGTGTGAGCCAAGTGGTGTAGACAGGTATTTCTCATCTGTTTCTCAGAGATACATGTGTGTGTGTGTGTGTGTGTGTGTGTGTGTGTGTGTGTGTGTGTGTGTGTGTGGAATTAACCACAAGAAGACTCGGGTTGTAGGATGAAGAAGAACTGTTTATTGTTCGCGTTGTGAGAGAACACTCTCAAGTCAAGAGGTCAAGAACTTATTACTCAGAAGTCAGAGTTAAAGTGAAAAACCAGACAAGGAATTCAGTTCTAAATGGAACCATACAGCCCTGCTCAAAGCCATCTCATTAACGCTGTATATATATATATATATATATATATATATATATATATATATATATATATATATATATATATATATATATATATATATATAAACACCCCCTAGCCTGACCTACTCACCTATTTTATAGACCAAACTCATATTGGTGAATGATGAACAGCTGAGTTGACTGTGGACCGACTACCGCACCCATGATCCGAACCTGTGTGCTCGACCCTGCACATCCACGTGGAAATACATCTCAAATGAGTGAAATTACAGTCGTAAGTGAGCGTAGCTGCGACCACCCATCCCCGGCGGGGTTTAAATCTAAAGTCCTCCACAGCAACCACAGATGTGGCCAGGGAGGGAGTGGTGTGTGGCCACCGACCCTCCCTGCCTGCCTCCCTGGCCACATTCAGCGGTTTCGCTCATGGTCCTCTTGTCGGCCGGGCGCCCCCTGCCCCCGGCGTCAGCGGAGGTGGTGACTGGCTGAGTTATGGTGGGAGGAAGGGGCGCCCCCGGAGAGCGCCTCCCTCGGTGATTACTTCAGGAAATAAGCCAAGATTAATGGTTTTAATCTTGGCTGTTTGTCCCTGAGCCACTCTCGCTTTTTCAGTAGTTATATTATTTTTTGAGTCCATTAAATTCCACAACGTGTAACATGATTCAATTCAAGATTTCACCTTAGGTTTATATATATATATATATATATATATATATATATATATATATATATATATATATATATATATATATATATATATACATATATATACATTGTGTGTGTGTGTGTGTGTGTGTGTGTGTGATAAAGTCTCACCATAGTCTTGAGTTACACACCACAATGTAACGCTATCGTCAGAATAACACCAATATGGTAACGGAGACCCAAGTGTAGTGTTACAGACAGATTCGACACTTTGATGTTCAGGGAATGATAACAGAGGCCGACCGTTAGCCTGCCATTCCCTTAAATTGAACCTCCTCCTCCCGTTTTCCATTCATGGCAGAAGCTACAGTTTCGGTAGCAATTTTTCTCCCATCATTTTGCCTGAGCTCTTACTGTCCCTCCCACTCATATCCATCTGTTTGTTCAGCAATTCCCAGCGTGAACAATATATTCTTTTTCTGAAACCAAAGTTCGCGAGGTTTCGCACAGATCAGTAGTGAAGAAAACAAATCTTTTACCGTATGTGTTTTTTTTTTTATCTTGTTAAATGGGGGAGTGAAAAATATTCCACCTCTGATCTTATCGAGCTCAACAAATGGTTATTTTGGACGTGGAATTTACAAGTAATACTTGTAAATGGTTTATTCTGGTAAATCGGCCAAGGAAATGTTGTAAAACAGCGACCTCGACCAAGGAAATGTTGTAAAAGAACGAAGATCCGCTCCAGTTATTTTTTGGGGTGTGAGATCAAATATCAGAACATGTGATCGCAGACGAGATGGTCAGTCAAAAATATTTTTCAGTATAGTTTTTCAGAGATGAATATATATATTTTTCTTTACGTTGGAGGCTCCAGTCGCGGACACAAGTCCACCTGAAGGCCGGGTCTTAATTGATATATAGAGAGGTTAATGACTGGGGAAAAAGAAAAAGAAAGAGACACAGGAAAGTATTTACGATTATTCGAGGCAGCGGGGGAAAAAAACCGTGTGAGTCTTCCTGTGTGGAAGGACAGAAGCGACACATGTTGCAGTTGGGGATTTACATAACTCACTCTCAGTTGTTGATCTCGGAGAAGAATCGAGGAGGAAAATATAGAAAAAGAAAAAAAATGTAAAGAGAAATGCGCAGATTCTTTGTTGCTTCGATTCGGACACCTTCCTTCTCTCTCTCTCTCTCTCTCTCTCTCTCTCTCTCTCTCTCTCTCTCTCTCTCTCTCTCTCTCTCTCTCTCTCTGGTATGTGGTAGGCGTCCACCTACCACGGAGAGTACTGTAGCACGGGTACTTCCCGCCTGGGTAACCGGCCGGGAGGCTAGTGATGCCTGCGCAGTGAGGCCCTTTTCTCCTGTGGCTATCAAGTTTCACTCCTTTGCCTCAGGTTGCTGTCTCTTTCACCCCACACGTAGACTGCTGACTTTCAGTCCACAAACTTACACAGAGTTACCATCTGCCACACACAACACTTTATCAACAACACGTAACTCACACGAGCCGGTCTTCGTAACTCTATACATTTTTTTCTGAGTTGCGCGCTCGTCCTGCTTTCTAGGAGAAGGACGACCTTGATGCGAGTAATATCGAGTATTACCTGCAGTAATATGTGTGTGTGTGTGTGTGTGTGTATGTGTGTGTATGTGTGTGTGTGTGTGTGTCTGTGTGTGTGTGTGTGTGTGTGTGTGTGTGTGTGTGTGTGTCTGTGTGTGTGTGTGTGTGTGTGTGTGTGTGTGTGAGGGACTTGGGTACTGCTACTGCGCCTAAGTTTCGTCAGAACCCAACCTTGCCAGGACAGTTATGAAGACAAGATGCCTACTGGCACATAGCAGTATGGCATTCAACTTCATGAATGGAAAAGATATTCGACAGTCATTTTTTTCTTTCCCTCATCTTGTATGAGGTGAAGACTAGGATGTGCCTCACACTGTCTGGTCACCGCATGAAAGAATAACCTAGAAGCTAGTAGAGAGAGAGAGAGAGAGAGAGAGAGAGAGAGAGAGAGAGAGAGAGAGAGAGAGAGAGAGAGTGTATATAAAGGAGGGCAACATGGATGGAACCAGAATTAAGAGAGATGAGTCATAAGAAAAAATCTAGAGGCTATGATTTTTTCCAAGCATAGATGAGAGAAGAGTAAGGGATGACCTGATCACAACCTTAAAGTTTTTGTAAGCCAGTTTGAAGTCATCATCATCACTGAACAATACTTTCATAGATGCAGGTTAGAAGAACAGAGACTACAGCAAGAAATTAAACAACTTGTTAGAAAGATATATAAAGAAAGTTCTTTCATAGTGTAAGAGTAGCGAATGTATGGAATCAACTGAGTTATGAATTAGTGAACGTGGAGAGCGTACACAAGTTTGGAATAGTCGTATAACTGTACAGAGAATTCAAGAGATGGGAGGTTTGTACTGACGCTGAACGCCTCTTCCTTTCCCCGCACGGTGAGGTAATTACACGTATATAAACAACCACTTCACGACTACACTGTTCTGCCCAGACTGCTCTCAGAGGAGCAGTTGTTACCTAGTCCTATTAATATATGCAGAGCGTAAGACTACAACCCTGGGACGTGATCTGTGTACATACTGTCGCTGTTGGAATACATAAAAACGAATGGAGGGAAAACTTCTCCTGCGCAGCCGTTGGAGTTGACTACAGGAGACCTGACCACAAGGTCGAACAGCCTCCAGTCCTGTACGTGTTCTCTCCAGCTGTGTAGAAAACGGAGATTCGTACTCCACTGATACAATCCTTTGAGGGTACCTACGGGGGGAGGGGGGGGGGGGGGGGGGGGGCTCAGGGTAGCGGTACGGTGGATATCAATTCTTCCTTTGCAAGGAAAACCATCTGGTTGAAACCGTTCCCCCCCAAAAAAAAAGATTTAAGTCACATATAACTGAACGAAAAATGAAAGAATGTGGTTTCACGTACTATTACTTTTTCTCATTGAGAGGTGGTGTGTGTCCCGTCACCCGTCGTCCTTGGCTTTGAATAATTCGCAGGTCTTCCATTTTCATTCCAATGTGTCGACTATGAACATTATGCAATAAATTGTTGTCTGCGCGTGCCTCACATAGCAAGCAATGTTTTCGTCAGCTTGCCTCTCTCTCTCTCTCTCTCTCTCTCTCTCTCTCTCTCTCTCTCTCTCTCTCTCTCTCTCTCTCTCTCTCTCTCTCTCTTAATTCGCTTTTGTGCCTTTTTGCTTTTGACAGTGACTGTGAATGCTTTTGATAGAGGAATATATATATATATATATATATATATATATATATATATATATATATATATATATATATATATATATATATATATATATATATATATACCAGGGTCGAGTGCATTGGTACGAAACGTGGTTTGCGGCATTTGATCCACAGTCAACCCAGTTCTATATATATTTCTCCATACAACTCAGGTGATGATCATGGCTCTCTCATTCAACTTACCCTCAATGGTTTTGTATTGGTTCATTTGGTTCGAACCCCCCTCTTGTACATGCTTCGTGTTCCATTGACTCAGTTTTTTGAATCACGTCGTACAGTATTTATATAAAGTGTTATTTCGATAGTTGCTGAGTCTAAAAGAGATCCCTTTCTTTGATATGAAAATCCTTATATACATTGTGAAAGTCCAGCAAAAACTGATGTATAGTTTTGGGTTGGAATACCTCAAATCTCCCCCCATGCAAGAGTGTGTCTGTCTGTACTTGTCAGTGTTACCAGTGTTACTCGAGGACATGTGGATTATATTTGAATATTGCTATCAAAAACATGTCCATAACTGGATATTACGAGGGACACCATTGCATTAGGTTGGGCCATCCATCGTCATTGATATAGTAAGGATATAGGGGAAGTTAAAACACCAGCGCTTCTTAAAATCAGTAAATGAGAAATGAAAATTTAAGGTGCGACCATGTCGTCCTCCACGTCTCAAAGTTGTCCACCGATCATCTCCTCCAGTAACGAACCAGAGGACTCAGAACACTCGCATGGTACCCAGATGGACATTTCTAGAAACGCCGGCGTCCCGTAGGGGGATGTTCCATTCTCCTTAGTTCCTCCTCTGTTTCTTTGAAATGCTCCCGGCTATTTCTTAAGTATTTGTGGGTCACGTTACCTCTGAGGGCATGGTCTGCCCTCATACAGGAGGTTCCAGTAAGAAAAGAGCATGAAGGAGGGCGACTGGAGGTAGGACAGATGTGTGGGTCAAAAAGACGTGGCTTTCAGGAAGGTCGACGTGTCATGCAGGTCAGTATGGCGCGATTCTGAGCAAGGGAAGACGTCCCCTTCATATGAACAGGATTTCTACAGACGTACAGTTCCTATGGGCATGTGTGAATGGCCCTCTCTCAACAACTCACCCCCCCCCTATATCACACACACACACACACACACACACACACACACACACACACACACACATTTCCCTCTCACGCGACCTGAACAGCTGCCTGAGGTCAGACCCTGAGAGGGGGAGGCTGGCTGGTATTGTGGCCACACCTCCCCCCCTGCGATTAGCGTCCCCCAGGGGCCACATCACCGGGAGGGGGGAAGGGGGGGGGGGGGACCCCCTCTCCTCATGTCTCCAGCACCTGTTGCTCCTCCTCCGCTGCAGGCAGAACCCGCTGAGCGGCGAGGGTTTTAATTCAAACCCTGAGCACGATGCTTGCCCACCTCCAGCATGGGGATCTCTGAGCTCGACGGTACGGGCCTTAGCGCGACGTTACGATACTCGGGTACGACTGTGCACGATTTTTTCGAGCACGATGGTACGATCTTTGAGCACGACGGTACGATCTTTGATCACGACGGTACGATTCCCGGGTACGACGGTACGATCTTTGAGCACGACGGTACGATCTTTGAGTACGACGGTACGATCTTTGAGCACGACGGTACGATCTTTGAGCACGACGGTACAATCTTTGAGCACGACGGTACGATCCCAGAGCACGACGGTATGATCTTTGAGCACGACGGTATGATCTTTGAGCACGACGGTACGATCTTTGAGCACGACGGTACGATCTTGGAGCACGACGGTACCATCTTGCCAGGTGCCCGTGTATATATGACGAATGGTGTTTGACGACTCGCACTCGAATAGTTGCTTCTTCATTATGGCCTCCACGACCTCGGAGCTGATAACGTACACAGCTTTCATATAGTGGGCAGTGGTTCGAATCCTACGATCGAATGATATTTTATATAACATGGAATGTCGTGTATATATATATATATATATATATATATATATATATATATATATATATATATATATATATATACACTCAATGGAGACAGAGGAAAACAGAAAAAAAGGATTGATAAAAATGCAGACAAGTATGCAAAGACACATATACTCAATTACAATCCTGTCACATACTAGAGGAAGCAACAGAAGTGATATTCAATAAAAAAAAATCCTTAAGATACTCCATTTTATCGTAATAATCCAAAAGGAAAAAATTTTTGATGCATAACAATAGAATGGCTGACCTTCTGTTTGAACGTTACGTAAAATACAGAAAAAAAAGAAATATTTTCATCCCATCTCACCTTCTTTTATCATATTTACATACCAGGAGACGAAATGAAACAATCTGTAAGTTAGTGACGAGGAAGAATAGTGAAGAGAAGAAGAAGAAGAAGAAGAAGAAGGCATGTGACCCTTCAACGTGTCTCGTTTTCTGTGGGGACGTCCCTTCTGAATTGTTAACTGTGGTGTTGAGGGAGTTGTGCACCTTGGCTATGTATATGCAAGGAGGTTCCCTTCGTGTCTTGTGTCCCCCCCCCCCCCCCCGTCGTTGCGCTCTCTCTCTCTCTCTCTCTCTCTCTCTCTCTCTCTCTCTCTCTCTCTCTCTCTCTCTCTCTCTCTCTCTCTCTCTCTCTCGATTCTTCTCAGCGAAGAAAAAAAAGAATTGATATGTTGTCCTTGAAATCATTAACCTATGATCTAGGCCCTCTAAGATTCCTAGTAATCTTTAACGAGTAAATATGAGATTCATATATCGTCTGTTTCCAGTTTGGATTTAAAAGAAAGTAGGATGATGATAAGAACGGGTTGAATGAGGTGTCGAAATGTAGTGGAAGTTACACCGCGAGTGATGTATCACCTTTGACGAGGACTTCATGCCTCAGAGGAGTCCATCCTGCCCCTGCTACTTAGCGTGGAGCAGCCCTGAAGCCGTAGGATCACTGAGGCGGGAGTCCTGTGTTAATAATGATTATTATCTTTACCTCCCTCACCACCGCATCCAGAAAGACATTACACAGCCGTGGCGAACCATCATCACCTGGAACTACTCACCCTTCTTTCTACTCGCACACACGTCTTTCTTGTTTGGTAAAATATCTTGACTGCTTCTGACGGCTTTACTCCCACACCATATATTCGTAACAATATCCACAGGACATCCCTATCATCCCTATCTTACGCTTTTTCCAGATCCATATATGTTCGCTACCAATCCCGCTCAATTTCTAAGTATTTTTTCACAACACATTCTGCACATCAGACTCCTGATCCATACGTCTCTGCCACTCATGAAGCCACATTGTTCCTCAGCAATGTGATGTTCTGTGAATGTCGCCACCATCTTAATCAACACTGGCTCATACAGCTTATTGGGTGGAGTCGACAGATTTATACCTCTGTAGATTTGAGCATTCACTTTTGTTGCCCTCTCCGTATACTGTGGCACTATACATGCATTTTGCCATTCCTGAGATCCTTAGGCATCGCACAATGATCCTTGTATACATTGAAAATCCTGAGAAACCGATCAACAACACACTCACCTCCTTTTTGAGAAATTCAACATGCAGTACCATCCACTCCGGCCTGCCTTGCCACACTTCATCTTATGCAAGGCTTTCACCACTTCTTTTCTTTTTTGACCCAAACACGCCACATATGCTACCCTATCATCTCATCAGACACATTCAGCAATCCTTCAGAGTACTCATTCCATCTTCTCTCGCCTTATCTCTGCCTGTTACTACTTCCCCATTTGCCCCATTCACAGATTTTCCTTTTGTTCATATATATATATATATATATATATATATATATATATATATGAGAGAGAGAGAGAGAGAGAGAGAGAGAGAGAGAGAGAGAGAGAGAGAGAGAGAGAGAGAGAGAGGTATTTGTGTTGACTTAGGAAAAAGATGTGAAAAGTATGACAGTTTCATTACCAAAGAATGTCGCAGTTTACATATATTTACACATTGTAACTTTTTCTAAAACCTGGAATTTTCGGTACGAGTCATAAATCCTTGAACGCAGTAGACCTCGTTTGAATGAAAATTAAGGAAGTCATATTCTTAACATAAACCCATTTGTTGATGCTGATGCAGACTCACTTCCTCTCCCACCCCCTCTACAGGAGATGACATGGGGGGATGCTGTGAGTAGGGGAGAGAGAGAGCAGGGAGGAATATCATTACGTCATGTGTAGGAGGAATATTTATAATGAGGAAGTAAGTATACGTAAGACTGGAGTTAAGAAATGGAGGATGATGGTTCAGATACCTTATGCGGATGAGTTGAGGCCAGATAATGGGGTAGGAGAGTGGCTGACGCCTGTGGAAGTGATGATGATGATGATGATGATGATGATGATGATGATGATATACCGTCATGTGTGTGTGTGTGTGTGTGTGTGTGTGTGTGTGTGTGGTCTACCATTTTGGAATGTCCGAGAAAATGTTATCATGAAGTGCATGTGTGGTTCATATAGCTCCCTGGTACACACACACACACACACACACACACACACAAACACACACACACACACACACACACACACACACACACACACACACACACACACACACACACACACGTGGCAGTTTGCTCTGTAATATTTGTTCGTGTGGATGTTTCTCTGCCTCGCATAAAACCTATGAGTCAGGTTATCACGCCGGACTCACGTCGATGTTTTCCTTCTGTGTCGTAATTTCCTCTCGTCTTCCTCCACAGACTCACAGCAGTTCGCTCGGTTTAGCTTCGTAATGACAGACGTCGACTTTTTTACCGAGTCATCCAACAAAGCAGTGCAAAGTTTCTCGGTCTGTCATTGGTCCTGCATTTTAATTCCACCGGCAGGAGTCCCCTCTATCTCTGCAGCACTCAGGAAGCTAGACACGTCCACTGGTCGGGACCATAGTTTGTAAAGTGTTGTGATGTGTGTGTGTGTGTGTGTGTGTGTGTGTGTGTGTGTGTGTGTGTGTGTGTGTGTGTGTGTGTGTGTGTTTACAGAGAGGGAAGGGTAATTGACTAACAAGTGTTTGGTGTCTTCTTTTACGATAATTTTACCGTGGGCTTAATGAAGGGTCATGGAATATGCTGAAAAAATTGCTTGTAGCATTTCAGTGATGGATGATGTCCCGAACGTGGACTGGAGAGTGTGACTCGTGTTTGTCTGGGGAGTGTAGTTTCCAATGAGTGTATGCTTGGTGAGGTGGAGTTTCAGACCGAGTTGGGAGTTTGGTTGATTAGCGCTTGTCGGGGTATTTCAGTGTGTATGTGTGTTGCCAGTGTTATATTTATTGAAAGGTGGGGGAGGGAGGATCTGTGTGAGGTAAGGGGGTTGGTGGTGAGTCAAATGAATGGTCTGGGTGGGAGGATTCCAGTACTGTTGCATGAAATTGGGTGGCTAGCCTTTTGAGGTAGATCTGTATTGGGAGAATCTTTGTTTAAGTGTGAAGGTGTTGAGAGTCTGTGGTTGCTAGACAGCCAATGATTATTTTAAGTGCACTGTTTGGTTTGGTTTGCAGCATTCATATATGTGCTTTAAAGAGAGTGGAAGGCCAAGGAGGTGAGGCGTAGTTTAAGATGGAGAGGATGACTTGTATTTGTGGTATGTTGAAGAGTACTTTTTCTTGTACAGATCTGGTGGCACCTAGTGTTCTGGGGGCATTTAGTTTGTATGTTGCTTTTGTGTTGACGTTATTGGTGGAAGGGAGTGGAAGTCATGTGTGTGTCGTATGTTATGCCGAGATGGATCGGTGTTTTTTTTCAGTATGTGTCTGGCTTAAGGTGAGGTGCCTCAGGATGATTAGAATACCTGTATAGTGCCTTTGTAGAGGTAAGAGGGACAAAAGCGAATATTCTAATTACAGAGGTATAAGGTTGTTGAGCTTATGTATGTATATATATATATATATATATATATATATATATATATATATATATATATATATATATATATATATATATATATATATATATATGTTCATTCATAGATATGTAGGTAAGGGTAGACTCCTCCCTGACGCACTCTCCATTCTATTTTCACCCACACATCCAAACCTTCATACACACTGACACACACTCCATCACCATCTCAGAGTCTCTGAAGAGCACACAAGAACCTTACGTTTCTATTATGTATTTATTTGTCCTCATTGTTAAGCTCGCCAGCCATGAAGCCTTCGACAATTGGTGTTAATGACGCACATTCGTCACCCGCATGGATGCTGTGTCGTCGCTTACGACTCGTCCATCAGGAACTGTCGTGGTTGTGATCCAAGCGTGGGGCGACCCCACCAGCTGACACCATCACTCACCACCCTCTTTGTTGTCGCCTTTGACACGACGACTTACCCTCTAAGAGTATGACGTCACGACCATAGGAGCATGGTGGTCTTTTGACCCTCGAACACCTTAAGGCCCGAGCCCAAAGACCAGGCCATCGTGTCGAAGGTTCGTACCATCGGTCTGGTGACGTTTACGAACTTCTTATATGTCCTCACACAAAGGCGCACCCAACCGTTAAACCATCTAGATTGCTTTAGTCAAACCCGTAAAAAGAAAATATCTATCCCAATTATGGCCTCTTTCTCCTGGCTGATGGCATGATGAAGTACTTTACCCTCGCGTCTGAAACCCTCTTCTCGTCGTCCACCCAGTGTGTAATACAACATAAGATTTAAGATACAATCCTTAAACTACTGCGTCTGTAGTGTACCAAAAGGGGACTACCGACCTGTAGATGTCATTTGTTATATTCTTCATCTCTCTTTTTTTTCGTTATACATCTTTTGACCAACTGGCCCCATCTGTATCTTTGAAGTTGGCGTTGTTTACCAAGTGGCCGAGGGGAGCGAGCAGCCGACGGTGGCGCTGGTGTTGTGATCTGAGACGCCATATGTGAAAGGTAGACGAAACAATAACATAAAACAGCGTCCTACATCCTCGACACTCGTGTTACACCTCCCATAAATCTCGACCTTATAGGGGCAACTGCTGTGAAAGACATTGTCATTCCACTCCCGCTGGTTGGCAATTACTCGTGACCGGAAAAAGTGATGTGAATTTCCGTTTATTCCTGAATGTCCTGAAAAAGGACCATGATTCATTGGAGGTTAACCTTATTGCTATTAGACCATATTACACACACACACACACACACACACACACTTTTTCATCTTTCTAGTTGGTATTTCAACACCCACCACATTCTCATTATTTTTCTCATCATTGAAATTATAAAAGTAAAATATTATATGTCTCAGAGGCCCCACATACGTGTACCAATTAGTAGTTACAGCTTGACGATAATGGTGTAATGACCACAGCTTTTGATAGACCTAAAGCCCTAACGACCAGCCAGGCCATACATCAGATACTCTAAAAGATATCTTGCGAATTGAGCGTGGTGGCGGAAAGCAAACCTTCTCAAATGTCCAAGAGAAAAAAGAAAATGTCATGTAGCGGAAATCAGTAGATCACTCGAGCTTAGCGAGTACGTGGGTTGGAGACTCAGTCACCTGTTGTCATATCCTCGTTTTTCTTCTTTGTTTTTTCGTCTTGAAGTCTGGATATGTAGTCACGACACCGGGTCACCGGCCAAGTGTCTTCACCAGTCCAGAAGACTCGAGGAACATCGAAGTTCCATGAGGTCTTCATCTCCCTGCCCTGGGCC
>NC_092232.1:54099981-54119981 GCF_036320965.1 Panulirus ornatus
TCTGGCAACATGCGTATCATGATAGATTTTATGATATGCATGTTGCTTTTTAAGACGGATTCTATTCTTTCTACCACACAGCTATTACTGTCTTCCCTTCGTGATGGCCAGCGAAATACTGTATCTTCCAATATCTTCTTCATCTTTATACACGAGTGATCGAAAACGTAAGAGGTACGAAAGCCAATACAGTATATTTTATTTGTCTACCTCGTCTGAGGGTTGTAGTTGTGTGCGAGCAGACTTAGTATAACACCTCGACCACAGGAAGTACATGGAACATCCTGTAGACGTCTTACCCAAAGGATTCCTCATGGAATATATATATGGTAGGGGTCGTCTCTGCTAGTCTGCCATACCAGCCAAATTTCTCTTTGCGAAATCTCTGTCCATCTTGGCTCCCGCGGACTTGTTGCATTGGTTTCCATTCTGTATTCTGGATTTAATCTTTTCACACGTATTTTGCTAACTCCATTTCCTGGTGTATCATTCTGAGATGAGATGACATACCTGGATCTCTGTATTTTGCGTAGATAGATTTATATAATTACGATTAATTACCATAATGTTTGGTGGGTAATATTGCCTGAGGGTAATTTTTTTTTCGCTATTCAACATCGCCATACCTTTGAAATGTATCGACAGTATATTACAATGCGAGACATGTGGAACTTTAACTGGACTAGCGTGTTGTATATGCGTTTTAATTCCTTTTTAATACGTCAGATTTTCCCCCTCATTTTTTTTCTGTGATGTACTGCGTGTGGTTCGCGAACACAAAAAAAAAAAATCCTATTGCTTAATTTCACAAACTGTATTGAAATTTTTCGTACCCACTTCAGACTAGGGGGAAAAAATCATATGAAAAAGAAACACCAACAAATTGTTACATTTTTTCCTCTTTAGTGAATGACGTAGATACCCCTTACCACCCCATTACCACCTTACCAGCCCCCACCCGTTTAGAGGAAATAAATTCTGGATTTTTTCTTTTCTATTTGGTTCGTTTGGGGGGGGGGATGGTTGTTAGGGGAGTGTATCGATTTTTAAATGCTTAAAAATCTTCATGGTTGAACATTCAGGCGCGCTCGACGTATATTTTAGGCCAGTGAGAACCCACAGAACATTGTCTTGTATATGAGATTTTTTATTGTCTCTTGCTTCAAATTTTTTTTTTTTTTTTTTTTTGGTCTTTTGCTTCCAGAAGATTTTTTTTTTTTTTTAGAAGTTTTCAGTTGAGACGATGAAAGCAGAAGCTGCTGGTGTCATGTTTAGTAACACGTACCTCATTCTCTCCAGCAGGAACTGACAGAAGAAAGTTTTCTCTCTTTTCTTTCTTTTTTTATCATTTCTTTCAGGAATTTCCTGTTTTCTTTCTTTTTTCCTCTTTTTTCATGTTATTTCGAAATTCAGATTTTTCAGACTATATGGAAATATGATTTTCTGTTATTTCAACAACAGATTCTCTAATCCTGTATACTCTATATTTCTACTTTCGTTTATCTGAAGAAAAAAATCGCTTTTCCTAACATCTCTATATCTTTGTTCCTGTTTTTGATATCAAAATCACTTTTTTTTGTTTCTTTCTATATCAAAATCGAGACGTAAAATATAGGAAGAAACTTGTTTGATCTGTTTTTCAAGGACTTGGGAATTCAACTCCATACATCATCAAAATTGTATTCAAATCTCATATTACCAGCATTTGTCTGTATGGCAACGCTGGCGGCTTATGCATGTTGATGCTCAATTGTTTTTCGTTTATTGGAAATATTTTATTACTTATTACTTTTGATCAGGTGGAGTATTTAGTGGCTATAACCTTTTGATTTTTATTTACTTTTTTGGTTTGGGAAGAACGGTGGAGGAATGTTGAAGTGGGTGAAGCCCGGCGTTCAGTGAGAGGTCGAGAAGAAGAGATGACACGTCCGGTGGAGAATGAGTTGAGGAGCTGTATGGAAAAATTAAAAGGAAGTTCAAGAATGTTGCGGGTTAGAATAACAGAAGGAAATGGAGAGATGGTGGTGGTGGGAGAGAGAGAGAGAGAGAGAGAGAGAGAGAGAGAGAGAGAGAGAGAGAGAGAGAGAGAGAGAGAGAGAGTTTATGCACCCGGAAGTGAAGGAGGTGAATATGAAAGAAGTGGTATCTGAAGGGGGGGGGTTTTGTGGGTGCTGCGCTAGTTCTGGTACAAGGGATCGAATCCTGTTGTCACTGGGTGAGTGATGTGTTGATTGCGAGAATGACTGGGGGGAGGAGAGGAGATGGGTTCCCCGATGTAATGAAAATGGAGAATGATTTACCGCATTATGTGCTGACAGGAGAATGGTGAGAGGGAATACGTGGTTTTAAAAAGGTTCATACATAATTGCACGTTGTGAATTCGGGCTGGGGATCAACGCGTATTACTGGATCATGTGCTGGTCGACAGGCGGAAGAGAGAGAGAGAGAGAGAGAGAGAGAGAGAGAGAGAGAGAGAGAGAGAGAGAGAGAGAGAGAGAGAGAAGGGGGGGGGGCTGTTGGATGTGAATGAGTTAAGAGGGGGCGGTAGGTGGAACGTCTGATCATTTCGTAGTGGAGGCAAGTGTAAAAGTTTATGTTGGGTTTAGGAAGAGAAGGAAATGATATACATGTGAAGGAAATCGTGAAAGTGGGGCATGGGTGCAGCAGTTCTGAGGGAAATTGAATGCAGAATGGCATGGAGTAAAGTTGAAAGAAATTAGGAAAGGTGAAGAGAATTTAAAGCGTGTTTATGAAGCATTGTTTAAATGGAGGGATGAAGTGCGTGACCTGAGGAAGATGGAATATCGAAACATGAGCGAGTGTTGGAATGAGGAAGTTATATTGCGACTGAGAGAGAAAATGGAGGTGTATAAGTGGGTCCAACAGTGATGTAATGCAAGCGACTGTGATAAATACAAGAGAAAGTAACAAAAGGTTAGGAGGAAGATATAGAAGTTGAAGAAAAGGGCAAGTAAGGAAGAATAGTGTTCGATGCTTTGGGGTATGTGGCCCTGAACATTCTGGAGAGCGAGAGGCGTGCTGCACTGGATAGAATGAACTGGATCGATGTGATATATGGGGAGGGGGATGAGCTGTCAATGAGCTGGATCAGGGCAGATGAAGCGGTGGAGATGAGCCTTGGAATGATCTGTAGGATTTGGCTGTGGATGGTAGGCTATGGTTTCTATCAATGAAACATAAGAGCTAGAGATGTAGATGTGTGCAAACAAGGCCATTTTTCGTTTGTACTTGATGCTAACCTCGCAAAGGTAGGTCTGAAAAAGAAAGGGTTTTAGTGACGATTTGTTCTGGTAGAGCGAAAGGATTTAGCGTCCATTGCCAAGTGAAATGTAATTCTTCTGTTTCTTTCAGATTTCACGAAAAAGTTGTATGATGATGATGTCAAAGGAGTGGGCGACCCTCAGAGTTAATACCTAACTTGATTTTGATTTCAGTTTTAATTCTTTATCAAGATTCTGGAGTTTGTTTTCGTCTTTATTCATGATTTCATTTTGATTAATTTTGTTTATTATTTTCTCTCGTGTTGCTTCATGATTCATGCTGGGGAAACATTACTTTGCTCCCATATTACAGATTTCTTATCTTTTCTAATCAAGATAAAGGCAGAGGTCAGCACGATTGCCTTATCTGAAGGGAAAGAAGATATGGTGACCAAGTGAATGGAAGCCATACAAAACAACGCTACTAATACCGAAAAATATATGATAACGAATGTCAACATAGTTTTATATCTTACAAGATTTGTGAAGAATAAAGAAATAGTATTAGAAATCTTCAGTGATAAGATCTTGGATTAAACGTATATAGGATTTAACTCGTGTGATGGAGCAGTATTTTTTTTTCTCTTCGTGATTGTGTTTCTGATCGAGTATTTACGTGTCTGATTAAATCTCGTGACAGGTAAATATTTTTTTTTTTAGGATTATCCAAAATACTTTGAACTCACTAATTCATATATATATATATATATATATATATATATATATATATATATATATATATATAGATAGATAGATAGATAGATAGATAGATAGATATAGATAGATATATAGATAGATAGATAGACCAACTGCCCTGTCGATCAGTTTCTCAATCACAAATTCTGTCTATCAACATGCAAATGTGTAAAACCATCTGACAGTTGCAGTGACGCTAGGCAAATCCCATCATCACTAATGGCAAATGGAAAGTGACGGTAAACAACGCTCTCTCATGGAGGTGATCGCTGACGGTGTTTACCAACCACACAAAGAATACGCTGGCAAACTTAGTTGTCAGATGCGTGAACGTTCCCATCCGCACGTCACGTCTGCTCATCAAGGACGCCGAGCTATATTTTCGTATTGTTTACCCGTATAGTTCGTTTCTCATAGGCCATAGCAGATAATGGCTGGGATGTAGAGATATTTGAGGATGATTTCAGAGGCACTGTTTATGTTTATAAGTTGTAATGAGATTGTGAGATATAGTTATACACACGTAGACAGAAAATACAAATTTAAACTGATACATCGAATAGGAGGGAATTCATAAGACCAGAAAAAGACGCCAGCGATGCACAGTATTTAAATCCTAATGTGTCTCCGCTCAATATGGCACTGAGCTCCTTCTGCTAGCAAAACTGGCCCCACAGAACACTAGACGCTGGTGCCAGACACCCCAGTACAAGACGCAGCTTACCTCACGGATCGAGTAAAGCTTACAGATCAGATATAGAAGACCCGGGGTTGTTCATGCTCACGATGGCTTCGTCCCTCCCCAAAAGCAGTATATACCAATGGGTCTTCTGTTCCCCTTTGTGTAACCGCAGCTCAGAGTTAGCGTCTAACTTATAAACATTTAATCATCAGATGTTGATACCTAATAGTCTAGTTTTAAGGTACCCAAAAGAACCAGTGAGTTACGACAAATGTGGAATTTATGGTAGGAAACCGACTCAAGACGAAGCAGGAGGAGGAGGAGTCCTCTTCAGAGTTTCTCTGGTCCTTTGAGTCACCCTTCCCTAAGAGCATATCAAACACGGTAGACGTAACGCTAACTAGGCCCTCTGAGACCATGGCTTTCTCCTGTAGTATCTCCCTGAGCTCCCTTATCTTCCGTTTTCTATCTGTAGAGCCACATACAGTGACTTGTAGAGCGATAAGAACAAACAGAAGGAAATAATGGCAGAAGACAGAAGAATCGTAGAGACGCGCCAATTAACTGATAGCTCAGCGAAGTCGAGGGAAGAGGACGTTGCTAGTCTGCCACACACACACACACCGCCCGACGTAGATACCTTGATGTTGATCTTGATATTCCAGCAGGAGATACTGTGAAGGAAGTACGTGGCTCGAGTTACGAGAGTCGGGGATGCTCTCCCTCATTCTCCTCCTCCAGCCCAACCCATGTGTGTGTGTGTGTGTGTGTGTGTGTGTGTGTGTGTGTGTGTGTGTGTGTTCCAACCTCTACTACATCAGCGAGGCTCTCACGCCTTCTTTACATAGCCTTGAGTGTTCTTAAGTCACTGTCTCCTCCTCCTCCTCCTCTTCCTTCTCCTCCTCTCTCCTCTTCCTCCTCCTCCTCCTCCTCCTCCTCCTCACGTAATGTACATGTTCCTTCACCCAGGTCCTTCCTGTTGACCTCTTCAGGGTCATTATCCCTGCACAACATCGGAACAGTCGTCACTTCACACTCTCCCTTTACCTTCTCTTACCATTCTCACACTCACCTCACGCTACCCTCACCACAGTTATGTTACCCTCTTTTTTTTTTATCTCCCCTCTGCCCTCTGCCCTCTCCCCTCTCCCCCGTGCTGTATTTCATGACCTCTCTTCTTCATTATCAACCTTTCCTCATTCACACCCGCATCTAAACAGACCCTCTTCGTCTCGTTGTCTTGTCTTCTTTCGCTTGGCCTTCGTTAACCTGACCCTCTCGCTATCCTATGGCCTGTCCTGCCCCGTGCGGGCGGCGGGGTGTGGTGGTGGCAGTAGCCCGGGATGTGTGTGTGTGTCCTGTTTTATCATGTTGTTTTGCGCCGCACGGGCGGAGGCCGGGTGTCAGATGCAGCTAATTGACGGCTCGACGGTTCACGGTGACCGTCCACACCGGTGTTGGCCGGACTCCCCCGAGAAGCAATTTGTGCCAGACATTATATACGGCATTACCTCTCTCTCTCTCTCTCTCTCTCTCTCTCTCTCTCTCTCTCTCTCTCTCTCTCTCTCTCTCTCTCTCTCTCTCTCTCTCATGCCAGTAACCTTGGGTGACCCGTCGTACGAAAAACGACCCACAGATTTCGTTTTAGACGCAGCGTCTTCTGTGGGTTTTTTTTTTCTTCCTTCTTATCGATTCTTAGTTGGTCGTTCAGCCGGAATCCGTACCATTGGAACGGTTGGGAAACTGTTTTCATCATTTCTCTGATGTAATCCAGAGGAACTCAACGCATTAGTGGCTTACAAAATCAGCTTCTTTTGCATTGAAGTCTGTCATGTATCTGTGGTTATGAACGCTATGCCATGCTTTCGTCATGCCCCGCAATACGCGCTCTGTATGACGCGTTGGTCTGGCCATTCCTCGAGCAGTAAAGTCGACCTGGAAGCCTCCAGTGTGAACCCCCGGGTTTTGGAAAGCGTCGCTCCCGCTCTTGCGGCTCCCGTGACTGGGGTTGTCGAACCCTGGCACTGGCGTAGCAACTGCAGCGCTAAGTTCAGCGTGCTGCTGCTCCAGCCTCACCCCAGGAGGCTTTTTGATATTACCGGCCAAACAGAAGCTATATGAAGGCCGTGTATCGCAATATTGCAGGCCTGTGAATAATGGGTCTATTATGCGTGTGTGGAGGTCATGGTTGGATGAGGGAGCTGAGTACGATGGAGGCAATCAGCCTGGTGGGATGGGGAATATATGCTGTGTGACTTAGTGTTCGATCCCACCAGCCTCAATGAATCCTGTGCGATATTCGTTCTTGGAGATAAAGGATAAAATGGTTCAGGCTCTTCATCTATTGTCGTAAGTTTCAATAGGAAGATCCTCATCATTTGGAGTTAAGGCTTGAGATACGATGCGTTTTATCATATCTGAAGTGAGAAAGGAGCCGGGAATTGAAGTTCTCTGTCTCTACGTGAGCTACTAAGCCAGAAATAAGACCACAGACAGTGCATAGCTCAGTGTACAGCGAGGGTGAATCATATTCTACGAGGTCAGACACCAGGAATGATATCTTTGAAATAACAAAGTCCAGAGTAGGATATTAAGAGATGGTGCCAGAACCAAAAGAGCTGAAATGAGGGAAAGGCAAGTGGGTTTAATATTGACTACCATGGAAGAGAGAAGAGTAAGGGGTGACCTAGGGATGATTCAGACAGTGGTCAGTTCTTTGAGAGGTGTAGGGATGGAACAACCATATGAAGTCAAGCAAGGAACTTGTGAAGAGAAAGATTTAAAAAGAAATACTGTTCATAGGATAAGGACATCGGGTTAGTGGCGTGAGCTGAATGAGGAAATAGTACTTGTGGACAGTATTACAAAAGTTGTAAAAATGTGTATGATAGTGGATGATGTGTGAGATATGGGAGCCCCCACGTGTACATAACTCCCTCCCGGTACAGTACAAATAGGTCATTGCACACACACACACACACACACACACACACACACACACACACACACACACACACACACACACACACGCGGGAGTCAGCCTACATGCCATCGTGTTTGGCATGACAAGAGAAGCGAGCTATGTATCTCACCTGAACTTTACTCTGATGACAACAGAACCTCCTCTCCTGGGGCTAGTTAACTCCTCACTCCTCCTGCCCCCTTCGTCTTCTCTCCTCCTCCCGATCTGTCTTCCCATCCCTCCCTCTCCCTACATTCACTCCTCTCACCTTTGCTTCCCATCTCCCCTTGTCAGAGACTTTCCCTTCCCTCTCCCTCCCCCTCTCTCTCTCTCTCTCTCTCTCTCTTCCCTCATCCACTACCCTCCTCTTTCCCTCCCGTCCTCCTCGCCTACCACTTTCCTCTCACCCCTCATTTCTTGTCCCCTCCCTAGTTGTGCTGGAGTCTCCCCCCTCCCCCACCCACCAGCTCCCCATGGCTGACGCAGTTCCAGAATCCATCCTTAACTGATGATTGCCCTTGTGGGATTTGCTTGTGTGTGTGTGTGTGTGTGTGTGTGTGTGTGTGTGTGTGTGTGTGTGTGTGTGTGATCATCCGAACATTGAATGAGGATAATCCTTGCCTGGAGTTATCATTAATACAATGTAGTACCGTGTTTTTCCTCATCGTTAATAATTCCTCATATTCATTTCCCATCGAGTGGCCTTTAAATCAAACCTGTGTGTTTCGGGAGTGGTCGGGAATGAGAGATAATTTCGATAACCCTGTAGAGATGTCTCTCGACCAGGCGATGAGATAAAGGATCCTGGTCTTGGTAAAGCATAGACCACAAGAATCCATGGCCCGGGAAATGACTCAACATCAAGTGGGCATTTAAGGAGAAAACTGGCTTAATAGATTCCCAGCTTCGAATGTTGTCATTAAAGACGCCCTCTGTCATTCACGATACAGTGCAGAAGATCATTCTGGGGGGAAACAAAAGACAGATAAAAGTGTATTGTTACATTCGGAAGGTCACACGTCTTCATTCATAGGAAAGAAAAAAAAAAGAGACAGTCGTATTTTATTCGGATCCTCTCATTTCTTTACTGAAAAAGGAACACTTAAAAGTCTCTTATATCATCCTGAATTCCTTCTTTCTCTGCTTATGGAGAAATAGGCTGACAAAAAGCCAGTTACTTCATTCGGAAGCTTTTAAGAGTACAGGAGACGGGTTCGAATACAGAGCAAGTGTATGGCTTCATCAGACGAGAGAGCAAGCAGGCAAGCAAGCAAGCAGAGGAAAGGAGGAGGAGGAGGAGGAGGAGGTTTTGCCTTGCCTGCTGGTCTGTCATTGGGTCTTGGTCTGAGCTCTTTCTCTCGCTCCCCCGGCCTGATATTACCTCTATAAATATAGCATTAGTGACACCCAAGCACGTGATGTATTGCAGGCCAGCGTTGTATGGCTCTGCATCAATCTGGTCGTAAATAAATACCGTAAAGCATTATTGTTTTTTACTAACGAGGCATTTTCATCAGAGTAATATATATATATATATATATATATATATATATATATATATATATATATATATATATATATATATATATATATATATATATATATATCCATTTTAGGGGGCGGAAATGAGAAGCACGAAGGAGAAATCTACGACTTTGGATGTCTTTTCTTTTCACGTCGGACTCTTCTTGACGTCCACTTGCGTCTTGAGAGTCGTATCTCGAGACGCTATTTCGCCTGACTTGCGATGCCTTCTGCCGCACGTGCCACTGTGGCATACGTCCAACACCTGACATCAACGAGTCTCAATATTTACCCTTGTCGACGCCAGGTGTGCGACACACGTGACAGATGTCTGTCATTCTGACACCATCGGTGTAGACAACACAGCTCAGTAATGGATGGTGTCTCCATGTTCGAAATATGGTGTAGGGAATTGCGTAAGATGACGTGTCGTCGCCTTGCTATACCTTCGAAGGTCAGAGGTCAAAGATACACGAGATCATCTAATCCATCAAGTTCAAAAGCTGGCGAGACATGGGTTAGTTTGCTCGCCGCGAGTGCAGGCTGAACGCGTCCTAAAATCACGAACGCAAAGGTGACCAAAAGGGTGTCGCCAGAACCTTTGCTGAGTTCGAGGAAATCTGGAGACCCATCAAGACTGGTCCTGGGTCATCAGCTCCACTTCGAGTGGAGTCTTTCCCTTCTCCGTACGCCATAGCAGCACCGCCCGTGGGGCAAGTACTAGTCCTTGGTGTTCCCTCTAATGTCTGCACTGGAACATGTAATGTCAATTGTACTTAGCATTTCACCAGCTTCCGTGGTGGCTACGTATGTGAAGAAAAACAGTATGTGTTGAGGGAAATAAAGTTGATGGTAGAAAGAAAGAAAATATTTATTATGGATCCCAGTGACGGTATCTGAATCTATCCTTTTTTGTGTGAGAAAAAAAAGAAACATCCAATTAAAGTTAAGAGTAAATGTGAATAAGAGCAAGGTTATTAGGTACAGTAGGGTTGAGGGTCAAGTCAATTGGGAGGTGAGTTTGAATGGAGAAAAACTGGAGGAAGTGAAGTGTTTTAGATATCTGGGAGTGGATCTGGCAGCGGATGGAACCATGGAAGCGGAAGTGGATCATAGGGTGGGGGAGGGGGCGAAAATTCTGGGGGCCTTGAAGAATATGTGGAAGTCGAGAACATTATCTCGGAAAGCAAAAATTGGTATGTTTGAAGGAATAGTGGTTCCAACAATGTTGTATGGTTGCGAGGCGTGGGCTATGGATAGAGTTGTGCGCAGGAGGATGGATGTGCTGGAAATGAGATGTTTGAGGACAATGCGTGGTGTGAGGTGGTTTGATCGAGTGAGTAACGTAAGGGTAAGAGAGATGTGTGGAAATAAAAAGAGCGTGGTTGAGAGAGCAGAAGAGGGTGTTTTGAAGTGGTTTGGGCACATGGAGAGGATGAGTGAGGAAAGATTGACCAAGAGGATATATGTGTCGGAGGTGGAGGGAACAAGGAGAAGAGGGAGACCAAATTGGAGGTGGAAAGATGGAGTGAAAAAGATTTTGTGTGATCGGGGAATGAACATGCAGGAGGGTGAAAGGAGGGCAAGGAATAGAGTGAATTGGAGCGATGTGGTATACCGGGGTTGACGTGCTGTCAGTGGATTGAATCAAGGCATGTGAAGCGTCTGGGGTAAGCTATGGAAAGCTGTGTAGGTATGTATATTTGCGTGTGTGGACGTATGTATATACATGTGTATGGGGGGGGGTTGGGCCATTTCTTTCGTCTGTTTCCTTGCGCTACCTCGCAAGCGCGGGAGACAGCGACAAAGTATAAAAAAAAAAAAAAAAAATCCAATTAATTATCTCGATTTGCCTCAGTCGTATATACCTGTTAGTTTCCCTTCTGCTCGTGTTTGAATGAGAAATATTATAGTCAGTAAAGATCTAATATATATATATATATATATATATATATATATATATATATATATATATATATATATATATATATTTTATTTCTTACTTTATTTATTATGATCTGTCGCTGTCTCCCGCGTTAGCGAGGTAGCGTAAGGAAACATGTTAGAAAGGCCCATATATATATATATATATATATATATATATATATATATATATATATATATATATATATATATATATATATATATATATATTTCTTTTCTTTCTTTCATACTATTCGCCATTTCCCGCATTAGCGAGGTAGCGTTAAGAACAGAGGACTGGGCCTTTGAGGGAATATCCTCACCTGGCCCCCCTTCTCTGTTCCTTCTTTTGGAAAATTGAAAAAAAAACAAAAAACGAGAGGGGAGGATTTCCAGCCACCCGCTCCCTCCCCTTTTAGTCGCCTTCTACGACACGCAGGGAATACGTGGGAAGTATTCTTTCTCCCCTATCCCCAAGGATATATATATATATATATATATATATATATATATATATATATATATATATATATATATATATATATATATATATAAAATGAAACAATTCATCCCCTCATCATGAGACAGCCATACTTACCCCGACCTACAGTCCGCAGCCAGAACCTCATGAAGGCGAACCCATTATGAGGGGAAGAACCAGGAGCCGAAAGAAAAAAGGAAAATGGCCCAGGTCAACCTAGGTCAATCTAGGTCAACCCAGGTCAACCCCGGGCAGCGTTGCGTGGCCAGCCAACTCCCAGAGGTGTCGTGGCTAATGGAGGTGTCCCGCTAGAGTGAGGAAAAAGAAAAAAAAAAAAGAAGATTGACAGAGCGACCCTCCCTCTCCCCCTCCATTGAATATTCAATAGTGGGAGACAGAGTCGATGGTTGTGTTGCCTCCACTGGGTCTTGGGTTGTTCCTTACACGAAAATGGAGGAAAGAAAAAGGGGAAAAAAACAGTTCCTAAGGCAAATCATTTTGATGATATTATATTCCTTGTAGAAAAAAAGAGAGAGAATATCGGGTTTCCGTGAGGCGACTGACCACTGTCTCTGAAATTAAATGGTGATTCATCTTATTATCATGAGAGATTACAATATCTGATTCGTCATCTGAAGTCGCCTTAATTGTAGACATTTTCATGTGCGTTATTCCGATACTTCCTCCACAACATTGATCAATATATATATATATATATATATATATATATATATATATATATATATATATATATATATATATATATTCCTATGAGTCCACGGGGAAAATGAAACACGAAAAGTTCCCAAGTGCACTTTCGTGTAATAATCACATGATCAGGGGAGACACAAGATAGAAATATAAGTCAGTTGATATACATCGAAGAGACGAAGCTAGGACGCCATTTGGTAAACATGTGATTATTACATGAAAGTGCACTTGGGAACTTTTCGTGTTTCAGTTTCCCCGTGGACTCATAGGAATATCTTGATCACGCGCAAAATTGTGATCCTTTCCAATATATATATATATATATATATATATATATATATATATATATATATATATATATATATATATATATATATATATTTAGAATGTTTTGTTCAAGAATGCTACGCATTCACTGTATATAAGCCGTCTTTTTTTTTTCTTATAGAGTTATCATTTTTCCTTATGGTGCATTTAAGTACAATTAGGAATGATGTACAGCGAATACATAATGTTCATTCGTGAATTTCACTGTAAAATTGTTTCCTGTGACACAGCAACTCTTCTTCCAGTCATACGGACATCTGTTGAAGTATAGCCATCGAACTTAACAACATTCTGGAATAGAGGTCTTGAGTTCGCGTCCTGGAATTAAGCAACAGAATGACTGCTGAGGTAATGGGAAGGTGTTTCCATGGCATGTATTACACCCACAGCTGTGGTGAGGTTGCTGGGTGGGCGCGGGTATTGAGTTAGGTGTGCTGGATCTTTTCTCTTGGCGGGATCAAAGTATTTCTTGTTATATTTGAGTTGCCTCAGTATTGGCTTATTTGTCGAGAGTGTAGCTTATGATGTGCGCTGCCTTCCAGCGTTTTCCATGTTTGTGTATGCTGGTTTATGATTTCTGACGTTCTTATAAGATCTTTTGTATTCTGTTGTACTTTGTCTGAAGAGAATACCTTTAGAATGACTGGCCGTGCGGGTTTTGAGTCACCCAATTTTCTTTTTTTCCGTGCTTGGCGATGCAATGCTGAGTGAGGAGTCTTTAGCTGGAAATAAGACCGTTTACGTCCCCGGATGTATCTTGCGTCTATTTACGAATGTCCACGTCGTAGGAACCATTGGAGGTCAGCCAGCATCGGTGACCGATCACACTATCAAGATCTTAAGTAGAAAGTTTGCTCAGGTCTTGCAAAAGCCACCTTCAGGAGTCCAGAAGAAGGCTGGCTTTACCTACACGTATGTTGAGTAGTAGTGGTGTCTGTTCTTGGCCCAACACTTGCAGATATTTACATCTGTGTGACATTCACAACATCCTCGAACATACAGCTGTTAGACCTCAAACACACTACCAATACGTCAATAACAAAAAGGAATGGAAGAGACATCTGTTTAGAGAATGATATATGAACTTCTTGAAATGAAACTCTCTTCCTCGTTGTCCAGACAGAGGCAAGGAGAATATGACGGTCAGTGCGCAGTCAGTGTGTATAGATCTATGAACCTCCCCGTCCGACCGAAGCGATTTAGGAAGGCTGGCAGTGAGTGTCACTCAGAATATAAACTTTCGTAAACTCGTGTCTATAAGAAGCTTACAGGAACTGCATCAAATCAGGGTCGGATCACCACCCTAGGGAGACGAATCTCGGGTCTGAGGTGGCAACTCAAGTAATGACAGGAGCTACAGTGAGGGAGACAGCTGAGGCAAATGTGACGGACATGATGAATCGGTCTATTTGGTAATTGTGACTACAGCCAACCTAACCTAACCTAACCTAACCTAACCTAACTTAACCTAACCTAACCTAACTTAACCTAACCTAACCTACCCGAACCTAACTTAACCTAACCTACCCTAACCTAACCTACCTTAACCTAACCTGACCTAACCTAACCTAACCTAACCTACCCTAACCTAACCTTGAAACAACTTGAGAATTAGTACGGGAAGCACTGAGCCAGAGTCTAGGAAATCGAATAGGACACAGATATGCATTTCAGTCAACTTCCCTGAAGATTGGAACGTGATTCGTCTAAGTAACCTTACAGGGCGGGGTTTATATTTGCCGGTTTTGTATCGAGACCTCCCATTGGCTGGCTACTCCCCAACACCAGGCGTAATATCCAATAAGAAATAAGCCTTTATTCGGGTTCTCTGCTGGTGGTGTGAGGGAGGAGTGTGTGTGTGTGTGTGTGTGTCTGTGTGTGTGTTCATAAGCTCCTTGTAAGTATGAGTTCAACAGATGTTAAGCTCGTTAATCCCCTGTAAGTGTAAGTTCAGTGGGCATCGAACCCGGGTCAGCTCGTATGCAAATAAGGGTCACAACACGCGGAGGGTGGTGGGAGCTCAAAGCGATGGAACGATTGGTATTACTCCAGAGGAGGGGCAGGGCAGGGCCTGGAGCTGAAAAGTGGGGGGAGGGGATGGTTGTTTAACCACTCAACGATCGTTGACGTGATTAAGACCTCCTCAGGTCCACTGTCCACTGAGTAGGTAAATAGTGGCAGGCCACTGTGGAGACTCCATCAAGTGGTGACTCATTAGCGGCATGTTCTCTCTCTCTCTCTCTCTCTCTCTCTCTCTCTCTCTCTCTCTCTCTCTCTCTCTCTCTCTCTCTCTCTCCCAGGCGTCACTCACACCCCCACACAGCAACAGCAGCATTGCACTACTGTTCAATTATCCCGTAAGTCCTCTTTTTTTTTTTCTTCTTTTTTTTTTCCCCAGGTGTTTCGTATGATACAACGTGGTAGACATTTACCCCCGAGCGCCTAACGCATCCTGGAAACAGAGTCATTTTGGCTGAATTCTAACCCGTCGGGTTTTTCTGTTGCACAAATGGATCCTGGATTTGAAGGTGGATTTTTACCTGGCGGGAGCGTTTGTAATGTATGTTAATCCCGCGCCATTTGCCGTGTTCGGGATAATTTTGACTATGATTTTTTTTTCTCCTCCGACTTTCCATATCAAAGGAGGATTAAATCCTTTTATTTTCACGTTCAAATTTTCCTATTCTTTTTTTTTTTTCATAAAAGATTGGAGGTGGTTGAGAGGTTTTCAAGTCTGCAAAGTATTAATAAGTTTGATCAAGGGAATGCGAATGAGCAGAGACGGGTGGTAGGAGTTGCTGCCATGGAGAGTGTGGAGGGCACTGTGGATGAAAGAGTGTGTCGTAATTCTCAGGGCACGAGCTGGGTGGAGGAGGAGGAGGAGGAGGCCATGTTAGGTCGGTGGGTGTGTTCGAACTCTGCTGATGTGACGGAGAAATGATATCTTCTGTGTCATGTCATGAGGAGAAGCAGGGATTATTATTTGTATAAGTTATTCTCTCTTTATAATTCGTGTACTTTAGCTTGCTTGGAGCCGAACACACACACACACACACACACACACACACACACACACACACGAGGTTGTCCTAGACAGAAATGTTCATAATTCCGACATTTTCAGTAGCGCTGTGCGCTCTTCCCGCTCCAGCAGATCACCAAGACATAACTCATGTTTCTGACTCGGTATATCCATTTGCAAGGCACAAAGGAATGGGTTGATTAAGCAATTATCGTCCGTTTGAGATGGGAATTGGTTTTTATCAATGTCTGGGTCAGTTCAGGTACAAGGGAAGAAGAACCTTAGATAAGCTGATGTTTGTGGCGTGTGTGTTATCCTGACTGTATTAGTATCAGACACACGGCAACATTCTCAACCTCACCTGCTCCCTGTACTCTTAAAAGTCAGTTTCCTCACAGTGTATATCTGGTTCTTCGTTCCTTCAATATATATATATATATATATATATATATATATATATATATATATATATATATATATATATATATTTTTTTTTTTTTTTTTATTTTGCTTTGTCGCTGTCTCCCGCGTTAGCGAGGTAGCGCAAGGAAACAGACGAAAGAATGGCCCAACCCACCCACATACACATGTATATACATACACGTCCACACACGCAAATATACATACCTATACATCTCAACGTATACATATATATGCACACACAGACACATACATATATACACATGTACACACACACGTATATATATATATATATATATATATATATATATATATATATATATATATATATATATATATATATATAGTCATTTATTGATTTATGCTTATTCGCTGTTTCGTGGAAAATAATCACTTTGAAATATCATGAAGTAAATTTTCGTAGCTAATCTACAATCATTTTGCAACATAAAGGGAACAGGTTTTTCGTTACATAGAACATTTGTTATGATAAACAAAAGGAGGAAACTTTGTCTCTTCACTTTTGATATCAATCGCGACATTAAGACAGATAAAACTAGTTTAAGATTTATCCTCCTCACGTACGAGGTGTAGTGATGTCTTTACCTCAGTTTGGATAACGCCGCAGATGTTTCTATTAACCATCCAGATGCTATTTCGCAAAGGGAAAAATGACCCGAATTTCAAAAGCTTTCCCAAAAGACGTCAACATCTCGAGACGCACCAGCTGCTGCTCCTGCTGATGTTACTCAGTTATTCAGCAGTGGGTCACGGGGAGAGAGAGAGGGAGGGAGAGGGGAAGAGAGAGAGAGAGAGGGAGAGGGAGGGAGGGGAAGAGAGAGAGAGAGAGGGAGGGAGGGAGGGGAAGAGAGAGAGAGAGAGGGAGGGAGGGAGGGAGGGGAAGAGAGAGGGAGAGGGAGGGAGGGAGGGAAGGAAGGAAGGAGACTCTCCCTCCCCCTGAGTACACGACGGTCCACAACACCTACAGGAGAGACGTGTCCATAAACCAAGACGAGGTGCGGCTTGCAGACGACCATGACGGACGGTGAGGCTCAGCCACCATCATGCATTATGAGACGCGACGGAAGAACACCAGTGGAAGAACATGTTATAACTTCTGAAAGTATATGTGTGTGTGTGTGTGTGTGTGTGTGTGTGTGTGTGTGTGTGTGTGTGTGTGTATAAGGGGATTCAGTTACCTATGCTGTTTCAACTAATATTTCAGGAAGAAGAGACGTAACTTCCGTTTAACAATCACACTGAATCATTTTTTCGAACCATTACGATGATCTTGTTTTTCTTTGGAATTGAGAACGAGGCCATTACCGTCATCAGCGTCAGGCTATACTTATGTAATTCTGCTGGGGAGGGTTTCCACTGCACCATCGGGCCCCAGTAATTGGTTCAGAGGACAAGATAATGCGGCTCTCATGTTTATCTCCGTCATAGAGACGCTTTCGTGTTCTCAACATTTTAGTCTTTTGATCCGCTGCAGCAGCTTCAGCTCTGCATCACGATTTGCATAGGGAGTTCTCTCGTCTTCTGTGTCTCGTGTTATGTGTCCTGTGTCTTGTGTCTTGTGTTATGTGTCCTGTGTCTTGTGTTATGTGTCTTGTGTCTTGTGTTATGTGTCCTGTGTCTTGTGTCTTGTGTTATGTGTCCTGTTTCTTGTGATATGTGTCTTGTGTTATGTGTCCTGTGTCTTGTGTCTTGTGTTATGTGTCCTGTTTCTTGTGTTATGTGTCCTGTTTCTTGTGTTATGTGTCCTGTTTCTTGTGTTATGTGTCCTGTTTCTTGTGTTATGTGTCCTGTTTCTTGTGCTATGTGTCTTGTTTCTTGTGTTATGTGTCTTCCAGTGGCAGAGTCGTCTAAACTCCTTTAGAGTGAAAGTTCATTGACGAAATTGTACTTCAAGTGACACAGGCTCGCCAAAGGTAACTTTATATATATATATATATATATATATATATATATATATATATATATATATATATATATATATATATATATATATATATATATATATATATATGTATGTATGTGTGTGTGTGTGTGTGTGTGTGTCTGTGTGTGTGTGTGTGTGTGTGTGTTAATTATTACCTCCAGCCGGGTCACTTGCCGTCACAGCTGGAGATGTACAGATGGTGTTTGAAGGAATTGTTCAGAAACGTGTGTCGTTCAAGTATAGGCATGAGGAAGGTTAAAGATGTCGAGAAGGGACGAAGATAATTATGAGAGAAAAGACTTAAGAAAACGAAGTAAAAGTGTAGATAACTGATTGTGGACGATGAAGATGATGGTAATAGAATGGTCATTAGATACATATTCTGATGATAACACAAGAAATAACTGTTTTATGAATGACCTGCTTGTGTGAAGATGTTATGGTGGTGAGGTGAGTAAAGTTAACAATGATGATAGCAGCACCGTGATAACGCGGAGGCTAAATGTACTTTCTGATGATAACATCAATAATGATGGTATTGATTATAATAGTCATGCCAGTGCTGTAGCCAGACTGATGTAGTGAGGTCATGAGTGATATTATAAGATGGTGTTATTAAGCTCTTGTGGAAAACCTGGATTTTCACATGAAAGGTTTTGATTCCTGTTTTTGTTTGTCGTTTCAGACTAGTCCAGTGTTCGCTCCTTGCTTCCTCCTCCTCTTTCCACACACTCTCTCTCCTACTGTGAGATCATGCCAACACATCTTGCCTGGCAGATGTCCGTGATGATTCGTACTGTCATAATCTTCATTATCATCATAATTCTTCACCAACTTGCTAAGATTGTTCATTCTTTATTGTTACATATCTTCATCCTCGATTTTGTTATTATGACATTACATTTTTCCCCCTTCTTGCTGTTCCATTAATTTCATTCATCCTGTTTTCATATTCAATCCACAATTTCTCTCGTGATCTGTCATTTCTTCTCCAAACCCATTGCTTCCACTCGTCTTATTCTGCCATGTGTGGCCGCCAGACACTGGAAATTGAATTGATAAGTCATGAATAATCTTCATTTATACAGAATCGAATGATTAATCAATGAAGGCCAAAAAGATTCGACACAGTTCAGTTAAATCATCGAGGTTTGCCTGACAAAAATTATACATTATAATTTTTTTAACTTTTCTTCTTAAATCCACAGAAATATCACAGTGCCACATTGTGTGTGATGTATGTTTTGGTCGATTATACTGGTCGATTTAATAATCCCTTCGTGTATGCAAATTGGACTTCTTTCTGCGAATAAAGCACTCATGGAAAGCACTTTTTATGAACACATCATATATAATCAATGTTAAAAAAAAGGAAAAAACTCGTGATTTTATCTCGTTCCACAACAGAACTTCTAGCACAGTTCCCAGGAAGACGTGTAGAGAGGCAAGCCACTCGCCAAGAGAATTAGATTCAAATAATCGTATTTGTCCATTTCGTCTTTCTTTTTCTACCGTCTCGCCTGCTTGGCGTAGGAGACACATGGAATCGCATTTTCCTGTCCTTGTCAGGATCCACCTATGCCTCAACATAACATTGGTCATGTAACTCTGCACAGATGTTTGAACTCAACCTTGTGTGGAATTGAATGCCATAAGACCCATAACTCTACCTTTGTCTTTTCCCTAAATTATACCACTTATAATGGAGTCATCATAACCTATACAGTAGTTTGGTTCACAAGAGACATAACTCACGCCTCGTCTTCAAGCCACCTACAGACAGGGTTAATGTGACACTGCGTCTGGGTGGCATAACTTTTATCCACTGTTGACCATGACAAGCCCTGGTGCTGTTCCAATATCCTAATCTATTTTCATTTTGCCATCCATGGCTTTGCTGCTCTGCTGATGAGACGAGTGTCCACGTTAGAAGGGTATTCTAGTCTCATGTTGTGTGTGTGTGTGTGTGTGTGTGTGTGTGTGTGTGTGTGTGTGTGTGGATGACATGACCGGTTGTGACAGCTCT
>NC_092232.1:54124981-54137481 GCF_036320965.1 Panulirus ornatus
TTGTGTGTCTTTGCTGTCTGTGTGCCCGTGCCGTCTGTCTGTCTTTGTTTCTTGTCTGTCTGTGTGTCTCTCATGTTCGTGTGTCTTTATTCTTTGTCTCTTCTATGCTTGTGTGTGTCTCCTGTCTATGTATCTTTTCTGTCTGTGTTTTTGTCCTCTCTTTGTCTTCTGTGTCTGTGTAACTGTCCTGTCTCTGTGTCTGGGCTGTCTGTATGTCTTCCCTGTGGGTGTGTGTGTGTGTGTGTGTGTGTGTGTGTGTGTGTGTGTGTGTGTGTGTGATAACGCCATGAATAAAGAGCATTGTCCAGTAGGACTGGTGTAGCCACACTGCAGGTAACCACTACACTGAAGGCGACGAACTAATTAAATTTCGGGCAGCAGGAATATGCATAAATTTGCATACTGGTAAGGAAGACTTGGCTGTTTTTGCTTATGCCACAATTCATGTGGCTTGATGATGGGTCGTATACCATGCATGTTGTTGCATGCAAAAGCAAAAATCACAGAGTAAAAGTATTTGTGTCTGACAATTATTTTTACCCATTGTAGCCTTAATCAGACTCTCCCCCTTGTAAGAGGTGCCTGGGTTGTGTAATTAATTGACAAATTACATAAGCAACGTATCAAAGGATGGATAATATTATCGTCATGTTACCTTTCTCGCAAAAGTAATTCTAGATTCATTTTTCTCTCAAATGCTGAACACCTACCGAGAGCGTATGACTGTCCCAGATTATGAAATGAAAGTATAAGGCAATAAAGATGGTAGGAAGGAAAATATTTGATGAAGTGGAGAACTGGAAGATGTGGGATGACCCACTGACCTGTGGTATGACAGTGGCGAACTGCGGAGGAAGAAGTAACCTTTAAAAAAGAAAGAGAGAAGAGAAAAGAAGAGACAGAATGTAAACAAATGAAAAAAATGTATATATAAAAACAAGATTCATATATGATAAGGAGACTGATGATCAAGATAACTGGTTGATAACAAATACGTTGATGAACGATGTCCAATTGATGAAGAGAATTGATTGATGATTACATCAATGAACATGATGATCACTAGGGAATAAAATGTGATGATAGTGAAGTTAGTGAAGAAAATGTGATCATTATGAAGTTAGTGATGAAAAAGTGATGAAGTTAGTGAAGAAAATGTGATGATAATGAAGTTAATGAAGAAAATGTGATGATAATGAAGTTAATGAAGAAAATGTAATGATAATGAAGTTAATGAAGAAAATATGATGATGAAGTTAGTGATGATTGTTAAATGAAGACACTATGAGTTAGCTCAGCCACTAGCTTCCACATGATTCTGACCTCCACATGGTTCTGACCTCCACATGATTTGTGATAGAGATAATAATGTCATTTATTTCCACGTTATTTAAAGGACCAACGCAAATAACGCTGTTTTAATCTTAAGATAACGGCGGAAGTTTTGCCCAGCTGGAGGCCATGGTGTGGGTGGTGAAATGAACGTAAGGTTTTGACATTCTCACTGCTCTCTGTTTAGGTTTAAAAGTGTATTCCATTTATATTTCATCGACAAATAAACGCCTTGCATACACAGAGGGATTACCAGAGGGTCATTCGTTGGCGCAGTGTAATTTAGATTAATTTTCCAACAGTATTTTGCAGAGTAAGATTTTCAGTGGATTAGCGAAAGACAGTTTTAGTGGATTTGGAATAAAGCAGTGTTGCCAAAATGAGCACCGGTGTCATAATGGATCCCCCCCCCCAGGTCCCTATTTCATCATTCCTCCACTTCAGCATGACTGAAAGTTACTCACGGTCTTATCTTTTGTTTCCCAGGACGCTGGACACATCTCATAGATCCATGTTTCCTGGAGAGAACCAAGTCCTTAAGTGACATTTTACTGTCTCCCTGGGCTTTATATCTCTGTGCACACACTCACACACACACACACACACACACACACACACACACACACACACACACACACACACACACAGACTGTGAATTCGGAGCGGTCTGCTCCTCCCCTGCCGTGGGTGAGGGAGGCAGCTGCTGAGCTATCAATTCGTTTTTTTCAAAGCAAAATGAGCAATTCCCACGAACAGAACTTCCCATGGCCATTTAAAGTGACTGCACCTTCAGCATATCATGATTAAAATGAACGTCAAAATGCCACTGTCTCTAATTTCATTTGAATATTTCTCTGAGTGTCCCACAGAAGAGGAGAGGAGGAGGGTGAGTGGCTATGAATGGTGGCAGGAGAGAGAGGCAGTAACACTTTTTAAAAAATGCAGACGGGAGGCGGGTGGTTCCCTGCCTCTGTACTCAAGTCTTGCACAAAAATCGTCATGAAGCAACGTGAAATACATTTCACTGTATGGACTACAGCGCCTGAGATCGTTTTTGAGGTACAGTGTTATCACAGACATTCTTTAAGCCAGTAATTGTCATTCTTTGTAGTTATCCATTTGTACCAAACACATAGGGAGTTTTACGTTCGTGGGCCCTTCCCCCTATCGAACATTCTCTACTAACACACTAAAAAATAACCCCTTAAATTCATATATATATATATTTATATATATATATATATATATATATATATATATATATATATATATATATATTTATATATATATATATATATATATATATATATATATATATATATATATATATATATATATATATATATATATATATATATGTTGTATGGTTGCGAGGCGTGGGCTATGGATAGAGTTGTGCGCAGGAGGATGGATGTGCTGGAAATGAGATGTTTGAGGACAATGTGTGGTGTGAGGTGGTTTGATCGAGTAAGTAACGTAATGGTAAGAGAGATGTGTGGAAATAAAAAGAGCGTGGTTGAGAGAGCAGAAGAGGGTGTTTTGAAGTGGTTTGGGCACATGGAGAGAATGAGTGAGGAAAGATTGACCAAGAGGATATATGTGTCGGAGGTGGAGGGAACGAGGAGAAGAGGGAGACCAAATTGGAGGTGGAAAGATGGAGTGAAAAAGATTTTGTGTGATCGGGGCCTGAACATGCAGGAGGGTGAAAGGAGGGCAAGGAATAGAGTGAATTGGAGCGATGTGGTATACCGGGGTTGACGTGCTGTCAGTGGATTGAATCAAGGCATGTGAAGCGTCTGGGGTAAACCATGGAAAGCTGTGTAGGTATGTATATTTGCGTGTGTGGACGTATGTATATACATGTGTATGGGGGTGGGTTGGGCCATTTCTTTCGTCTGTTTCCTTGCGCTACCTCGCAAACGCGGGAGACAGCGACAAAGTATAATAAAATATATATATATATATATATATATATATATATATATATATATATATATATATATATATATATATATATATATATACTGTCTGCCCCAAGCTTATCCTCAGCGTTAGTGCAACTATCATATGTGACAGATATCTTGTGTGTTACGCGGAGAGATTTTGAGACTCGTGTTTGCCTCGTCTCTTTGCTTTGTATGTATGTACCATGTCTATACTTACATGTGTGTATGTACACAAACACACCCCAGCCTTGACCAGGTCTGTATGTATGTATATGTGTGTGTGTGTGTGTGTGTGTGTGTGTGTGTGTGTGTGTGTGTGTGTGTGTGTCTGTGTGTGTGTGTGTGTGTGTGTGTGTGTGTGTGTGTGTGTGTGTGTGTGTGTTCACGTCCTCCCACCCGTCCACACCACACCGTATCCACATGGATAATTCCAATCCATGATTATGCATTAATCTTCAAAGTGGACGTACGTTGTTAATCGCCGATGGCTGGTCTTTGTTTAGGAAAAGATATCTCCCATACGTCTGGCAGCGCGGTTTGGTAGCCGTGTTGCCGGCCTGCTCTGTGTTGCCAGGCCTGTTGAAACTATCGTGCGCAAATGATGAGACGAGCGAAAGCTTTTCTTTTTTTCGTCCAATCAGCGCCAATCATAAAAGAAACTTAAACAACTCTCTTTTTTTTTAACGTTAAGTTACTATATGCCTCTCGAACGCACGACAGAAAATGGACTCTCTGTACATGCGATGTAAGGTCGTATATTTTCATTTAGGTGTTCCCGTCACTTAGCTCCATGTTGATTGTTGTGGATCTGGAGCCTCTCGGGGAAACACGAAATGACTGGGAAATTAGATGTGATCATCATTTCCCAGGCATTAAGCAGCAGCTACAGTCACTATGGACAGTACATTATTCTACAAGTCTATTTATTTCTTATTGGAGAGAGGATGAATCTTCTGTCGTGCCAGGCGTGTGTAACAGACTTGATATGTGATTAACTCAGTAACACGACTGACGTATGAAGACCTTCTTCATGTTGACGGATCCACTTAGTCCATTTTGGATATTGATATGATCGAGCTGCTTAATGTCGATGTTATATATATAGACCTAATGATGATGACGGATGAGAATTGTTGATGAAAACGAGGTAAGGAATAAGTTGGGTGGAATGGTTAGTGAGAGAGAGAGAGAGAGAGAGAGAGAGAGAGAGAGAGAGAGAGAGAGAGAGAGAGAGAGAGAGAGTCTGAATCAACCATGATTTAAGAGCTGTTGGGTCGTCCTGGTCCTGGTTTACCAATGGTGTCTTAGCTACGTCTTCTATCTCATTCTTGTGTCCCCGCTGACGATGTGATCAAAACACGAAAGTGCACTTGTGAACTTATCATGTTCCATTTTTCTGTGGTTATAACAAATACTAGATCACGCGCACCATTGTTGCCTCTTGCAATATATATATATATATATATATATATATATATATATATATATATATATATATATATATATATATATATATATATACCTCTCATTATCTCGTTCCTCTCTCCCTTCATTTTACTGTTGCCAGCACTTTCCACGTTCTCGAAGATTCTCTCACCCCACCCCAGCAGCCTCCCTCTCTGAACCATTCGGGCATTATGAACTTACGGGAGAGTTCGCTCATTGGCGTGATACGGTTCGAACTTTTATCCGCTGCTAATGGAACCTGGGAATCGATTCGCTCTCTTCAGATTTTAGTCTTTTTTATTGTCGTTTCTCAAATGGATTCATCATTTCGATAAGGTTTTTTGTTGCGATGATTCACGTTGATCCTCTGACTAAATCCAGATTTGCGACCCTCGAATTACACACTGATTTTGTGAGATGTTATTAGCATTTGACTCAGGTATTCGTCTGTTCATTTGTTTCATTAAAGATTTGACAACCCATTATCTCACAAATAGCATGGTGATTATGGAATCATCAAATTACCTCTCTCAGAGAGAGAGAGAGAGAGAGAGAGAGAGAGAGAGAGAGAGAGAGAGAGAGAGAGGGAAAGATTTAAGTATCTCACTGATTGTTTGAATCGGACAGAAAAAGATTGGTACTGTTTCGAGTCCTCGACAGAACAAGGTTGATATTGATTCGAAGCTTCGTCAGAACAAGGCTGAAACTGAATCGAGCTTCGGCAGAATGAGGTTGATAACGAGTCGAAGTCTCGACACAATAAAGTTGACACTGAATCGAAGCTTCGATGGAACGAGGTGGGGACGGTATTGATTTGAAGCTTTGACAGAACGACGATGAGTGAGGCTTTGTTTACAGACGAAGTGGGGTTGACAGACCTGTGGCAGAGATCTTCACAGACGACCTGACGACTTTACGAAGGACGACCTACAATGCAAAGAGTTACGTCGTCTTAGTGATAACAAAACCCAGCTCGTGCGATGGAAGCCAGTTCCTCGATTTTAATATTTCTCGCAACAATACTCAGTAACATATCAGAATATCGTATATTAGTATACGTAGTACGAAACAAACTTTTGAGAGTTGGAAACACGTCGACCCTCTCCCAGGAACGCAGTTTTACAACCCCAGTTTAAGCAATAACTTTCGTATTGGTTGAAAACGAGATAAAGACACCACATATGAACGAGGTAAAGACACCACATATGAACGAGATAAAGACACCACATATGAACGAGATAAAGACACCACATATGAACGAGATAAAGACACCACATATGAACGAGATAAAGACACCACATATGAACGAGATAAAGACACCACATATGAACGAGATAAAGACACCATATATGAACGAGATAAAGACACCACATATGAACGAGATAAAGACACCACATATGAACGAGATAAAGACACCACATATGAACGAGATAAAGACACCACATATGAACGAGATAAAGACACCACATATGAACGAGATAAAGACACCACATATGAACGAGATGAAGACACCACATATGAACGAGATGAAGACACCACATATGAACGAGATAAAGACACCACATATGAACGAGATAAAGACACCACATATGAACGAGATGAAGACACCACATATGAACGAGATGAAGACACCACATATGAACGAGATGAAGAGACCACATATGAACGAGATAAAGACACCACATATGAACGAGATAAAGACACCACATATGAACGAGATAAAGACACCACATATAAACGAAACGTGATACTAGAGTTCCGAAGATTTTTTTGTATTGACGCTGATTTTCCCAGTCTACCTTGAAGCTCCGTTTCAAACGTAAGGTTATCCATCTGTTTCATTTTATAGATCGACCCGTTTTCTAAATCAGTACAACGGCGTTCTGAACCGTGGAAGAAAACGGAGTCTTGGAAACATTTAAATGAAGGGACGTATCGTTTTGTCGCCAGAGTTCACTCTATGATAATTCCAGAATATCACTTTTTTCTCAACTGATGTTGAGAGAGAGAGGGAAGAGTGATCGCGCCATGACCCCTCGCACCTATTATCATCTACCCCGAAATGAAATGGAAGGTTAACACTCGGATGTCTTCAGCGGTTACCTCGGAGACCCACCTTGAAGACGGTCCAAGACAGAAGCCAGCTCGTCTCCTCCTCCTCCTTCACTGGAAATTCACACCTTTCCAGACGTCAGTGTTGGCAGCATGACCACAGTGACCACCTGCCAACAGTAGGTGGCAAGACGCTGTGCATGATTCCTAAAGGCATGATGATATCTTTTTTTACCTTCTGCTGAGTCTGGCTACAAGTTGTTGATGTCAAAAGTCAGGGTTGTGTAATATTCATATTGTTAAATACACCTTCCATTATAGACATAGTACAACCGAAAGCTCCATCGTAAATATATATATATATATACATATATATATATATATATATATATATATATATATATATATATATATATATATATATATATATATATATATATATATTTTAACACGTTTTAATGTTGATCAGTTAGTCTCGGTACATATTTGTTGTGAGCTCATTTTCCCCTTCCAGGCTGATGGAAACGTGCGCTGCACTGAGGCATTAGTACGTTTTTGGAGATGATCATTACCAGCGCATCCCTGAGCAGCTCTGATGATATCTTCTAAGACCAGTTTCTTCTGCTGACGGGCAAGAGAGAGAGAGAGAGAGAGAGAGAGAGAGAGAGAGAGAGAGAGAGAGAGAGAGAGAGAGAGAGAGAGACGAAGTGCATTCGTTCTTGGGCTTATTTGAACTCGATTTTGGCTTTTTTCTCACTCTAGTGTGTATTCAGAGCTTCGTTTTCCCTAATTTGTCTTTTTTTATTAGATTTTTCGAAAGATTATTGGATTTTTTCTCAGTGTTTTAGAGCAAGATTTTTTATTTTCTCTCTCTCTCTCTCTCTCTCTCTCTCTCTCTCTCTCTCTCTCTCTCTCTCTCTCATGGCATTACTAACATATTGTACAAGATTAAAGTGTAATCCTTGAGAGCATCATTACCAACCAGTACAAGATCAACATGTAGCCAAAATGCCATCATTGCCAATAGAAATTAACATTCTCACAACTCTTCCTCTGTTACCATCTCCTTTCAGCACATGAATTGAGATGTCTGGAAGAAGAAGATGAAGGAGGAGCAGGAGGAAGAGGAGAAGGAGGAAAAGGAGGAGGAGGAGGCGGAGGAGCAGGAGGAGGAGCAGGAGCAGGAGGAGCAATAGGAGGAAGTGGAAATTTAGGTGAGCAAGTTGACCAGTAGTCATGCAAAGTCTTCGAAACAGTCAGTGTGACAATGTTCGCTGTTGTATAGCGGGAGACGCTAGAGACAGAGCGCAATGACAGCTACTTTCCTCACCTTTGCATGCCACACCTCGCCACAGAAGGCCTTAAAAAGAACAGCAAACCGAACCTCTGTTTTAAGAATTGCTCCGAATCTTTATGAGTAAATAGCTTTGAATATTTTTATATGAACAGCCTCGAATCTTTCTGAATCATTTACGCTCGTATTTAAACCTCATTCCTATAATGATTGTGTAAATGAGCTTGGTGAAAAAAAGGAACAAAGAATCGTCTTCAGCAATATTGTGGCATCATTAATATCTATTAAAAAATGTCAATATTTGTTTTACTTTCATCCTGTGTTCAGTCTCATTAAATGGATCTGTATTATACCATTTTTTTCCTTCGTATGTTTTCTATTTTCCGAGGTGTCCTCATCACCTCACAGACCTTTTCTTTTTGGTTTGCAATTTCATGTCTATTTTGCATATAGTGTTGCACATGTCATCTCTATCTATTGGCCATCCGCCTTATGTCATCCCTATCTGTGTGCGAAACCTTCTCATGTCACCGTCTCCATCTGTTGGCCTCATTTCTCAAGTCATCTCTCTCTTTTTTTGTCGCTTTCCTCACATCATCTGCAGTTGCCAGATGACTCTCTCATGACTGTTGGTCACCATGTAAAGCCCGTCATGGACAGTGTCAAGTGTAGGTGTCATAGAATCGTGTCAAGTGTCCACGTGTCTAGTTGAAGGTCGGGTACATTTCTGTGTTGATGTGTAGATGCGAAGTTACCCAAAAGGAAAATGGAATAAGGCTTTAGGATCCTTTAACAAAATGCCCAACGAATATTGAAATATCTTCTGGAAATGTTTTAGGAATACGAACACAGTCATCATATTTTGGGGCTGGTATGGTAGATTTGCAAAGATAAGATGGATAAAAGGGCAGGTATGCCTGACGGGAGAGGAGCGTCTCCAGACACAGTGTTTGCCAGAGAGAATCTCTTGTGTACCGAGGGAGTGTCCGACCCTCACTTACCAGCGCACGCGCGCCCCGCTTGTTTACATATTGCCTCCCAGCCATGTGCCAAAACGCAGCTAGTGGGGTTCAGGTCAACAAGTATATTCAAGGAGGCAGTATCGTCCTATTTTGCAAACTATGTATATTTGTGATCCTAAGAGGTCATCCAGGGAACAGGAGGGGACTAGTTAGATGGAACGACCATTGGGACCACAGGCAGGTTCGTATGTGAATCTGGTTTGTAAATGAAACTCAAGACGGACGAAAATTGTGGCAGAGTATCTGAGATTCGTCACCAAACATACTCTGACCAGACCTGCAGACCAGCAGTCGTCAGAACACTAGGAGGGTCTGTTGAGAGAGAGGGTCTGTGTTGAGCCATGCCAGTGGTTCAGGCAAGGACCTACGACCATCCTCGAAAGCCTTCATGCAGACACTCAGGACACGGCGCTTATCAGACACACGACAGAGGGAGTGGTTACCTGTTGCAGGTATTTCTCCTCCCACGAGGTTCAGATGAAAAAAAAGGATATCATGTCATAGGTTTGACGACATCATGTTATATATATATACACACTCTCTCTCTCTCTCTCTCTCTCTCTCTCTCTCTCTCTCTCTCTCTCTCTCTCTCTCTCTCTCTCTCTCTCCCCACCGTGTGGCCTCCTGCTCCACCAGCGATGTGTTGTTGTGAGCGGTGTCGGAGGTGGGAGGGGTGTGGTGTGGTGGTGCTGCACCGTCATGAATATGCATGTGGAGGGGGGAGGGAGACGGACGTGATGAGCCCAGCATGTTGACTCACTGACGGGCCTCTGTCGCGGTTCATCTGCTGGGGATACGAGGACGCCTTGTGGACAGGAAGGGGGGAAGAGAGGGGGTGAAGAGGGAGAGGAAATAGGGTGAGGGAAGTGGTGAGGGAGAAAGAGGGAAGGAGGGGACATAGTGTCAGGAGATGGGTTTGTGGTTTCTGGTGGCAATTAGCGCCATGACTGAAACTTTAAGGGAGAGAGTGGGATACAATTAGTGGCTGGGTTCATCACGGACGTGCTCCGTGCAAGATTGAAAGTTGGCGTAAGCTTCGTTTTTTCGTGTAACGTGTTTGTGTATTATTAGCAGGGACTATAGGAGTGAGGACTGGACTGGCAGGTCAAACAACAGTAATAGGAACGTGAAAGACTGGGAAGAATATGTTGTGTTTATGGTTCAACCTGTTGCCAAAGTGTTGGTGTTAGTGAGACAGTCGTGTGATATTTAGTTGTAAGGCGTGAGCAAGTGATCATCAGTGTTGCTTAGTTTATGTTGTGGGTAAGTCATGGTGGTCTTCACAACCTTGTTTGTCGATGAGACAACAACACTGACTCTCACAATTATCCGTTAGTTAACTGTCTCAGAGAAATGCGCCTCCTAATGCTTGACAAAGCCTGCTAATTGACCCTTCATTGTTTTCACTACTTCAATTCTCTGGAGGATTATGTATTAGGAACACCACTACGCACCTCCTCCCAACAGTTACTCTTTCCATTATGTATTGTTTGAACGGACCATCTCTCGGTGTCTGACAATACTTCAAGTTGTCTCTTATTACAACGACCACTCGTCTTCCTTCCCTGTCTTCTGTGTCCTCCAGACGGAACAGGTGATATCTTGTCTGTTTTTTGTCTCCACGACTCCAACAATATCAGGTGCAATTTCCTTGATACGGTCCTTGAATTCCAGCTCTTTACTGCTGACTACTACTCCAACAGCATATGTATACATTACATTTATTTTTCTATGTTCATCACACAGACCTGAGCAGTGACTATATTCTTTAACTCCTTAAGTTCCCCTTCTATCTTGATGCATCTTTAGTGCTCTTTTATATGCTCGCTCAATTTACGTAATTCCTCCTCAAACTTCTTAATACCTTTAACTAATTCTTCTATCCTTGTGGTCCCAGATGAATTGTACCTCCTTTCTCTGATGGTTGGTTGATTGGTTGTGTGTGTGTGGGGGGGGGAGGGTGAGTGTGTGTGTGTGTGTGTGTGTGTGTGTGTGTGTGTGTGTGTGTGTGTTGATTTATTGACAATGATAATAATGATGTTATTAATGACAATGATAATGTCAGTAATTATGAAAATACTGAATAGCTTATTACACTTAGCCATTTGGCTGAAAAAACACAGTTATGTCTTAAAGTACTGGTGGGTCGTAATAGTATCTACATACCTAATCATAACAGTTTAAGATCAAGGTGGGGCTGGGTACTTCCACGCTTTGGATAGGCACATTTGCGAGGTACATCTGACCAATCCCAGTGGCTCTAAAAGATTTTGGGGACTCCTCTGTAGTTCACCTTGATATGTCCATAACTTCTGACAGGGTATAGCTCCGGGGTCTCATTTCTAAGTTCCCCTCTATCGGTTTCCCTTCCTCACTTTGCTCCCTCATACCTAACTTCCTCTCTGGCCGATCTATCTCCTTGGTTGTTAGTGGATCAGCCTCGCTCCCTTTTTTCTCATCAACAGCAGTGTCCTTCGAGGTTTTGTCCTGTCCCCGACACTTTTTCTCCTTTTTCTCCTTGACTTCCTTTCTTCCACAAATAACCGATTGTACTCATACGCTGACGATTCAACACTGCATTGCCGTCCTTCAGATCTGCCCCTACTTCGACCTGCATCCCGCCTCGACACAACCTCCTAAATATACTCAGACTTGGACAGTATATTTCAGTGGAGTAGACGAAATCCGGTTAATTTTAATGCCTCCAGAACCCAGTTCCTACTCATCTCTCCTTCGAAAACTACCCATAACTTTCATTTTTCCTTTGACGGATCTGTAATTCCACCTCTTGACTCAGTGAACATACTTGGTATTACTGTAACATACACACTATCTTGGAAGCCTCACATTAAGGAAATAGCTAAGTCCGCCTGTAGGAAATTGGGAGTCAGATTTGAGTGTTGACATTTCTTCCAAACAGTTTATGCAAGGGATTGATCCATCCTTGTATGGAGTACTACTGTCACATCTGGGGTGGCTCTATCTCTGCATCCTTACTTGGCAAAGTTGAATCGAAAGTGGTCAGACGCGGCAACTCTCTCCGGATAACCTCAACCCACTTGCCCTACACCGCAATGTTGGTTCACTTCAGTATGTGTTATTTTGGTTTTTGCTCCCGAGAGCTGGCTGCTAGTGTGCTCCCACCACTAGCTAGACCACGCAATACTCGGCAAGCTGCTGCATCACATGAATGCTGTGCGGCCGTTGGCAACTCAAGGGTGGGCCGTTTTGATAACTGTTTCTTTCCTTACACCTCGAAGCTTTGGAACTGTAAACCCTCTCATGTCTTTCTCAGTAACTCTGACCTGACACATTTTAAAAGAGGTTTTTCACTTCCTTTAAAATTCGTAAATATTTCTCCTCGTCTCTTCTTTTTCCCCTTTAATTAACCTCTTTTATATATCAGTC